>NC_071549.1:3982996-4300906 GCF_026979565.1 Vidua chalybeata | reverse complement strand
AAAGGAGGTCTACGCTGGGGCAGTGTTCTCCAATGTTCTCTATCTGACTCGACGGAAAGGCTTGGGACTTCCCAGGAAACTCCATCCCTTCAATCTAATCTTGACAGCAGGAAAATGGTGGAGAGGTCGTCCTTGGCACTACTGGGAAGTGATGGAAGGACAGGCCAGCGTCAGCCTGGGCGGGGTGAGGCGGGGCCGTGACGGCACAAAGGGGCCGAGTGAGGCGTGAGGCGGGGCTCTGACGCACAGGGCTGTCCTGCCACAGCTCTGTGACATCACCATGCCTATATAAGCCGGGCCAGCCCCCGCGGCTGCCAGTGCAGTCGCGATGGGACGTGCCGGAGCCATGTGTGACGGTGGCGTCCTCATGACCGCGCTTGTCCTGCTGCTGGCCGCTGTGGCTGTCTGGTGGGCCCTTGGCCGCTGGCAACCACGGAGGCGGCAGACAAGGACACCAAAGAGGCGCAAGCGCCCCGGGGTCCGGCCCAGAGGCTCACGGAGGAACCGAGGAGCCCCTGCGGCTCCCAGGCCCTCCAGGCCTCGGCCGACCCCTCGCCAGCGGCCAGGTGCTCCCGCCAGCCCCCTGGACGGCTCCTGCAGCTGCGGCCCCTGCGTGGCAGTGGCCCAACAGCTGCAGGAACTGATGAGCTTGCTCTGGGCTCGCAATGGGACATCTGTGCCGCTCTACGATGGGATGTGGCAGGCCTTGTGGGAAGAACTGGAGGAGCTGGTGAAGCGAGGCCACCTGCCCTGCTGTGGCTCGCCCAGCTCCTTCAGGAGCCCCCATCCCCTGAGGAGGCAGCTCCCAGGAAGCTTCTCCATCCCTGGGAGAGCCTCAAGCCTTGCAAGGATGGCGCAGCAGCAGACACCCGCCATCCCTGCAAGAAGCTCAGGCAGGCTGTCAGGGAACGTCCATCCTGCCTGGAGCCTCGGCTATCTCTGACAGCCTCCATCCCTCAGAGAGGCTCAGTGAGACCTGTCAGCGGGCAGAAGGTGCAGAGCCCGTGGACAGGTCTCCCAGCTCCCCTGGACCCGTCGACGTCAACAACACGGGCGCAACCCTGAGCGCTGACGTGGCCAGGGAAAGCCCGCGAGTCCAGGTGGGAGCCCAGCCCGATGCAGGGGAGCCATCTCAGGAGCAGTGGCGGAGCAGCAAGTGTCCTGCAGCCGGCAGTTGCCGGCCCACGGCTCCCAGGACGCTGTGCCGGCGGGCAACAGCCCGTGCCTGGTGGAGGAGGCGATCCTCCAGAGACCCGGAGACCTCCATCTCCTGGAAGCTGCTCTGACACAGCCACCGACTACCGGGAAGGCCCTAACAGAAGGTGAGATCTTCTGAGGAGCTGCCTGCGGCTCCCCTGGGGCCCTTGGGGGGCATTCCTGGGCCGGGCCAGGGTCTCTGAGCACAGCCTAGTCCCTGGCTGTTCTCAGCGCCTCTGAGGGCACGGCTTCAAAAATCCCCTGTGTGGTTTGCAGCTGCTCCTGGGACCCCCCTGTGCGACACCTCGGGCTGCAGCCCCGGCCGTCCAGAAGCAGAGTCCGGCCCAGGACGCCGGGGCCAGCGACGGTGCCGCCGCGCCCCGCTGCCCCGCGGCTCCTGCAGCCGCCTGTGCGTGCTGCCCCGGCCCAGCCCTGCCGCTCACCGGCCCGACGGCTGCAGGGCGGGGGCCGCTGCCCGGCGCGCAGCAGGAAGCAGGTGAGGGCAAGGTGGCCCGCGGTGCCCCGGCCCGCTTGGCTGGCGGGCACGGGGGGCCCTGGGCGCAGGGCTGATGGCTCGCTCTCGGCCGCAGGGCAAAAGAAGGAGCTGCAGGAGCTGTACCTGCTGGGCCCGCAGCTGGGGAGCGGTGGCTTCGGCACCGTTTTCTCGGGGACCCGCCTCTCGGACGGGAGCCCGGTAAGTGGCCGGCAGGGCCGGGCGCGGCCGGAGGGCCAGGGCCGGAGCGGGGCAGGGCTCGAGCTCAGCCCCCCTCTGTCGATGGCTTGCAGGTGGCCATCAAGCACGTGGCCCGGGAGAGCGTCCTGCAGTGGGACGAGCGGGTGAGTGAGCGGGGCCTGCGGGCCAGAGCGGGTCGTGGCGGGCAGGGGGCAGCGGAGGCACAGGGTAGCTCCAGCTGGCCTGCTGGAGGCATTGTCTTTTCCTCACAGCCCGACGGCAGCCGTGTTCCAATGGAGATCGTGCTGATGGAGAAGGTGGGCTCTGGCTGCCGCAGCATCATCCAGCTCCTGGACTGGTTCGAGCTGCCTGACAGCTTCGTGCTGGTGCTGGAGCGCCCGGAGCGATCGCAGGATCTCCTGCAGCTCCTGCAGCAGCAGGAGTTCCTGAGCGAGGAGGCGGCGCGCTGGCTTTTCTGCCAGGTGCTGGAGGCCGTGCGGCACTGCACCGCCTGCGGCGTCCTGCACCGGGACATCAAGCCAGAGAACCTCCTCGTGGACCCGGAGAGTGGCGACCTGAAGCTCATCGACTTCGGTTGCGGCACCTTCCTCCAGGAGCGGGCCTTCACTCAATTTGCCGGTGAGCCCGCGGCCCGGGCCCTGCTCCCAGCGCCAGGCACTGCATGGCCCCGTTCCCTCCGGGGCAGTGGGGCGCGGCATTCAGCCGGCTGCCGGCTGCCCCGCGGCGCGGCGCGGGGCAGGTGCCGTGCCCCAGGAGCCGGCCGCAGGCTCTGCTGACACAGGGGGGCTGCAAAAGCCAGGCCCCACCCCTCAGCTCGGCAGGGCTGTAGGGCTTGGGCTGCTCCGCTGGCCTTCTCTGCCTTGCCGAGCGGTTTCCTGCCTTCGGCCAATTCTCTGGGCGATGCAGGGTGGCCTTGGGGGGGAAGTTGTGTCCGTCCAGGCTCTGCAAGGCAGCAGCCTGCGCCCGGACAGCGCCGCCTGTCTCCCCTAGGAACACGCACGTACTGCCCACCCGAGTGGATCTGCCAGGGCCGCTACCACGGCCATGCGGCGACCATCTGGTCCCTGGGGGTGCTGCTCTATGTCATGGTCT
This sequence comes from Vidua chalybeata, assembly GCF_026979565.1. Taxonomy (NCBI): domain Eukaryota; kingdom Metazoa; phylum Chordata; class Aves; order Passeriformes; family Viduidae; genus Vidua; species Vidua chalybeata. Next base: position 4,297,923 of record NC_071549.1, on the reverse strand, counting down.
GCGGGTGCCTCCCCTTCGAGGACGACCGTGAGATCCTGCTGGGGGAGCTTATCTTCAGGCCGCAGGTCTCTCCAGGTTGGTAGCCGGCCTCAAGAAGGCGGCCTTTGGCAGATGGCAGCACGCAGCCCAGCCGGGCCCTCACGCAGCAGCTCGGCGGGACGTGGATGCGCCCTCAAGGGCCGGCTGCGGGAGGTGGCCCGTGACGGGCTGGGTGTGGCACGCTTGGCTGAAGGAGGTGGCCGTGTCCTGCCGTGCCGCTGTGCCGCAAAGGGCAGCTCTGAGCGCGCGCAGCCTGGCCCGGGTTCTGCAGGCGCCGGGAGCAGCCGGGCAGGAGCCTTCTGCCGGTGACCGCCGCTTTCTGCCTTCTCTCCCCAGAGTGCCGACACCTGATCCGCTGGTGTTTGGCCCAGCACCCCGCCGCCGACCGGCCGCAGCTGGACCAGATCTTCCGCCACCCTTGGGTGTGGGCCGGCTGCCTTTGATGCCTTGCTGGCGCCTCTGCAGCCCCCAGCTACCGAGTCCCACGCAGGACTGAGGGCCGGAAAAATAAAACAACCACCGACCCGTTGCGGGCTCTCCAGTCTGGTCCTTGTTAGCAACTTCTGCTGGAGAAACCTCTTGGGAAAGGGGCAATCAGAGTCTTCCCTTCCCTTTGTCAAGCTTCCATGCCTCTCCTCCACCTAGGTGGTTTTTTGTGTCTTCAAGCTCAGGCTGTAGTGCACGTAGGAGGGGCTTTAACAAGGCCAGAAGGGCAACAGCGGAACAACAGCTGCCCTTTCAAACCGATCTGGCCGCTTGCTTGGGGTCCCCTGAAGTGAAACATGGGCCCGTCTGTGGATTCCAGCGCCGAGTGGGCGGCAGGAACAGAGACGTTGCTCCGCTGCCAAGGCTGTGAGAACAAGCAGAAGCGTCAAAGCGTCCTTTTCCCTTGAGCCCTGATGGACTCTTCCTCTTTCTTCCCCTCAAATCATCAGCAGGAAAATGCAGCCCACTCTGTCTCCATTCAGGCGACAGCAGCCTCCAAGGGAGCTGTGCAGGGCTGGGCAGATGCCAAAAGGAACCCTAGGACAGACGGACACGCCCCAGCAGGCTCAGCCTCCCGTCTTGGGGCGGGGAACGTGCGTGAGGAGAGCCCTGCGGCGGAGGAAGGAGCCCCGGAGAAAGTCATCCCTGGGGACTCCAAGGGAAACCCCCCCCCGGTGTTAGCAGCCCTGAACCCTGCTGTCTCCCGTTGAGGACTCGTGTTCTGGAAGGGAGCGATTCTCGAGACCTTTGTTACAGCCTGTAGCCCAGAGCTTTAGGACTTTGGGTGGAAGGAGTGGCATTTCTAGCCAGCTCCCTTCTGGAGACTTGGCTATTGTAACAAAGAATCACTGGATGCCCATAGCACCTCCTGACCAGCAAGGGAGGGGTCTCCCTGCACTTGTGCACCCCAAATGGCATGTTTTTGTCAGCTCTGAATTTCCCCTTCTCTGCTTCACCTTCAGGATAAGGAAAAAACCTGACTTGGTCTCTTAGCTTTCCTGCTCACTCACAGGGGAAGGCAGATGAGATCCTGGACTTGCTCCCATGGCCTTGGGCCCACTGTGCCCCCCAAAAATATCTTCCTCTCCCCTAAAAACAACTGATGGAGAGTGCACCAACCGCTCTAGTTACAGAAATGCACCCAGGTGCCAGCTACTAATCTCTGCTACCTTCTGTCTACTGCCCTGACCTACCAACACAGGGTTTGGTAGTAAATAGTTTTTCTTCATAAATGCACACGCTCTTTCATTTCTGTTTTCTTTTCTCAGGGCTGCCAACCCTCTTGTACCCTGAATGGCTCTCCAAGGCTCTACCCAAAGGCCTGGCCCGAGCTGAGATCCTTCCAGCCAAGACCCCGCCCTGAGGGGATGGTGAGAGCTCTGTGTGTCAGCCCCGGCCTGGAGGCTGAGCTGGGAGGGAAAATTATCCCTTTTCTAAGGTCCTGTCAGCGGTGACTGCCACTTCTCCAAGGGCCACGACACCTTTTCCCCAGGAGCAGCATGTCCGTTGTTACAAAGCTTCCATTTTTGCAAAGGAAACATTTTCAGTTTCATTTTCTCCCTGTAGTAGAAGAAGAAAAATCACTTACAGCTGCTATCGTAAATAAACCAAAAGAATTTCAGACAGGTTTGCTCAAGTAGAAAAATTCTACTCCTCGAGGCACAGCCCCACGCTTTTTACAAGCCGTCCATGGAAGGCAGCGTAGAATTTCTTGAAGTAGGAACTGCTGGGTGATGCTTACGGAGATGTATTTTTTCTTTAGGACGCGACTGTCTCCATAACGGAGAATACTGAAAAAATTACAATGGGTTTTTTGTTTTTTTTTGGTTTTGGGGTTTTTATTTATTTTTTTTTTCCTCATATAAGGGGTGAGATACCAGAGCGATACAATAAACTGATAGACGCAGGATATGATGTTTGACAAGCAGACAAAGACAATGTGACTTTTCTTCACTGGGCAGCAATAAACAACAGACAGGAAGTGGTGAAGTGAGCTGGGACGGAGCATCTTTCCCGGGATGACGGTGCCCTGGATCCCTGGCCTGAAAGCGGGGGCAAGAGCAGGCATCTCGGCCCTGCCCCACGCAGCCAGGGTGTTCCACAGAGCTCCTCCAGAGCTCCGCTCTTGGCCGCCAGGGCGTTAATGAGTGAGGCATTAATGAGGGAAGAGCTAAGGGCGTTAATTGAGGAGGGGCGGGCGGGAGGCGCTCCCAGAGCCGAGGGGGCGGGGCCAGCGCTGAGGGGAAAAGGGCGGGAAAAGGCTCGGCGCTGCTGAGGGGAAACGTCGGCAAGGAGGGGACAGAGGGATATTGGTGGGGAAAAGGGAGACACAAGAGCTCTTGGCGGCCTGAAACCGCTAACGGTGGCTGGGGAAAGCTCCACACCCTCTCCCCTGCATAGCCCAGCCCCTTACACAGGGGAAGCCCTGGCTAAAATCCAGGGAAAACAGTGCTGTGGATGCAAGGAATCAGGGGCAGCATCTGGGTGGAGAGCGTCCCTCACGGCAGGAACCTCAGTGGAGCCCAGCGAGGCTGGGGCAGGAGGGTCAGACCGAGCAGAGAAGGGGGACCCTCTGTCCATGCCAAGGCCCAGGGCGGCCCTATCCCGGGAAGTGCCCGGGCAGCGGATCCTTGAGCTGCTGCACCTTCGCGCTGCCCTGGCTCAGCCCGGAACCCGCTCATTGCCAGGGGGGAGCTGGTGGCACTGGGCAGCGGCAGAGGGAAAGAAGCGGAACACAAGGGTCTGTCCTACAGCCACATGGACTGCGATGCCGTGTTCGTGGGCTGTGCCAAATGGCTGCCCTGTTGGGAACGCAACCAGAAACCTCCATCGCCATCCTAATTTACTGCTCCAGAAAAAGAAAAATCCCAAACATTGATTCCAAGAGGGATAAGTGAGTCTCTCCTGGGCATCTGGAGATCGATTACCTAAATGCAGTCATGAGATTCCTTCAAGTCTCCTCCCTCAGGAGCAGTTAAACAGGCAGTGGGGTTAAACCCTTCCCCGCTTCTCCGTTCTAGATCGTCCCGTTGCATGAGAGGCTCTTTTGGTCAACAAAGTCCTAACTCGATGTGAGGCTTTAAGGATTAGTGAGCTGCCTGCCACGCTCAGTTTCCCATTAAAGCTGTGGCCGCAGCCTCTTGCAAACCACGGCTTCCCTGGGTGCCGAAGGGCGTCCAACGGTGGAGGCACAGTGCTGTGAGGGACAGTGATCTTCCATTTGGGATTGCTGGGGACAACTGGGACCAGAACAATATCCATGGGATGTGGCGTTGGGTGGGATTCATCCCAATATGTCCCAGTGGGAAGCCCTTAAATCATCTAGCCAAGGTCCTGAAAGCCCAAAAGGAGGTCTACGCTGGGGCAGTGTTCTCCAGCTGTATCTGACTCGACAGGAAAGGCTTGGGACTTCCCAGGAAACTCCATCCCTTCAATCTAATCTTGACAGCAGGAAAATGGTGGAGAGGGTCGTCCTTGGCACTACTGGGAAGTGATGGAAGGACAGGCCAGCGTCAGCCTGGGCGGGGTGAGGCGGGGCCGTGACGGCACAAAGGGGCCGAGTGAGGCGTGAGGCGGGGCTCTGACGGCACAGGGCTGTCCTGCCACAGCTCTGTGACATCACCATGCCTATATAAGCCGGGCCAGCCCCCGCGGCTGCCAGTGCAGTCGCGATGGGACGTGCCGGAGCCATGTGTGACGGTGGCGTCCTCATGACCGCGCTTGTCCTGCTGCTGGCCGCTGTGGCTGTCTGGTGGGCCCTTGGCCGCTGGCAACCACGGAGGCGGCAGACAAGGACACCAAAGAGGCGCAAGCGCCCCGGGGTCCGGCCCAGAGGCTCACGGAGGAACCGAGGAGCCCCTGCGGCTCCCAGGCCCTCCAGGCCTCGGCCGACCCCTCGCCAGCGGCCAGGTGCTCCCGCCAGCCCCCTGGACGGCTCCTGCAGCTGCGGCCCCTGCGTGGCAGTGGCCCAACAGCTGCAGGAACTGATGAGCTTGCTCTGGGCTCGCAATGGGACATCTGTGCCGCTCTACGATGGGATGTGGCAGGCCTTGTGGGAAGAACTGGAGGAGCTGGTGAAGCGAGGCCACCTGCCCTGCTGTGGCTCGCCCAGCTCCTTCAGGAGCCCCCATCCCATGAGGAGGCAGCTCCCAGGAAGCTTCTCCATCCCTGGGAGAGCCTCAAGCCTTGCAAGGATGGCGCAGCAGCAGACACCCGCCATCCCTGCAAGAAGCTCAGGCTGTCAGGGAACGTCCATCCTGCCTGGAGCCTCGGCTATCTCTGACAGCCTCCATCCCTCAGAGAGGCTCAGTGAGACCTGTCAGCGGGCAGAAGGTGCAGAGCCCGTGGACAGGTCTCCCAGCTCCCCTGGACCCGTCGACGTCAACAACACGGGCGCAACCCTGAGCGCTGACGTGGCCAGGGAAAGCCCGCGAGTCCAGGTGGGAGCCCAGCCCGATGCAGGGGAGCCATCTCAGGAGCAGGTGGCGGAGCAGCAAGTGTCCTGCAGCCGGCAGTTGCCGGCCCACGGCTCCCAGGACGCTGTGCCGGCGGGCAACAGCCCGTGCCTGGTGGAGGAGGCGATCCTCCAGAGACCCGGAGACCTCCATCTCCTGGAAGCTGCTCTGACACAGCCACCGACTACCGGGAAGGCCCTAACAGAAGGTGAGATCTTCTGAGGAGCTGCCTGCGGCTCCCCTGGGGCCCTTGGGGGGCATTCCTGGGCCGGGCCAGGGTCTCTGAGCACAGCCTAGTCCCTGGCTGTTCTCAGCGCCTCTGAGGGCACGGCTTCAAAAATCCCCTGTGTGGTTTGCAGCTGCTCCTGGGACCCCCCTGTGCGACACCTCGGGCTGCAGCCCCGGCCGTCCAGAAGAGCAGAGTCCGGCCCAGGACGCCGGGGCCAGCGACGGTGCCGCCGCGCCCCGCTGCCCCGCGGCTCCTGCAGCCGCCTGTGCGTGCTGCCCCGGCCCAGCCCTGCCGCTCACCGGCCCGACGGCTGCAGGGCGGGGGCCGCTGCCCGGCGCGCAGCAGGAAGCAGGTGAGGGCAAGGTGGCCCGCGGTGCCCCGGCCCGCTTGGCTGGCGGGCACGGGGGCCCTGGGCGCAGGGCTGATGGCTCGCTCTCGGCCGCAGGGCAAAAGAAGGAGCTGCAGGAGCTGTACCTGCTGGGCCCGCAGCTGGGGAGCGGTGGCTTCGGCACCGTTTTCTCGGGGACCCGCCTCTCGGACGGGAGCCCGGTAAGTGGCCGGCAGGGCCGGGCGCGGCCGGAGGGCCAGGGCCGGAGCGGGGCAGGGCTCGAGCTCAGCCCCCCTCTGTCGATGGCTTGCAGGTGGCCATCAAGCACGTGGCCCGGGAGAGCGTCCTGCAGTGGGACGAGCGGGTGAGTGAGCGGGGCCTGCGGGCCAGAGCGGGTCGTGGCGGGCAGGGGGCAGCGGAGGCACAGGGTAGCTCCAGCTGGCCTGCTGGAGGCATTGTCTTTTCCTCACAGCCCGACGGCAGCCGTGTTCCAATGGAGATCGTGCTGATGGAGAAGGTGGGCTCTGGCTGCCGCAGCATCATCCAGCTCCTGGACTGGTTCGAGCTGCCTGACAGCTTCGTGCTGGTGCTGGAGCGCCCGGAGCGATCGCAGGATCTCCTGCAGCTCCTGCAGCAGCAGGAGTTCCTGAGCGAGGAGGCGGCGCGCTGGCTTTTCTGCCAGGTGCTGGAGGCCGTGCGGCACTGCACCGCCTGCGGCGTCCTGCACCGCGACATCAAGCCAGAGAACCTCCTCGTGGACCCGGAGAGTGGCGACCTGAAGCTCATCGACTTCGGTTGCGGCACCTTCCTCCAGGAGCGGGCCTTCACTCAATTTGCCGGTGAGCCCGCGGCCCGGGCCCTGCTCCCAGCGCCAGGCACTGCATGGCCCCGTTCCCTCCGGGGCAGTGGGGCGCGGCATTCAGCCGGCTGCCGGCTGCCCCGCGGCGCGGCGCGGGGCAGGTGCCGTGCCCCAGGAGCCGGCCGCAGGCTCTGCTGACACAGGGGGGCTGCAAAAGCCAGGCCCCACCCCTCAGCTCGGCAGGGCTGTAGGGCTTGGGCTGCTCCGCTGGCCTGCTCTGCCTTGCCGAGCGGTTTCCTGCCTTCGGCCAATTCTCTGGGCGATGCAGGGTGGCCTTGGGGGGGAAGTTGTGTCCGTCCAGGCTCTGCAAGGCAGCAGCCTGCGCCCGGACAGCGCCGCCTGTCTCCCCTAGGAACACGCACGTACTGCCCACCCGAGTGGATCTGCCAGGGCCGCTACCACGGCCATGCGGCGACCATCTGGTCCCTGGGGGTGCTGCTCTATGTCATGGTCTGCGGGTGCCTCCCCTTCGAGGACGACCGTGAGATCCTGCTGGGGGAGCTTATCTTCAGGCCGCAGGTCTCTCCAGGTTGGTAGCCGGCCTCAAGAAGGCGGCCTTTGGCAGATGGCAGCACGCAGCCCAGCCGGGCCCTCACGCAGCAGCTCGGCGGGACGTGGATGCGCCCTCAAGGGCCGGCTGCGGGAGGTGGCCCGTGACGGGCTGGGTGTGGCACGCTTGGCTGAAGGAGGTGGCCGTGTCCTGCCGTGCCGCTGTGCCGCAAAGGGCAGCTCTGAGCGCGCGCAGCCTGGCCCGGGTTCTGCAGGCGCCGGGAGCAGCCGGGCAGGAGCCTTCTGCCGGTGACCGCCGCTTTCTGCCTTCTCTCCCCAGAGTGCCGACACCTGATCCGCTGGTGTTTGGCCCAGCACCCCGCCGACCGGCCGCAGCTGGACCAGATCTTGCGCCACCCTTGGGTGTGGGCCGGCTGCCTTTGATGCCTTGCTGGCGCCTCTGCAGCCCCCAGCTACCGAGTCCCACGCAGGACTGAGGGCCGGAAAAATAAAACAACCACCGACCCGTTGCGGGCTCTCCAGTCTGGTCCTTGTTAGCAACTTCTGCTGGAGAAACCTCTTGGGAAAAGGGGCAATCAGAGTCTTCCCTTCCCTTTGTCAAGCTTCCATGCCTCTCCTCCACCTAGGTGGTTTTTTGTGTCTTCAAGCTCAGGCTGTAGTGCACGTAGGAGGGGCTTTAACAAGGCCAGAAGGGCAACAGCGGAACAACAGCTGCCCTTTCAAACCGATCTGGCCGCTTGCTTGGGGTCCCCTGAAGTGAAACATGGGCCCGTCTGTGGATTCCAGCGCCGAGTGGGCGGCAGGAACAGAGACGTTGCTCCGCTGCCAAGGCTGTGAGAACAAGCAGAAGCGTCAAAGCGTCCTTTTCCCTTGAGCCCTGATGGACTCTTCCTCTTTCTTCCCTCAAATCATCAGCAGGAAAATGCAGCCCACTCTGTCTCCATTCAGGCGACAGCAGCCTCCAAGGGAGCTGTGCAGGGCTGGGCAGATGCCAAAAGGAACCCTAGGACAGACGGACACGCCCCAGCAGGCTCAGCCTCCCGTCTTGGGGCGGGAACGTGCGTGAGGAGAGCCCTGCGGCGGAGGAAGGAGCCCCGGAGAAAGTCATCCCTGGGGACTCCAAGGGAAACCCCCCCCCCGGTGTTAGCAGCCCTGAACCCTGCTGTCTCCCGTTGAGGACTCGTGTTCTGGAAGGGAGCGATTCTCGAGACCTTTGTTACAGCCTGTAGCCCAGAGCTTTAGGACTTTGGGTGGAAGGAGTGGCATTTCTAGCCAGCTCCCTTCTGGAGACTTGGCTATTGTAACAAAGAATCACTGGATGCCCATAGCACCTCCTGACCAGCAAGGGAGGGGTCTCCCTGCACTTGTGCACCCCAAATGGCATGTTTTTGTCAGCTCTGAATTTCCCCTTCTCTGCTTCACCTTCAGGATAAGGAAAAAACCTGACTTGGTCTCTTAGCTTTCCTGCTCACTCACAGGGGAAGGCAGATGAGATCCTGGACTTGCTCCCATGGCCTTGGGCCCACTGTGCCCCCCAAAAATATCTTCCTCTCCCCTAAAAACAACTGATGGAGAGTGCACCAACCGCTCTAGTTACAGAAATGCACCCAGGTGCCAGCTACTAATCTCTGCTACCTTCTGTCTACTGCCCTGACCTACCAACACAGGGTTTGGTAGTAAATAGTTTTTCTTCATAAATGCACACGCTCTTTCATTTCTGTTTTCTTTTCTCAGGGCTGCCAACCCTCTTGTACCCTGAATGGCTCTCCAAGGCTCTACCCAAAGGCCTGGCCCGAGCTGAGATCCTTCCAGCCAAGACCCCGCCCTGAGGGGATGGTGAGAGCTCTGTGTGTCAGCCCCGGCCTGGAGGCTGAGCTGGGAGGGAAAATTATCCCTTTTCTAAGGTCCTGTCAGCGGTGACTGCCACTTCTCCAAGGGCCACGACACCTTTTCCCCAGGAGCAGCATGTCCGTTGTTACAAAGCTTCCATTTTTGCAAAGGAAACATTTTCAGTTTCATTTTCTCCCTGTAGTAGAAGAAGAAAAATCACTTACAGCTGCTATCGTAAATAAACCAAAAGAATTTCAGACAGGTTTGCTCAAGTAGAAAAATTCTACTCCTCGAGGCACAGCCCCACGCTTTTTACAAGCCGTCCATGGAAGGCAGCGTAGAATTTCTTGAAGTAGGAACTGCTGGGTGATGCTTACGGAGATGTATTTTTTCTTTAGGACGCGACTGTCTCCATAACGGAGAATACTGAAAAAATTACAATGGGTTTTTTGGTTTTTTTTGGTTTTGGGTTTTTATTTATTTTTTTTTTCCTCATATAAGGGGTGAGATACCAGAGCGATACAATAAACTGATAGACGCAGGATATGATGTTTGACAAGCAGACAAAGACAATGTGACTTTTCTTCACTGGGCAGCAATAAACAACAGACAGGAAGTGGTGAAGTGAGCTGGGACGGAGCATCTTTCCCGGGGATGACGGTGCCCTGGATCCCTGGCCTGAAAGCGGGGGCAAGAGCAGGCATCTCGGCCCTGCCCCACGCAGCCAGGGTGTTCCACAGAGCTCCTCCAGAGCTCCGCTCTTGGCCGCCAGGGCGTTAATGAGTGAGGCATTAATGAGGGAAGAGCTAAGGGCGTTAATTGAGGAGGGGCGGGCGGGAGGCGCTCCCAGAGCCGAGGGGGCGGGGCCAGCGCTGAGGGGAAAAAGGGCGGGAAAAGGCTCGGCGCTGCTGAGGGGAAACGTCGGCAAGGAGGGGACAGAGGGATATTGGTGGGGAAAAGGGAGACACAAGAGCTCTTGGCGGCCTGAAACCGCTAACGGTGGCTGGGGAAAGCTCCACACCCTCTCCCCTGCATAGCCCAGCCCCTTACACAGGGGAAGCCCTGGCTAAAATCCAGGGAAAACAGTGCTGTGGATGCAAGGAATCAGGGGCAGCATCTGGGTGGAGAGCGTCCCTCACGGCAGGAACCTCAGTGGAGCCCAGCGAGGCTGGGGCAGGAGGGTCAGACCGAGCAGAGAAGGGGGACCCTCTGTCCATGCCAAGGCCCAGGGCGGCCCTATCCCGGGAAGTGCCCGGGCAGCGGATCCTTGAGCTGCTGCACCTTCGCGCTGCCCTGGCTCAGCCCGGAACCCGCTCATTGCCAGGGGGGAGCTGGTGGCACTGGGCAGCGGCAGAGGGAAAGAAGCGGAACACAAGGGTCTGTCCTACAGCCACATGGACTGCGATGCCGTGTTCGTGGGCTGTGCCAAATGGCTGCCCTGTTGGGAACGCAACCAGAAACCTCCATCGCCATCCTAATTTACTGCTCCAGAAAAAGAAAAATCCCAAACATTGATTCCATGAGGGATAAGTGAGTCTCTCCTGGGCATCTGGAGATCGATTACCTAAATGCAGTCATGAGATTCCTTCAAGTCTCCTCCCTCAGGAGCAGTTAAACAGGCAGTGGGGTTAAACCCTTCCCCGCTTCTCCGTTCTAGATCGTCCCGTTGCATGAGAGGCTCTTTTGGTCAACAAAGTCCTAACTCGATGTGAGGCTTTAAGGATTAGTGAGCTGCCTGCCACGCTCAGTTTCCCATTAAAGCTGTGGCCGCAGCCTCTTGCAAACCACGGCTTCCCTGGGTGCCGAAGGGCGTCCAACGGTGGAGGCACAGTGCTGTGAGGGACAGTGATCTTCCATTTGGGATTGCTGGGGACAACTGGGACCAGAACAATATCCATGGGATGTGGCGTTGGGTGGGATTCATCCCAATATGTCCCAGTGGGAAGCCCTTAAATCATCTAGCCAAGGTCCTGAAAGCCCAAAAGGAGGTCTACGCTGGGGCAGTGTTCTCCAGCTGTATCTGACTCGACAGGAAAGGCTTGGGACTTCCCAGGAAACTCCATCCCTTCAATCTAATCTTGACAGCAGGAAAATGGTGGAGAGGGTCGTCCTTGGCACTACTGGGAAGTGATGGAAGGACAGGCCAGCGTCAGCCTGGGCGGGGTGAGGCGGGGCCGTGACGGCACAAAGGGGCCGAGTGAGGCGTGAGGCGGGGCTCTGACGGCACAGGGCTGTCCTGCCACAGCTCTGTGACATCACCATGCCTATATAAGCCGGGCCAGCCCCCGCGGCTGCCAGTGCAGTCGCGATGGGACGTGCCGGAGCCATGTGTGACGGTGGCGTCCTCATGACCGCGCTTGTCCTGCTGCTGGCCGCTGTGGCTGTCTGGTGGGCCCTTGGCCGCTGGCAACCACGGAGGCGGCAGACAAGGACACCAAAGAGGCGCAAGCGCCCCGGGGTCCGGCCCAGAGGCTCACGGAGGAACCGAGGAGCCCCTGCGGCTCCCAGGCCCTCCAGGCCTCGGCCGACCCCTCGCCAGCGGCCAGGTGCTCCCGCCAGCCCCCTGGACGGCTCCTGCAGCTGCGGCCCCTGCGTGGCAGTGGCCCAACAGCTGCAGGAACTGATGAGCTTGCTCTGGGCTCGCAATGGGACATCTGTGCCGCTCTACGATGGGATGTGGCAGGCCTTGTGGGAAGAACTGGAGGAGCTGGTGAAGCGAGGCCACCTGCCCTGCTGTGGCTCGCCCAGCTCCTTCAGGAGCCCCCATCCCCTGAGGAGGCAGCTCCCAGGAAGCTTCTCCATCCCTGGGAGAGCCTCAAGCCTTGCAAGGATGGCGCAGCAGCAGACACCCGCCATCCCTGCAAGAAGCTCAGGCTGTCAGGGAACGTCCATCCTGCCTGGAGCCTCGGCTATCTCTGACAGCCTCCATCCCTCAGAGAGGCTCAGTGAGACCTGTCAGCGGGCAGAAGGTGCAGAGCCCGTGGACAGGTCTCCCAGCTCCCCTGGACCCGTCGACGTCAACAACACGGGCGCAACCCTGAGCGCTGACGTGGCCAGGGAAAGCCCGCGAGTCCAGGTGGGAGCCCAGCCCGATGCAGGGGAGCCATCTCAGGAGCAGGTGGCGGAGCAGCAAGTGTCCTGCAGCCGGCAGTTGCCGGCCCACGGCTCCCAGGACGCTGTGCCGGCGGGCAACAGCCCGTGCCTGGTGGAGGAGGCGATCCTCCAGAGACCCGGAGACCTCCATCTCCTGGAAGCTGCTCTGACACAGCCACCGACTACCGGGAAGGCCCTAACAGAAGGTGAGATCTTCTGAGGAGCTGCCTGCGGCTCCCCTGGGGCCCTTGGGGGGCATTCCTGGGCCGGGCCAGGGTCTCTGAGCACAGCCTAGTCCCTGGCTGTTCTCAGCGCCTCTGAGGGCACGGCTTCAAAAATCCCCTGTGTGGTTTGCAGCTGCTCCTGGGACCCCCCTGTGCGACACCTCGGGCTGCAGCCCCGGCCGTCCAGAAGAGCAGAGTCCGGCCCAGGACGCCGGGGCCAGCGACGGTGCCGCCGCGCCCCGCTGCCCCGCGGCTCCTGCAGCCGCCTGTGCGTGCTGCCCCGGCCCAGCCCTGCCGCTCACCGGCCCGACGGCTGCAGGGCGGGGGCCGCTGCCCGGCGCGCAGCAGGAAGCAGGTGAGGGCAAGGTGGCCCGCGGTGCCCCGGCCCGCTTGGCTGGCGGGCACGGGGGGCCCTGGGCGCAGGGCTGATGGCTCGCTCTCGGCCGCAGGGCAAAAGAAGGAGCTGCAGGAGCTGTACCTGCTGGGCCCGCAGCTGGGGAGCGGTGGCTTCGGCACCGTTTTCTCGGGGACCCGCCTCTCGGACGGGAGCCCGGTAAGTGGCCGGCAGGGCCGGGCGCGGCCGGAGGGCCAGGGCCGGAGCGGGGCAGGGCTCGAGCTCAGCCCCCCTCTGTCGATGGCTTGCAGGTGGCCATCAAGCACGTGGCCCGGGAGAGCGTCCTGCAGTGGGACGAGCGGGTGAGTGAGCGGGGCCTGCGGGCCAGAGCGGGTCGTGGCGGGCAGGGGGCAGCGGAGGCACAGGGTAGCTCCAGCTGGCCTGCTGGAGGCATTGTCTTTTCCTCACAGCCCGACGGCAGCCGTGTTCCAATGGAGATCGTGCTGATGGAGAAGGTGGGCTCTGGCTGCCGCAGCATCATCCAGCTCCTGGACTGGTTCGAGCTGCCTGACAGCTTCGTGCTGGTGCTGGAGCGCCCGGAGCGATCGCAGGATCTCCTGCAGCTCCTGCAGCAGCAGGAGTTCCTGAGCGAGGAGGCGGCGCGCTGGCTTTTCTGCCAGGTGCTGGAGGCCGTGCGGCACTGCACCGCCTGCGGCGTCCTGCACCGCGACATCAAGCCAGAGAACCTCCTCGTGGACCCGGAGAGTGGCGACCTGAAGCTCATCGACTTCGGTTGCGGCACCTTCCTCCAGGAGCGGGCCTTCACTCAATTTGCCGGTGAGCCCGCGGCCCGGGCCCTGCTCCCAGCGCCAGGCACTGCATGGCCCCGTTCCCTCCGGGGCAGTGGGGCGCGGCATTCAGCCGGCTGCCGGCTGCCCCGCGGCGCGGCGCGGGGCAGGTGCCGTGCCCCAGGAGCCGGCCGCAGGCTCTGCTGACACAGGGGGGCTGCAAAAGCCAGGCCCCACCCCTCAGCTCGGCAGGGCTGTAGGGCTTGGGCTGCTCCGCTGGCCTGCTCTGCCTTGCCGAGCGGTTTCCTGCCTTCGGCCAATTCTCTGGGCGATGCAGGGTGGCCTTGGGGGGGAAGTTGTGTCCGTCCAGGCTCTGCAAGGCAGCAGCCTGCGCCCGGACAGCGCCGCCTGTCTCCCCTAGGAACACGCACGTACTGCCCACCCGAGTGGATCTGCCAGGGCCGCTACCACGGCCATGCGGCGACCATCTGGTCCCTGGGGGTGCTGCTCTATGTCATGGTCTGCGGGTGCCTCCCCTTCGAGGACGACCGTGAGATCCTGCTGGGGGAGCTTATCTTCAGGCCGCAGGTCTCTCCAGGTTGGTAGCCGGCCTCAAGAAGGCGGCCTTTGGCAGATGGCAGCACGCAGCCCAGCCGGGCCCTCACGCAGCAGCTCGGCGGGACGTGGATGCGCCCTCAAGGGCCGGCTGCGGGAGGTGGCCCGTGACGGGCTGGGTGTGGCACGCTTGGCTGAAGGAGGTGGCCGTGTCCTGCCGTGCCGCTGTGCCGCAAAGGGCAGCTCTGAGCGCGCGCAGCCTGGCCCGGGTTCTGCAGGCGCCGGGAGCAGCCGGGCAGGAGCCTTCTGCCGGTGACCGCCGCTTTCTGCCTTCTCTCCCCAGAGTGCCGACACCTGATCCGCTGGTGTTTGGCCCAGCACCCCGCCGACCGGCCGCAGCTGGACCAGATCTTCCGCCACCCTTGGGTGTGGGCCGGCTGCCTTTGATGCCTTGCTGGCGCCTCTGCAGCCCCCAGCTACCGAGTCCCACGCAGGACTGAGGGCCGGAAAAATAAAACAACCACCGACCCGTTGCGGGCTCTCCAGTCTGGTCCTTGTTAGCAACTTCTGCTGGAGAAACCTCTTGGGAAAAGGGGCAATCAGAGTCTTCCCTTCCCTTTGTCAAGCTTCCATGCCTCTCCTCCACCTAGGTGGTTTTTTGTGTCTTCAAGCTCAGGCTGTAGTGCACGTAGGAGGGGCTTTAACAAGGCCAGAAGGGCAACAGCGGAACAACAGCTGCCCTTTCAAACCGATCTGGCCGCTTGCTTGGGGTCCCCTGAAGTGAAACATGGGCCCGTCTGTGGATTCCAGCGCCGAGTGGGCGGCAGGAACAGAGACGTTGCTCCGCTGCCAAGGCTGTGAGAACAAGCAGAAGCGTCAAAGCGTCCTTTTCCCTTGAGCCCTGATGGACTCTTCCTCTTTCTTCCCCTCAAATCATCAGCAGGAAAATGCAGCCCACTCTGTCTCCATTCAGGCGACAGCAGCCTCCAAGGGAGCTGTGCAGGGCTGGGCAGATGCCAAAAGGAACCCTAGGACAGACGGACACGCCCCAGCAGGCTCAGCCTCCCGTCTTGGGGCGGGGAACGTGCGTGAGGAGAGCCCTGCGGCGGAGGAAGGAGCCCCGGAGAAAGTCATCCCTGGGGACTCCAAGGGAAACCCCTCCCCCGGTGTTAGCAGCCCTGAACCCTGCTGTCTCCCGCTGAGGACTCGTGTTCTGGAAGGGAGCGATTCTCGAGACCTTTGTTACAGCCTGTAGCCCAGAGCTTTAGGACTTTGGGTGGAAGGAGTGGCATTTCTAGCCAGCTCCCTTCTGGAGACTTGGCTATTGTAACAAAGAATCACTGGATGCCCATAGCACCTCCTGACCAGCAAGGGAGGGGTCTCCCTGCACTTGTGCACCCCAAATGGCATGTTTTTGTCAGCTCTGAATTTCCCCTTCTCTGCTTCACCTTCAGGATAAGGAAAAAACCTGACTTGGTCTCTTAGCTTTCCTGCTCACTCACAGGGGAAGGCAGATGAGATCCTGGACTTGCTCCCATGGCCTTGGGCCCACTGTGCCCCCCAAAAATATCTTCCTCTCCCCTAAAAACAACTGATGGAGAGTGCACCAACCGCTCTAGTTACAGAAATGCACCCAGGTGCCAGCTACTAATCTCTGCTACCTTCTGTCTACTGCCCTGACCTACCAACACAGGGTTTGGTAGTAAATAGTTTTTCTTCATAAATGCACACGCTCTTTCATTTCTGTTTTCTTTTCTCAGGGCTGCCAACCCTCTTGTACCCTGAATGGCTCTCCAAGGCTCTACCCAAAGGCCTGGCCCGAGCTGAGATCCTTCCAGCCAAGACCCCGCCCTGAGGGGATGGTGAGAGCTCTGTGTGTCAGCCCCGGCCTGGAGGCTGAGCTGGGAGGGAAAATTATCCCTTTTCTAAGGTCCTGTCAGCGGTGACTGCCACTTCTCCAAGGGCCACGACACCTTTTCCCCAGGAGCAGCATGTCCGTTGTTACAAAGCTTCCATTTTTGCAAAGGAAACATTTTCAGTTTCATTTTCTCCCTGTAGTAGAAGAAGAAAAATCACTTACAGCTGCTATCGTAAATAAACCAAAAGAATTTCAGACAGGTTTGCTCAAGTAGAAAAATTCTACTCCTCGAGGCACAGCCCCACGCTTTTTACAAGCCGTCCATGGAAGGCAGCGTAGAATTTCTTGAAGTAGGAACTGCTGGGTGACGCTTACGGAGATGTATTTTTTCTTTAGGACGCGACTGTCTCCATAACGGAGAATACTGAAAAAATTACAATGGGTTTTTTGGTTTTTTTTGGTTTTGGGGTTTTTATTTTTTTTTTTTTTTCCTCATATAAGGGGTGAGATACCAGAGCGATACAATAAACTGATAGACGCAGGATATGATGTTTGACAAGCAGACAAAGACAATGTGACTTTTCTTCACTGGGCAGCAATAAACAACAGACAGGAAGTGGTGAAGTGAGCTGGGACGGAGCATCTTTCCCGGGGATGACGGTGCCCTGGATCCCTGGCCTGAAAGCGGGGGCAAGAGCAGGCATCTCGGCCCTGCCCCACGCAGCCAGGGTGTTCCACAGAGCTCCTCCAGAGCTCCGCTCTTGGCCGCCAGGGCGTTAATGAGTGAGGCATTAATGAGGGAAGAGCTAAGGGCGTTAATTGAGGAGGGGCGGGCGGGAGGCGCTCCCAGAGCCGAGGGGGCGGGGCCAGCGCTGAGGGGAAAAAGGGCGGGAAAAGGCTCGGCGCTGCTGAGGGGAAACGTCGGCAAGGAGGGGACAGAGGGATATTGGTGGGGAAAAGGGAGACACAAGAGCTCTTGGCGGCCTGAAACCGCTAACGGTGGCTGGGGAAAGCTCCACACCCTCTCCCCTGCATAGCCCAGCCCCTTACACAGGGGAAGCCCTGGCTAAAATCCAGGGAAAACAGTGCTGTGGATGCAAGGAATCAGGGGCAGCATCTGGGTGGAGAGCGTCCCTCACGGCAGGAACCTCAGTGGAGCCCAGCGAGGCTGGGGCAGGAGGGTCAGACCGAGCAGAGAAGGGGGACCCTCTGTCCATGCCAAGGCCCAGGGCGGCCCTATCCCGGGAAGTGCCCGGGCAGCGGATCCTTGAGCTGCTGCACCTTCGCGCTGCCCTGGCTCAGCCCGGAACCCGCTCATTGCCAGGGGGGAGCTGGTGGCACTGGGCAGCGGCAGAGGGAAAGAAGCGGAACACAAGGGTCTGTCCTACAGCCACATGGACTGCGATGCCGTGTTCGTGGGCTGTGCCAAATGGCTGCCCTGTTGGGAACGCAACCAGAAACCTCCATCGCCATCCTAATTTACTGCTCCAGAAAAAGAAAAATCCCAAACATTGATTCCAAGAGGGATAAGTGAGTCTCTCCTGGGCATCTGGAGATCGATTACCTAAATGCAGTCATGAGATTCCTTCAAGTCTCCTCCCTCAGGAGCAGTTAAACAGGCAGTGGGGTTAAACCCTTCCCCGCTTCTCCATTCTAGATCGTCCCGTTGCATGAGAGGCTCTTTTGGTCAACAAAGTCCTAACTCGATGTGAGGCTTTAAGGATTAGTGAGCTGCCTGCCATGCTCAGTTTCCCATTAAAGCTGTGGCCGCAGCCTCTTGCAAACCACGGCTTCCCTGGGTGCCGAAGGGCGTCCAACGGTGGAGGCACAGTGCTGTGAGGGACAGTGATCTTCCATTTGGGATTGCTGGGGACAACTGGGACCAGAACAATATCCATGGGATGTGGCGTTGGGTGGGATTCATCCCAATATGTCCCAGTGGGAAGCCCTTAAATCATCTAGCCAAGGTCCTGAAAGCCCAAAAGGAGGTCTACGCTGGGGCAATGTTCTCCAATGTTCTCTATCTGACTCGACAGGAAAGGCTTGGGACTTCCCAGGAAACTCCATCCCTTCAATCTAATCTTGACAGCAGGAAAATGGTGGAGAGGGTCGTCCTTGGCACTACTGGGAAGTGATGGAAGGACAGGCCAGCGTCAGCCTGGGCGGGGTGAGGCGGGGCCGTGACGGCACAAAGGGGCCGAGTGAGGCGTGAGGCGGGGCTCTGACGGCACAGGGCTGTCCTGCCACAGCTCTGTGACATCACCATGCCTATATAAGCCGGGCCAGCCCCCGCGGCTGCCAGTGCAGTCGCGATGGGACGTGCCGGAGCCATGTGTGACGGTGGCGTCCTCATGACCGCGCTTGTCCTGCTGCTGGCCGCTGTGGCTGTCTGGTGGGCCCTTGGCCGCTGGCAACCACGGAGGCGGCAGACAAGGACACCAAAGAGGCGCAAGCGCCCCGGGGTCCGGCCCAGAGGCTCACGGAGGAACCGAGGAGCCCCTGCGGCTCCCAGGCCCTCCAGGCCTCGGCCGACCCCTCGCCAGCGGCCAGGTGCTCCCGCCAGCCCCCTGGACGGCTCCTGCAGCTGCGGCCCCTGCGTGGCAGTGGCCCAACAGCTGCAGGAACTGATGAGCTTGCTCTGGGCTCGCAATGGGACATCTGTGCCGCTCTACGATGGGATGTGGCAGGCCTTGTGGGAAGAACTGGAGGAGCTGGTGAAGCGAGGCCACCTGCCCTGCTGTGGCTCGCCCAGCTCCTTCAGGAGCCCCCATCCCCTGAGGAGGCAGCTCCCAGGAAGCTTCTCCATCCCTGGGAGAGCCTCAAGCCTTGCAAGGATGGCGCAGCAGCAGACACCCGCCATCCCTGCAAGAAGCTCAGGCTGTCAGGGAACGTCCATCCTGCCTGGAGCCTCGGCTATCTCTGACAGCCTCCATCCCTCAGAGAGGCTCAGTGAGACCTGTCAGCGGGCAGAAGGTGCAGAGCCCGTGGACAGGTCTCCCAGCTCCCCTGGACCCGTCGACGTCAACAACACGGGCGCAACCCTGAGCGCTGACGTGGCCAGGGAAAGCCCGCGAGTCCAGGTGGGAGCCCAGCCCGATGCAGGGGAGCCATCTCAGGAGCAGGTGGCGGAGCAGCAAGTGTCCTGCAGCCGGCAGTTGCCGGCCCACGGCTCCCAGGACGCTGTGCCGGCGGGCAACAGCCCGTGCCTGGTGGAGGAGGCGATCCTCCAGAGACCCGGAGACCTCCATCTCCTGGAAGCTGCTCTGACACAGCCACCGACTACCGGGAAGGCCCTAACAGAAGGTGAGATCTTCTGAGGAGCTGCCTGCGGCTCCCCTGGGGCCCTTGGGGGGCATTCCTGGGCCGGGCCAGGGTCTCTGAGCACAGCCTAGTCCCTGGCTGTTCTCAGCGCCTCTGAGGGCACGGCTTCAAAAATCCCCTGTGTGGTTTGCAGCTGCTCCTGGGACCCCCCTGTGCGACACCTCGGGCTGCAGCCCCGGCCGTCCAGAAGAGCAGAGTCCGGCCCAGGACGCCGGGGCCAGCGACGGTGCCGCTGCGCCCCGCTGCCCCGCGGCTCCTGCAGCCGCCTGTGCGTGCTGCCCCGGCCCAGCCCTGCCGCTCACCGGCCCGACGGCTGCAGGGCGGGGGCCGCTGCCCGGCGCGCAGCAGGAAGCAGGTGAGGGCAAGGTGGCCCGCGGTGCCCCGGCCCGCTTGGCTGGCGGGCACGGGGGGCCCTGGGCGCAGGGCTGATGGCTCGCTCTCGGCCGCAGGGCAAAAGAAGGAGCTGCAGGAGCTGTACCTGCTGGGCCCGCAGCTGGGGAGCGGTGGCTTCGGCACCGTTTTCTCGGGGACCCGCCTCTCGGACGGGAGCCCGGTAAGTGGCCGGCAGGGCCGGGCGCGGCCGGAGGGCCAGGGCCGGAGCGGGGCAGGGCTCGAGCTCAGCCCCCCTCTGTCGATGGCTTGCAGGTGGCCATCAAGCACGTGGCCCGGGAGAGCGTCCTGCAGTGGGACGAGCGGGTGAGTGAGCGGGGCCTGCGGGCCAGAGCGGGTCGTGGCGGGCAGGGGGCAGCGGAGGCACAGGGTAGCTCCAGCTGGCCTGCTGGAGGCATTGTCTTTTCCTCACAGCCCGACGGCAGCCGTGTTCCAATGGAGATCGTGCTGATGGAGAAGGTGGGCTCTGGCTGCCGCAGCATCATCCAGCTCCTGGACTGGTTCGAGCTGCCTGACAGCTTCGTGCTGGTGCTGGAGCGCCCGGAGCGATCGCAGGATCTCCTGCAGCTCCTGCAGCAGCAGGAGTTCCTGAGCGAGGAGGCGGCGCGCTGGCTTTTCTGCCAGGTGCTGGAGGCCGTGCGGCACTGCACCGCCTGCGGCGTCCTGCACCGCGACATCAAGCCAGAGAACCTCCTCGTGGACCCGGAGAGTGGCGACCTGAAGCTCATCGACTTCGGTTGCGGCACCTTCCTCCAGGAGCGGGCCTTCACTCAATTTGCCGGTGAGCCCGCGGCCCGGGCCCTGCTCCCAGCGCCAGGCACTGCATGGCCCCGTTCCCTCCGGGGCAGTGGGGCGCGGCATTCAGCCGGCTGCCGGCTGCCCCGCGGCGCGGCGCGGGGCAGGTGCCGTGCCCCAGGAGCCGGCCGCAGGCTCTGCTGACACAGGGGGGCTGCAAAAGCCAGGCCCCACCCCTCAGCTCGGCAGGGCTGTAGGGCTTGGGCTGCTCCGCTGGCCTGCTCTGCCTTGCCGAGCGGTTTCCTGCCTTCGGCCAATTCTCTGGGCGATGCAGGGTGGCCTTGGGGGGGAAGTTGTGTCCGTCCAGGCTCTGCAAGGCAGCAGCCTGCGCCCGGACAGCGCCGCCTGTCTCCCCTAGGAACACGCACGTACTGCCCACCCGAGTGGATCTGCCAGGGCCGCTACCACGGCCATGCGGCGACCATCTGGTCCCTGGGGGTGCTGCTCTATGTCATGGTCTGCGGGTGCCTCCCCTTCGAGGACGACCGTGAGATCCTGCTGGGGGAGCTTATCTTCAGGCCGCAGGTCTCTCCAGGTTGGTAGCCGGCCTCAAGAAGGCGGCCTTTGGCAGATGGCAGCACGCAGCCCAGCCGGGCCCTCACGCAGCAGCTCGGCGGGACGTGGATGCGCCCTCAAGGGCCGGCTGCGGGAGGTGGCCCGTGACGGGCTGGGTGTGGCACGCTTGGCTGAAGGAGGTGGCCGTGTCCTGCCGTGCCGCTGTGCCGCAAAGGGCAGCTCTGAGCGCGCGCAGCCTGGCCCGGGTTCTGCAGGCGCCGGGAGCAGCCGGGCAGGAGCCTTCTGCCGGTGACCGCCGCTTTCTGCCTTCTCTCCCCAGAGTGCCGACACCTGATCCGCTGGTGTTTGGCCCAGCACCCCGCCGACCGGCCGCAGCTGGACCAGATCTTCCGCCACCCTTGGGTGTGGGCCGGCTGCCTTTGATGCCTTGCTGGCGCCTCTGCAGCCCCCAGCTACCGAGTCCCACGCAGGACTGAGGGCCGGAAAAATAAAACAACCACCGACCCGTTGCGGGCTCTCCAGTCTGGTCCTTGTTAGCAACTTCTGCTGGAGAAACCTCTTGGGAAAAGGGGCAATCAGAGTCTTCCCTTCCCTTTGTCAAGCTTCCATGCCTCTCCTCCACCTAGGTGGTTTTTTGTGTCTTCAAGCTCAGGCTGTAGTGCACGTAGGAGGGGCTTTAACAAGGCCAGAAGGGCAACAGCGGAACAACAGCTGCCCTTTCAAACCGATCTGGCCGCTTGCTTGGGGTCCCCTGAAGTGAAACATGGGCCCGTCTGTGGATTCCAGCGCCGAGTGGGCGGCAGGAACAGAGACGTTGCTCCGCTGCCAAGGCTGTGAGAACAAGCAGAAGCGTCAAAGCGTCCTTTTCCCTTGAGCCCTGATGGACTCTTCCTCTTTCTTCCCCTCAAATCATCAGCAGGAAAATGCAGCCCACTCTGTCTCCATTTAGGCGACAGCAGCCTCCAAGGGAGCTGTGCAGGGCTGGGCAGATGCCAAAAGGAACCCTAGGACAGACGGACACGCCCCAGCAGGCTCAGCCTCCCGTCTTGGGGCGGGGAACGTGCGTGAGGAGAGCCCTGCGGCGGAGGAAGGAGCCCCGGAGAAAGTCATCCCTGGGGACTCCAAGGGAAACCCCCCCCCGGTGTTAGCAGCCCTGAACCCTGCTGTCTCCCGCTGAGGACTCGTGTTCTGGAAGGGAGCGATTCTCGAGACCTTTGTTACAGCCTGTAGCCCAGAGCTTTAGGACTGTGGGTGGAAGGAGTGGCATTTCTAGCCAGCTCCCTTCTGGAGACTTGGCTATTGTAACAAAGAATCACTGGATGCCCATAGCACCTCCTGACCAGCAAGGGAGGGGTCTCCCTGCACTTGTGCACCCCAAATGGCATGTTTTTGTCAGCTCTGAATTTCCCCTTCTCTGCTTCACCTTCAGGATAAGGAAAAAACCTGACTTGGTCTCTTAGCTTTCCTGCTCACTCACAGGGGAAGGCAGATGAGATCCTGGACTTGCTCCCATGGCCTTGGGCCCACTGTGCCCCCCAAAAATATCTTCCTCTCCCCTAAAAACAACTGATGGAGAGTGCACCAACCGCTCTAGTTACAGAAATGCACCCAGGTGCCAGCTACTAATCTCTGCTACCTTCTGTCTACTGCCCTGACCTACCAACACAGGGTTTGGTAGTAAATAGTTTTTCTTCATAAATGCACACGCTCTTTCATTTCTGTTTTCTTTTCTCAGGGCTGCCAACCCTCTTGTACCCTGAATGGCTCTCCAAGGCTCTACCCAAAGGCCTGGCCCGAGCTGAGATCCTTCCAGCCAAGACCCCGCCCTGAGGGGATGGTGAGAGCTCTGTGTGTCAGCCCCGGCCTGGAGGCTGAGCTGGGAGGGAAAATTATCCCTTTTCTAAGGTCCTGTCAGCGGTGACTGCCACTTCTCCAAGGGCCACGACACCTTTTCCCCAGGAGCAGCATGTCCGTTGTTACAAAGCTTCCATTTTTGCAAAGGAAACATTTTCAGTTTCATTTTCTCCCTGTAGTAGAAGAAGAAAAATCACTTACAGCTGCTATCGTAAATAAACCAAAAGAATTTCAGACAGGTTTGCTCAAGTAGAAAAATTCTACTCCTCGAGGCACAGCCCCACGCTTTTTACAAGCCGTCCATGGAAGGCAGCGTAGAATTTCTTGAAGTAGGAACTGCTGGGTGATGCTTACGGAGATGTATTTTTTCTTTAGGACGCGACTGTCTCCATAACGGAGAATACTGAAAAAATTACAATGGGTTTTTTGGTTTTTTTTGGTTTTGGGGTTTTTATTTATTTTTTTTTTCCTCATATAAGGGGTGAGATACCAGAGCGATACAATAAACTGATAGACGCAGGATATGATGTTTGACAAGCAGACAAAGACAATGTGACTTTTCTTCACTGGGCAGCAATAAACAACAGACAGGAAGTGGTGAAGTGAGCTGGGACGGAGCATCTTTCCCGGGGATGACGGTGCCCTGGATCCCTGGCCTGAAAGCGGGGGCAAGAGCAGGCATCTCGGCCCTGCCCCACGCAGCCAGGGTGTTCCACAGAGCTCCTCCAGAGCTCCGCTCTTGGCCGCCAGGGCGTTAATGAGTGAGGCATTAATGAGGGAA
Organism: Vidua chalybeata; assembly: GCF_026979565.1. Lineage (NCBI taxonomy): Eukaryota > Metazoa > Chordata > Aves > Passeriformes > Viduidae > Vidua > Vidua chalybeata. The sequence continues at coordinate 4,274,679 of NC_071549.1, read as the reverse complement.
GAGCTAAGGGCGTTAATTGAGGAGGGGCGGGCGGGAGGCGCTCCCAGAGCCGAGGGGGCGGGGCCAGCGCTGAGGGGAAAAAGGGCGGGAAAAGGCTCGGCGCTGCTGAGGGGAAACGTCGGCAAGGAGGGGACAGAGGGATATTGGTGGGGAAAAGGGAGACACAAGAGCTCTTGGCGGCCTGAAACCGCTAACGGTGGCTGGGGAAAGCTCCACACCCTCTCCCCTGCATAGCCCAGCCCCTTACACAGGGGAAGCCCTGGCTAAAATCCAGGGAAAACAGTGCTGTGGATGCAAGGAATCAGGGGCAGCATCTGGGTGGAGAGCGTCCCTCACGGCAGGAACCTCAGTGGAGCCCAGCGAGGCTGGGGCAGGAGGGTCAGACCGAGCAGAGAAGGGGGACCCTCTGTCCATGCCAAGGCCCAGGGCGGCCCTATCCCGGGAAGTGCCCGGGCAGCGGATCCTTGAGCTGCTGCACCTTCGCGCTGCCCTGGCTCAGCCCGGAACCCGCTCATTGCCAGGGGGGAGCTGGTGGCACTGGGCAGCGGCAGAGGGAAAGAAGCGGAACACAAGGGTCTGTCCTACAGCCACATGGACTGCGATGCCGTGTTCGTGGGCTGTGCCAAATGGCTGCCCTGTTGGGAACGCAACCAGAAACCTCCATCGCCATCCTAATTTACTGCTCCAGAAAAAGAAAAATCCCAAACATTGATTCCATGAGGGATAAGTGAGTCTCTCCTGGGCATCTGGAGATCGATTACCTAAATGCAGTCATGAGATTCCTTCAAGTCTCCTCCCTCAGGAGCAGTTAAACAGGCAGTGGGGTTAAACCCTTCCCCGCTTCTCCGTTCTAGATCGTCCCGTTGCATGAGAGGCTCTTTTGGTCAACAAAGTCCTAACTCGATGTGAGGCTTTAAGGATTAGTGAGCTGCCTGCCACGCTCAGTTTCCCATTAAAGCTGTGGCCGCAGCCTCTTGCAAACCACGGCTTCCCTGGGTGCCGAAGGGCGTCCAACGGTGGAGGCACAGTGCTGTGAGGGACAGTGATCTTCCATTTGGGATTGCTGGGGACAACTGGGACCAGAACAATATCCATGGGATGTGGCGTTGGGTGGGATTCATCCCAATATGTCCCAGTGGGAAGCCCTTAAATCATCTAGCCAAGGTCCTGAAAGCCCAAAAGGAGGTCTACGCTGGGCCAGTGTTCTCCAGCTGTATCTGACTCGACAGGAAAGGCTTGGGACTTCCCAGGAAACTCCATCCCTTCAATCTAATCTTGACAGCAGGAAAATGGTGGAGAGGGTCGTCCTTGGCACTACTGGGAAGTGATGGAAGGACAGGCCAGCGTCAGCCTGGGCGGGGTGAGGCGGGGCCGTGACGGCACAAAGGGGCCGAGTGAGGCGTGAGGCGGGGCTCTGACGGCACAGGGCTGTCCTGCCACAGCTCTGTGACATCACCATGCCTATATAAGCCGGGCCAGCCCCCGCGGCTGCCAGTGCAGTCGCGATGGGACGTGCCGGAGCCATGTGTGACGGTGGCGTCCTCATGACCGCGCTTGTCCTGCTGCTGGCCGCTGTGGCTGTCTGGTGGGCCCTTGGCCGCTGGCAACCACGGAGGCGGCAGACAAGGACACCAAAGAGGCGCAAGCGCCCCGGGGTCCGGCCCAGAGGCTCACGGAGGAACCGAGGAGCCCCTGCGGCTCCCAGGCCCTCCAGGCCTCGGCCGACCCCTCGCCAGCGGCCAGGTGCTCCCGCCAGCCCCCTGGACGGCTCCTGCAGCTGCGGCCCCTGCGTGGCAGTGGCCCAACAGCTGCAGGAACTGATGAGCTTGCTCTGGGCTCGCAATGGGACATCTGTGCCGCTCTACGATGGGATGTGGCAGGCCTTGTGGGAAGAACTGGAGGAGCTGGTGAAGCGAGGCCACCTGCCCTGCTGTGGCTCGCCCAGCTCCTTCAGGAGCCCCCATCCCATGAGGAGGCAGCTCCCAGGAAGCTTCTCCATCCCTGGGAGAGCCTCAAGCCTTGCAAGGATGGCGCAGCAGCAGACACCCGCCATCCCTGCAAGAAGCTCAGGCTGTCAGGGAACGTCCATCCTGCCTGGAGCCTCGGCTATCTCTGACAGCCTCCATCCCTCAGAGAGGCTCAGTGAGACCTGTCAGCGGGCAGAAGGTGCAGAGCCCGTGGACAGGTCTCCCAGCTCCCCTGGACCCGTCGACGTCAACAACACGGGCGCAACCCTGAGCGCTGACGTGGCCAGGGAAAGCCCGCGAGTCCAGGTGGGAGCCCAGCCCGATGCAGGGGAGCCATCTCAGGAGCAGGTGGCGGAGCAGCAAGTGTCCTGCAGCCGGCAGTTGCCGGCCCACGGCTCCCAGGACGCTGTGCCGGCGGGCAACAGCCCGTGCCTGGTGGAGGAGGCGATCCTCCAGAGACCCGGAGACCTCCATCTCCTGGAAGCTGCTCTGACACAGCCACCGACTACCGGGAAGGCCCTAACAGAAGGTGAGATCTTCTGAGGAGCTGCCTGCGGCTCCCCTGGGGCCCTTGGGGGGCATTCCTGGGCCGGGCCAGGGTCTCTGAGCACAGCCTAGTCCCTGGCTGTTCTCAGCGCCTCTGAGGGCACGGCTTCAAAAATCCCCTGTGTGGTTTGCAGCTGCTCCTGGGACCCCCCTGTGCGACACCTCGGGCTGCAGCCCCGGCCGTCCAGAAGAGCAGAGTCCGGCCCAGGACGCCGGGGCCAGCGACGGTGCCGCCGCGCCCCGCTGCCCCGCGGCTCCTGCAGCCGCCTGTGCGTGCTGCCCCGGCCCAGCCCTGCCGCTCACCGGCCCGACGGCTGCAGGGCGGGGGCCGCTGCCCGGCGCGCAGCAGGAAGCAGGTGAGGGCAAGGTGGCCCGCGGTGCCCCGGCCCGCTTGGCTGGCGGGCACGGGGGGCCCTGGGCGCAGGGCTGATGGCTCGCTCTCGGCCGCAGGGCAAAAGAAGGAGCTGCAGGAGCTGTACCTGCTGGGCCCGCAGCTGGGGAGCGGTGGCTTCGGCACCGTTTTCTCGGGGACCCGCCTCTCGGACGGGAGCCCGGTAAGTGGCCGGCAGGGCCGGGCGCGGCCGGAGGGCCAGGGCCGGAGCGGGGCAGGGCTCGAGCTCAGCCCCCCTCTGTCGATGGCTTGCAGGTGGCCATCAAGCACGTGGCCCGGGAGAGCGTCCTGCAGTGGGACGAGCGGGTGAGTGAGCGGGGCCTGCGGGCCAGAGCGGGTCGTGGCGGGCAGGGGGCAGCGGAGGCACAGGGTAGCTCCAGCTGGCCTGCTGGAGGCATTGTCTTTTCCTCACAGCCCGACGGCAGCCGTGTTCCAATGGAGATCGTGCTGATGGAGAAGGTGGGCTCTGGCTGCCGCAGCATCATCCAGCTCCTGGACTGGTTCGAGCTGCCTGACAGCTTCGTGCTGGTGCTGGAGCGCCCGGAGCGATCGCAGGATCTCCTGCAGCTCCTGCAGCAGCAGGAGTTCCTGAGCGAGGAGGCGGCGCGCTGGCTTTTCTGCCAGGTGCTGGAGGCCGTGCGGCACTGCACCGCCTGCGGCGTCCTGCACCGCGACATCAAGCCAGAGAACCTCCTCGTGGACCCGGAGAGTGGCGACCTGAAGCTCATCGACTTCGGTTGCGGCACCTTCCTCCAGGAGCGGGCCTTCACTCAATTTGCCGGTGAGCCCGCGGCCCGGGCCCTGCTCCCAGCGCCAGGCACTGCATGGCCCCGTTCCCTCCGGGGCAGTGGGGCGCGGCATTCAGCCGGCTGCCGGCTGCCCCGCGGCGCGGCGCGGGGCAGGTGCCGTGCCCCAGGAGCCGGCCGCAGGCTCTGCTGACACAGGGGGGCTGCAAAAGCCAGGCCCCACCCCTCAGCTCGGCAGGGCTGTAGGGCTTGGGCTGCTCCGCTGGCCTGCTCTGCCTTGCCGAGCGGTTTCCTGCCTTCGGCCAATTCTCTGGGCGATGCAGGGTGGCCTTGGGGGGGAAGTTGTGTCCGTCCAGGCTCTGCAAGGCAGCAGCCTGCGCCCGGACAGCGCCGCCTGTCTCCCCTAGGAACACGCACGTACTGCCCACCCGAGTGGATCTGCCAGGGCCGCTACCACGGCCATGCGGCGACCATCTGGTCCCTGGGGGTGCTGCTCTATGTCATGGTCTGCGGGTGCCTCCCCTTCGAGGACGACCGTGAGATCCTGCTGGGGGAGCTTATCTTCAGGCCGCAGGTCTCTCCAGGTTGGTAGCCGGCCTCAAGAAGGCGGCCTTTGGCAGATGGCAGCACGCAGCCCAGCCGGGCCCTCACGCAGCAGCTCGGCGGGACGTGGATGCGCCCTCAAGGGCCGGCTGCGGGAGGTGGCCCGTGACGGGCTGGGTGTGGCACGCTTGGCTGAAGGAGGTGGCCGTGTCCTGCCGTGCCGCTGTGCCGCAAAGGGCAGCTCTGAGCGCGCGCAGCCTGGCCCGGGTTCTGCAGGCGCCGGGAGCAGCCGGGCAGGAGCCTTCTGCCGGTGACCGCCGCTTTCTGCCTTCTCTCCCCAGAGTGCCGACACCTGATCCGCTGGTGTTTGGCCCAGCACCCCGCCGACCGGCCGCAGCTGGACCAGATCTTCCGCCACCCTTGGGTGTGGGCCGGCTGCCTTTGATGCCTTGCTGGCGCCTCTGCAGCCCCCAGCTACCGAGTCCCACGCAGGACTGAGGGCCGGAAAAATAAAACAACCACCGACCCGTTGCGGGCTCTCCAGTCTGGTCCTTGTTAGCAACTTCTGCTGGAGAAACCTCTTGGGAAAAGGGGCAATCAGAGTCTTCCCTTCCCTTTGTCAAGCTTCCATGCCTCTCCTCCACCTAGGTGGTTTTTTGTGTCTTCAAGCTCAGGCTGTAGTGCACGTAGGAGGGGCTTTAACAAGGCCAGAAGGGCAACAGCGGAACAACAGCTGCCCTTTCAAACCGATCTGGCCGCTTGCTTGGGGTCCCCTGAAGTGAAACATGGGCCCGTCTGTGGATTCCAGCGCCGAGTGGGCGGCAGGAACAGAGACGTTGCTCCGCTGCCAAGGCTGTGAGAACAAGCAGAAGCGTCAAAGCGTCCTTTTCCCTTGAGCCCTGATGGACTCTTCCTCTTTCTTCCCCTCAAATCATCAGCAGGAAAATGCAGCCCACTCTGTCTCCATTCAGGCGACAGCAGCCTCCAAGGGAGCTGTGCAGGGCTGGGCAGATGCCAAAAGGAACCCTAGGACAGACGGACACGCCCCAGCAGGCTCAGCCTCCCGTCTTGGGGCGGGGAACGTGCGTGAGGAGAGCCCTGCGGCGGAGGAAGGAGCCCCGGAGAAAGTCATCCCTGGGGACTCCAAGGGAAACCCCCCCCCGGTGTTAGCAGCCCTGAACCCTGCTGTCTCCCGCTGAGGACTCGTGTTCTGGAAGGGAGCGATTCTCGAGACCTTTGTTACAGCCTGTAGCCCAGAGCTTTAGGACTTTGGGTGGAAGGAGTGGCATTTCTAGCCAGCTCCCTTCTGGAGACTTGGCTATTGTAACAAAGAATCACTGGATGCCCATAGCACCTCCTGACCAGCAAGGGAGGGGTCTCCCTGCACTTGTGCACCCCAAATGGCATGTTTTTGTCAGCTCTGAATTTCCCCTTCTCTGCTTCACCTTCAGGATAAGGAAAAAACCTGACTTGGTCTCTTAGCTTTCCTGCTCACTCACAGGGGAAGGCAGATGAGATCCTGGACTTGCTCCCATGGCCTTGGGCCCACTGTGCCCCCCAAAAATATCTTCCTCTCCCCTAAAAACAACTGATGGAGAGTGCACCAACCGCTCTAGTTACAGAAATGCACCCAGGTGCCAGCTACTAATCTCTGCTACCTTCTGTCTACTGCCCTGACCTACCAACACAGGGTTTGGTAGTAAATAGTTTTTCTTCATAAATGCACACGCTCTTTCATTTCTGTTTTCTTTTCTCAGGGCTGCCAACCCTCTTGTACCCTGAATGGCTCTCCAAGGCTCTACCCAAAGGCCTGGCCCGAGCTGAGATCCTTCCAGCCAAGACCCCGCCCTGAGGGGATGGTGAGAGCTCTGTGTGTCAGCCCCGGCCTGGAGGCTGAGCTGGGAGGGAAAATTATCCCTTTTCTAAGGTCCTGTCAGCGGTGACTGCCACTTCTCCAAGGGCCACGACACCTTTTCCCCAGGAGCAGGAGGTCCTCATGTCTCCACAGCCCCGGGATGCCGGTGACTGCAGGCCCTGTCCCGCTCTGCCCTGGCCCGGAGCCATTGGGAGCTGGCAGTGTCCGGTCACAACATGGTTTCTCCTCAGGCCAGAGGAGATTGTGTCGCTCTGGGGGCTCCCTGGGTCCCACCCCACCTTGGAAGCTTGTGGGAATTTGACACCTGTGGGTGTTTTCCCAGGCTATCCCCATTTCTTCAGGGTGTGGCCATTTGCCCCTCAGGATTTGCCCTAAAATGGTGGCTCCTCCCTCAGCCTGGCGGTCATTATGAGGGGACACTGGCCTTGGCTGGGGGTGGGAATGCTCCCAAATGGCCTTGAACTCCTGTGGGAACCCAGCCAGCAAGGAGGTGGCACTACTCCTTTCAGGGATCTGTGGGGAGAGAGAAAGTCCCCTCTGAGCCTCCTTTTCTCCAGGCGGAGAGAAACTGGGCTTTGAATTACCATCTTCGTTTGTATTTAGAGAACCTGACATGCACAGTGAGTGCTTCTGTTTAAGAGGGAGATGTGTGGTGTTCAGCCAGTAAATAAGGATGGTTAGTAATGTTAACCAACAGTGTAAAGGCCATTGCCATGGCCTCATGGAGCTCATATGGACAGCAGCCAGAGGGCCCATGGAGATAAAGGTCTCCCAGGCCCATATCCCATTGCTGAAGACCTCTGCACCTGTAATATTGTCAAGGCTACACAGTAAGTACATGTTCTGAGTGGGCAAAGTGTTGAAATAGATGGAAGCATCCTCAAATGTTAGCCAGGGTGGATATTTTTGCAAAGGAAACATTTCCAGTTTCATTTTCTCCCTGTAGTGGTAGAAGAAAAATGACTTACAGCTGCTATTGTAAATAAAAGCATTTCAAGCAAGTTTGTTAAGTACACAATTCTACTCCTCAAGGCACAGCCCCATTCTTTTTACAAGGCTTCCATTAAATGCAGTGTAGAATTTCCTCAAGTAGGAACTGCTGGGTGATGCTTACTGAGATGTATTTTTTCTTTAAGATGCAACCATCTCCAGACTGGAGAATATTGAAAAAATTATAAGTAAATTGACTTTTTTCCCTCATTTAAGGGATGAAATAACAGAGTGATGTGAAGGACTGGTGAAAGCAGGATATGATGTTTGACAACCAGACAAAGAAAATGTGACTCTTCTTCTCTGGCCAGCAATAAACAACAGACAGGAGGTGGTGAAGTGAGCTGGGAGTCACTGTGACAGTAACAGCGTGATCTGCCACTGTTACCTCTCATGACTTTGTTGCTTTTGTACTTGAAGACAAAGGAATGTACTGCTTGAGAAGAAAATGCTCTTCCCTTTTTGAAGATGTCACTGAAATGTAAAGATAGCCCCGTTTCCTTATATGTGACATTATATAAGGATTTCCTTATTAAAGAAATGATATAAGTGTGTGGTGGTTTGTTGTTTTACAATTGTTTTCTGTTAGTAAGTTTATAATGGTTTGTTCCATGTTCCCCGTTCTGTTCCCCTACTGGTTTAGCCCTAAGTTGTTTACCTCAGCCTTTTCCCACCAAGTCAGTCCCTGTGTCAGTCTCCCCAGTCCCTCCTTTGTACCTCCCTTGTCTCCTTATATGCCCATGTCAATCCTCAGTTCACTGCCCCCACCCCTGCCTGTCAAGTCAGACACACCCTGGTTGTTCTGGAAAGTTCCTTGTCTGTTACCCTTTGCACAGTTTCCCATTGGACTGTTAAGCCTGCTCCCTCCCCTGTGCTGTCTCTATTGGATTATTCCAGTTGTGTTCTCCTCCCCTACTCTCCCCTCATTGGATGTGAGTTGTTTCCACCCCTTGTACCCTCCCCTCTTTAAAATGTGATGCCCCCTTCATTCCTGTGCCTTACTTGTCCCTGAACCTTCCTTGGGCTAAAGTACCTTGGAATTCATACAAGTGGCCCCCTTCTGTTTCTTCGCCTCAGCCCTTCGTTTCTGCCTCGGAGCTGTGCTATCCACACCACAGCCAGCCACAGGGAACAGCAGCTCCTTGTGAGCACTGCCACCCGAGAGGTCTCGGAAGAGATCTGGGGGCAGCCCCTCCTGTTGTGCCCTCCTGCCATAGGGAGTGTGCTAGCCGGGAGATCTCCATACTGTGGCTGCAACCGGGCAGTAACATAAGTGCCCTTTTTTGGGGAGGGCTGGAGCGGGTCTGCGTTCGTCCTTAACTCTGGCCAGGGCAGGGACAGGAGGTTCTCCCTACTCCTCTCTTTTGGAGGGATCAGGGGCCTTCCCCATCCTTATCTGGCCTTTGTGGCTGCCAGGAGGTCTCATCCTCCTCTCGCCGAGGGAGAGGGCTCAGGGGTCTCCCTGGTCCTTTCCCCGATGGGGGACCAGGTGCTCCTCTGTCCTCCTCTGCGGGGTGGCCGGGGTGTTCTCTGCCCTCGGGCAGGCTGGGGCTTTCGATTTTTTTCACAAGTGACTCGTTGGGAAAACAAACATCAGTCAAAGCCTTCGGTGTGCGGTTAAGTTGGATTTCTGCCAATTTTATTTTGTTTCATCCATGGGGGCGGGAGAAGGGGGGGCGCTGCTTGAGGGGTCTCCGTCCCTCTCGCCATGGGAGATGCTTGGGAGAGACGTGTCCCCGTCCCTCTTATCCTGCAGGATGATGGGGAGTTTCTCGATCCTCCTTACTTTTGCAAGGCTGGTGGTGATCTCGGTCTCCATCCGCTTTTGGGGGAGACCTCTGCGTCTGTCACCCTCAGATATGGGGGGAGCTGGCATTGTGTCTGCGCCCCTCTGACTTAGGGGGACAGGGGGCAGTTGCTGCCCCCTTTCGGCTTGGGAGGTTCGGCATGGGTTCTCTGTCCCCCCTCGATTTAGGGAGCGATGGCTCCACTGTCTTCCACTTTGGGGGACCAGAGAGGACATTCTCTCTGTCCCCCTCCGATTTGGAGGGGCCCGCCGCTGTCGCCGTCCTCGCAGCCCCCGGCCATTCTGCCTATTTGCTTTTGGCCGGCCGGGAGTGCTCTCCGTCCTTCTCCGATTTTTGGGGGCCGGCATTCTCTCTGTCTCTCTTCGCTTTGGGGGGGCCAACACTTCGTGCTCCTCCAATTTGGGGGCGGGGGAGATGGCGGGGCTGGCACAAGGAGCCGCGGGTGGCCAAAGGGGTACTCCCACCTCCCTCCCAAACACGGCGCACAGCCCCCGTAGCCCTGCGAGGCAGAGCCGGCCCCGAGGCTCCGGCGTCGTGGGGCCGAGGGCGCGGCACTCCGCTGGTGCAGCCCGCGCCGCTCGCCGCGGCGGAGCCGCTGCCTCGCTGCCGCCGAGCCCGCACTGAGCCATGCTGCCCCGCGGCCCTTTATATAGCGGCCAAAGCCGCGCCCTCTCAGCCACAGCCAATAGGAGCTCAGTGACAACACAATGGGGGCCGGAGCAAATAGTGACGATTCGGAGATGTAGGAGTCGGGGTCGTGATGCCAGCGGGCGACATGATTGGTCGACAGTCAGAGGGCTCTGAGACGGGCAGGGCCCGGACATGACCGAGCTATCTGATTGGCTGAGAGGCGGAGTGCTCTGTGATGGGTGGGCAGTGGGCGTGGCTCACAGCCCGGTGGGCGGGGCCGGCACCTGCCTGGGCTTTGAGCGGCGGTCAGGGCTCAGGCCGGGCTTAGAGCCAGCCCTGGCCTTAGGGCTAAAGGGGGCCTTGAGCTTCGAGCCAGGCTTAGAGCCAGTCCTGGCCTTAGGGCTAAAGGGGGCCTTGAGCTTTGAGCCAGGTTTAGAGCCAGTCTTGGCCTTAGGGCTAAAGGGGGCCTTGAGCTTTGAGCCAGGTTTAGAGCCAGCCCTGGCCTTAGGGCTAAAGGGGGCCTTGAGCTTCGAGCCAGGCTTAGAGCCAGTCCTGGCCTTAGGGCTAAAGGGGGCCTTGAGCTTTGAGCCAGGTTTAGAGCCAGCCCTGGCCTTAGGGCTAAAGGGGGCCTTGAGCTTTGAGCCAGGTTTAGAGCCAGCCCTGGCCTTAGGGCTAAAGGGAGCCTTGAGCTTCAAGCCAGTCTTAGAGCCAGCCCTGGCCTTAGGGCTAAAGGGGCCCTTGAGCTTCAAGCCAGTCTTAGAGCCAGTCCTGGCCTTAGGGCTAAAGGGGCCCTTGAGCTTTGAGCCGGGATTAGGCCAGGCTTAGAGCCAGCCCTGGCCTTAGGGCTAAAGGGGGCCTTGAGCTTTGAGCCAGGCTCGGGCTAGGGACTGCGACTGGGGGCCACCCTTGGCCTTAGTCCCAGCACGGTGCTGGCCTTAGGGCAGCACTCAGGGCTGTGCTTGGCAGCTGCCTTAGGAACTGCACTTACAGCCAGGGTCATTTCTGTGGAATTTATTGTTATTTTCTCATCAGTTCTACAGTACAAAAGCATGCAAAAAATAGCCTCTCTCTTCATGGTACATATTTACAGTGCAACAGTCACGTGCTGTCACAGTACTGAGTGCATTTACATCATGCTGGAATCATAGCAGAGCACATACAGGGGCAGAGGTTTAACTTCAAGTGCAACAAGAGACAGAAATACCAACAGAACAGGCCTAGAAATCAGAAAGAGCAGCAAAATTACAGCACAGAGGATTTGCATTGTACCCTCAGGAGTTGCAATTCATGTTTTCTTGAATTTACACCATTTTTTGGGAGCACTTTGATGGCTCGTGGATACTGACGGAGGGTCTCGGCTCTGCCAGCAGCGGCTCTGAGCATACATGGCTTTTCTCCAGGAAGGGAAGGAGCAGGGCAGTGACCGATGAGCTGTTTTCCTTCCTTCATCCCATGGGAGGCTGCATTCACAGCAACAGGGTCATGGCATAATGCAGGTTAATTCAGCCTGGGAGGGACTCGAGCATGGACTTGTGTAGAAGGATGTGGGCCAGAAAGGAATGCCTTGCACTACTCTGCTCAGCAAACTCCACTACAAACCTGCCCTGCTAAAGCAGAGAAGTTTGGCACCTCATCCAAATTCTATTTCCACACAAACCCTCCACTCTGCTTTCCAGTCTCCCTGCTGCACACCACAGGCATCCCTGTGCTCGGGCTCCAAGTGGCATCCCCCAGCACAGCCCTCCTGCCTTGGGAAATTCACTGAGATCCCTGTCCCTGGGCGAGCCTGGGCCTCTCAGGGGCTGGGACAAAGCCCTGGGCTGGTGGGACAAAGCTCATGGGGTTTTGGGCAAGATGGGAGGGAAAGCACTGAGCTGGGGAGGGCGAACAAGCTCCCAGCCACACACCACAACTGGAGAAATTCCCCCATGGCAGCGCTGCCAAAGGCTTCAGGACCGAGTTGTGCTGAAGGAACACGAAATTTCTCCCAGCAGCTCTTCCTTGCAAGTCTGGCAATAAATAAGGAATGAAATTGCACCCTGGGAGTTGTTTTATGGAGCCACTGCTTTGTTTTGCATGGAACAGCTACCCTGTCCCTTGTCAGGCTCCGTCTGGTAGGAGCCCTACAAAAATTCAGCTTTCCCACCAGCTGCCCTGATGCTGGAAACCTCATCTGTTTGCAAGTGTGACATTGACAGCAGCACGTTCCTGCCCAAAGGGTTAAAGACACAGACTGTGCATTCCTCAGTGCAGAACAGAAGAAACTTGACCAGGATTTTTACTTAGCACTACCCCCCAAAACCAAAGGCCTAGAGCCATTTATTGAGCAAGACAAAGAAATCCACCTCCTGGAGATCAAAGAGATGTGCTGTTCCCCCAGATGAGAAATTTCTTTCAAGAAAATCATCCTCAGCCTGGAAGAGTCTGGAAAGCTTGACCAGATGCAATGGTGATGGGGAAAGAGGAACTCTCCTGGTGACTCCAAACCCAGCTAACCCAGGCCAGAGCATCCCAGTGCTCCAGGAACAGCAGAGAGGAGGATTTGGAGGGGAGAAACAGAGAGCACACACCAAAGCATGAGTGTGCCATACCTGCTCTGCTCACTGCTCTGCAGAGCCCACACTGAACCCCATCCCCTCCATCATAGAGAGGAGCAGACAAATATTTACCCATCCAGCTAAAGAGAATGATTTTACTCAAGAGCTAAAAGCGCTGCCTTGCCTGGGATGTTTATTCTCAAATAAATCCCCTCTCTTCAGTCTCTTCCTTTCTTCAGAGCAGAACCAGTTGCCCTGAGCTGCTCTAACATGCACATAAACAAGCAAGGATTTCATTGCAGCTGAGTGAGTAGAGCCTGTTTTTGCCTATCTGAGCGTTTCTCCTGCTGCCAGGGCACATTTTTCATCTCATTTCATGCAGGTTTTCAGGCTGCTGTTTGTGACACGATAGGGGTGATCTCTGGGGTATAAGGGAAAGCCTGTTGGCAGATTTGCTGAAGAAACAAGGTGTGACACGAGCTCAGAGCTCGAGGGGTTGGTTCTTGGACCTGTGGGAACAGCTCCAGAAGGACTTCTTGTAGCTGAAAGGGCAAATATATCCAGGTAGATTTTGAGATAATCATAAAAAACACCCATTCCTCTCCAAAACTGAAGTGATGATTTAGGTACCAGTAAAGGAATGTGATACAGAGCTAATTTGTAACTCATCATTTGCTTGGTTGCATTAATTGAGGCTGAGAACAGCTTTCCTGCAGCCTTCCCCACCAGCTCTGACCCCTTGGGCATCACTAAAATAACCCCAGCTGCCTGGGTTAGCAAATTATTCTTGCCACAGATTAAAAACAGAGTAACTAACCCCATGTTTGCATTCTTAGAGCTCTTTGAGCATAACCCAGGTATTGCTTAGACTTCAGAAGTCCCACAGGGATGAGGATTACCAGAACTCCCTTTTCTGCCTGGGGTAGGGCACGTTCCTGAGATGTGTCTTTGCTCCAAGGTCACTCCCTGGCCCTGTCCTGGGGACACCAGTTGGAGAAAGTTTTTTCCACAAACAGGAGGACAGTTTTCCCAGCTTGGCCCCTGGTTTGCAGCAGGAGCTGGTGGCACCACAGCACAGATCAATTTGTATCCACAGATTGTCCCTCCCACAGGCAGCAGTTCCACCTGGACAATCTTTCTCATTTGCAGAATCCTCTGTGCTCTCAGACTCTTCACTCCCTACCTCTGGGCACCTAAATCTTCATTACAAAGCAGCAGGATCCAAGCAGAAAGTCCCGTGTCCCAGGCTGGGGGAAGGATCAGAGCATCCTCCTGGTGCAGGACCAGGCTCCTCACAGGATGCTGAGCTCACAGCTGGTGCAGACACCAAAAACCAGGCAGGATTTAGCACCTGGAAGCAGCAGTGCAGAGCTCAGTTCCACAGCAGCAACCTTTACAGGATCCAACACCAGCTTTCAGCATTAAAGGTCTCCATTCAACAGAGAAGCTGCAATGTTATTTCCCATTTTGCCAATATTTACAGGTGAGATGCATGGAAGAGCCCAGGCTGGGGAGTGCTGGGCATCCCACTGAGGTGGCTGAAGATGAGTGAGGGGAGGTGACAGGCTGGGGACAGACAGAAGGCACCAGCAGCAAAGCCCAGCTATAAAATGTTGGGAACCATAAAATGAGGTTGCAGCAAACAGAACAGGAGCACCAGGATACACCAGTCACTACCAACAACCCTCGCACATGTGTCCCCCTGCACAAAAAAATGAGGGAACAAAGTCCCAACTCCTCAGGATTAACCTAAAAACAGACACTAAGATGATTATGTAGGAACCAAATTGAATCATGTCCTTTCTTAAAGTACTATAAAATAAGATTCCAATCCCACTGGCTTCCCAGGGGCATGCTCGGACCCGATAAGGCTCAAGGGAAAATAATGACATATAGTTTGACAGATGAATGTTACTGGTTTTTACTCTCTGAATGGAGGAGTGACATTCCTGATTATCCACACAGTCTGTACAGTCAACAGCCAAAAAAGGCTGTATTTGCTTTTTTGTATTTACCTTTTTAAGTGCAATCTCTTACCAGTTGTCAAACTATTGAGATGAAGCTTCTAACCCCAAGTTTAGAAGCAATCTATGGAAAAAATAGCAGCATCAGCACATGCATAAAAATCAGAGTCTTAAAACAAAATTAAAAATAAAGCCTTCTTTATAAAAATATCAAGTTGTGAACTTGTGCTCTGTAGCTTTCTAAAAACCCTCCACCATCATTTTCCACCCTAGGAACCTCTCCCAGTCTGGGTCATTTTCATGAAATTAAAGTTTCAAAGCATCAGATAAGTGAAGAGAAGGAAATGAAATAAAACAAAGCCCAAACCTGCTACTCTTTTCAGCTGGGGAAGATGGTCCATGAGTGCAGGACTGGGTGCAGCTGCTGGGGTGCATTCCCAGCCCAGGCAGATGTGCCTGGAGCACTGAGCTGTTGTGTGCAGCAGCATATCCCCATGCTCCAGGGCTCTGTGACTTTCCAGGGTATCTCCTGTAACTCCTCTGCTTTACAGCTCTGCCCTGACTAAAGCCACGGCTGGGGGCAGGACTGACACTGTGCAAAACTGAGGGATCGGAGGAAAAGGGAAAAAAGACAGACACAGGGAGGGATGATGTTCACTCCAACAGCAGGATCTCATCCTCATTTAAGTGACATCCATTTTGCCTTCATCTCCACGCCAGGAGCAGGACTCTTGATGTACACAAGTGCATTAAATAAAACAGTTGCCCTCCTATATAAAACCCGTCTCTAACGCCATTTTTTCCCCCCTGATGCTTGAAGTAGAGAATGCAAAAACACAAGGAAAAAGTCTCTGGGGGGAGGATGACCCTTGAGAGGAGCACGGCCGCATTCCTCGGGCGGAGCACAAGGCACGCACGGAGGAGCTCGCGGCCGGGGCCGACGCTGCTCCGATCCTCCTGCCTGGCTCGTGTGGCTCGCTGCCTTCCTGCTGGGCTCGCTGTGCTGCCGTGCGGGCCCCGGGCCGGGCGGTGAGGGCCGTGAGGGGGATGAGGGCGGCCCGCCCGCGGCAGCTGCGCCGTCAGGCCGCGGCCTCGTCCTCGCACACGTCGGGCAGCTCCGGGTCCCTGGCGGCTTCTCTGCTCCCCTGTGTTCTGCGAGGAGACAAAGACATTGTGGGCACACAGCAAGGCAAGGGGTGCTTTATATATCAGCAGTGAACCAGCCTGATGTGCTGGTACCGTGTGAACGCCTCAGCAATAGCCCGGCACGATGCCCTGCAGGGATGTGCAGCTTGTGCCTGCTTGGCTCCCAAAAACTGAGCTCTCCACTTCCCTGAATGCCCTTCTCCACGAGGAGGTACCTAGTTTTAGGGGAAAGTTTTGCAGACCAGCAGCATGGTTTCCAAATTATCTAGTTTGCAATTGGAAAGTTCTGGCTTGCTGTCCTTTAATCTGTTTTTTTTTAATAAAGATCAGAGTGATGGGTTGATCCCACAGCTGCTTCTCCAAAGTGCTGCTGTAAATGACAGTAAAACTAAATGTTTTACTAAACCAGAACCCAGTTTGTCCTACACAAAAACTGTTTGATTTCAGTTTCTGTGAGTTTGCCTGGTCCCCAAAACAGCAATCCCCAAAACCTGAGAGCATCAGCCCTAGAATCTCAGCCAAGATCACTTCCTTGCACTGCACATATACCACAGTAACTTCAGTCTTTTCCTCCTACTCCTTACTTTTGATGTTTTCTCATGTAGAAGGCTTGAGCTGTACTGCTCGAGGAGCAGCACCTCCACCCAGCCCAGCCACCCCCAGACAGCGTGTGACTGTCACTGGATGGGGAAAAGGGGACACCTCCAGGTGCCACCCACAGCAAAAACCAATTGCAGGCAGGTGACTTCACCTAAACCACCCATTTCTCCATCATAAAGATATCCACAACACAAAGGAGGTGATCATCTCCAAGCAATTGTGTCTCCCAGGTGTGTCCAGCCTCGCTCACAACCAGCCTGGCTGTGCCACAGAATCATGGAATGGTTTGGGTTGGAAGGAGGCCTTGAAGATCACCTTGTTCCACCCCCTGCCATGTGCAGGGACACCTTCCACTATCCCAGGTTGCTCCAAGCCCCATCCAACCTGGCCTTGGGCACTTGCAGGGATCCAGGGGCAGCCACAGCTGCTCTGGGCACCTGTGCCAGGGCATTCTGTAGAACCTGCATGGACAAGCCAGCTTGGCAGTGGAGTGTCAGTGCCTGGAGCACACAGTGTTTGGGGGCTCTGCAGGTATTTCCTGGCTAGGAACAACACAAAGTACACACAATTGGCTAACCCAATTTTTGAAGAAACCAGAAATTATCAAAAATCATGTTCCCATCTCCCTCCACTTCAACAAAGCCCTGCAGTAAACCTGACCTTGAACCCATGGACCATTTCCCTGCAGGGAAGGCTGAGGAACAGCCCTGTCTTCAGAGCCTGTCACCTCCCTCTTCAAATGATTGATCACCTCATTTAGCAGCAGAGGCTGTGTTCTGTGGCAGCTCAGCACAGCCCAGCTCCCTGTCTGGCACATCCTGCTGATCCTGCTCCTGTCAGGGCTGTCTTCAATGCTGTCCCACCACTCTGAGCAGCCTCTGCCTCTCCAAACACCTCCATGTCAGGGTGAGAGGACCCTCAGGGTGGCAAACAGCAGCCAAAAAGCTGGGGCTGCCCGTGAAGCAGCAGAGATGCAGTACCAGAGCTCCATGTCTGCACAGGAGCCAGGCTCCTGCTGTGAGGCCTGAAGCTGGATGGGAATCTCCAGTAAATAACTCTTGCTAAGAAATAAGACTCTATTTCTCCTACATTTTGTAAGCCACAGGGGAGCAAGGCCTGAGCCTGGTTTGTGCAATTACCCAGGAGAGCACATGGCTGTGGGGGGATCACAGCCACTGGGGATTCACACGTGTTCCATGTTCCACAAGGAGTGAGCCTCTCCACACTGCCCTCCCAAACACAGGAGCACGGGACAGGGAGGGTGTGGGACAACCTACACAGCTCAAACACACACCCCTGACAAGGGCTTAATTCCTCCACGGAGTCCCCATTCAGTGCAGGCTGCTCAAGTCCCTTCCTCCCTATGGAAATGCAGCAGCAGGAGGCAGTGGCACCACGTCAGTCCCCATCTGCCTCTGCCTGCCTTCTCCTGGCTAGTTTTGGAGAATCTCTGCAAGTCCTTCCTCACTAAGAGCAGGTGACATCCTGGCTCTGACCCATCCATTTGTCTCAGAGCAATAAACCAGGCCAGTCTCCAAAGTGCTGGAGTTGCTCCCAAAGGTATTTAGAGATGCGTGGTTGTTTCCCAGTCTCTCAGCCCAGATCTTCCAGCCTGGCTGGAGGCTGTCCTGCCTAACCACTGCATCCAAGACTATGCACTGAGGTGTCTGTAAGTAGCTCATCATTTGCATTAATGTTATTTTGTTATTTAACAGAATTACCTGGACCAACACTTCCTAGAAGGGTCTTTGCAGGTGCTTGGACAAGTGACCATGCCTTGATGAAGTCCTGGCTGGGGTGGGGTGGCCACATGGAGCAACCAATTTTGGTGTGCCCAGAGCCCTCTTGGTGCTGCACAAGAGGCAGAAGCACAAGGGAGTGGTGGAGCATCTGGAGCAGAGATGGCTCCAGCCTTTTGCATAACCACTAAATATTAAACTCAAATTACAAAGCTCAGCCTTTCCCAAATTCTGTAGCTATTCCCTCTGCAGACGTGGGGCTGAGCACCACTTCCTGCTAAAACCCAACTGTTTTATTTCACCCCTCCCTCCCTAAAAGCAGCTGAAATGCCAAAGAATCACAAATAGAAATAATAATAAAAAGCGTACATAAACATTAGTGTCACACACACAGAATGACTGCAGTAAAACTGCTCCTACAGGAAGGAAGGGTGGAGCCAAATGCTCTCACTACCACAAATCACAAAGACTCAGGAGGGGACACAGGTTTCTACAGCACCCAGGGGAAACACAGACATGGAATTACCTTAAAGATGGATGCAAATATACAGATGTGTTTAAGAGGAATCTGTCCCTGAGAGCAAAACAATGAGACAAAGGAAGAAAGTGATCATGAAGACAATGGCAGCAGGTGAAGGAGCTTGTATTTCTGTGCCTGTCCAGCCTAGAGTGCAGAGTGGAATGGGGATGGAACATCAGCCACGTTTACCTAAGGACAGATGAGGACAGGCACTGGCAGCACTTGTACAAACCCTCTCCAGCCCCTACCACTGCTGAAAGCTCCAGATGGCTCCAGCACACTGCTGATGTCCAGCTGTGCTGCCCTGGGCACCTCTGGGCTTTTGTGTCCTGTCAGCACTTTGTGCAGTGGGGCAGAGCCCCAGGGGCACTGGGCCCCTCACTGCTGGTGGTGGGTCATTCCAGAGGAAAGTCCTGTGCCACAGCCCTGTGAGGACACCCACCTGCATGTGGGGCATGGCTCTTCCCACAAAACATGCAGTTCTCTCTTTGGGAGGAGCTGTTTCTGCTCAGAGACCTGGGCCAGCCACTTTTTTTAACCTCCTTTTCCCCCTTGGCTTCCTTGTGCCTAACCTGCATGGATAATATGGCCCTAAAGGCAGTGACCCTTTGGGTCTCTTTTTGGGAAGGCTGGAAACAGGACAGGCTTTTTAAATACCAACTGATCCTCCATGGAGGAGCTGACAACCACATTTCGTCAACAGTATTAGCAGCCATAATGGGAAAGTAAATTGGGTCTGTCAAAACACAGCAATTAATTTGATAGGTAGTGCTTGCAATAAATGAGAGCAATAAAATGTGGTGAAGCCAGTGCTGACTCAGTCAGGAGAAATGTGGAGCAGGCAGAAGAAATGCAGCAAACACTGCTACCAGAAATCCAGAACTTAGCTGTGAATGCTGAACTGGGCTTTAAAAATAATCTGGAGCTGGAAAATTAGGAAAAGATCAGTTGCTTCTGCAGCCACCATTAATGATGGGCTTGAACCTGGCCATGGTCTGCAGGATCTGTTAGGACTCCATGAATCACTGCCTCTCGTGGGAGCTCCTGCGGGAAAGGCAGGATCCAGTGACACGTGGCCAATGCCCAGCTGACAGGGGACGTGACAGCTGGCAGCACCCACACCACCTAAGTGTGCAAAACAACGATTGCTAAATGGGGCATCATCATTTTGGCTCCCCTCCACCTGCTGAGTGTGTCTGCACTGAACATCTGCCTTTTAAACTGCTCAGTACTGATAAACAGAGCAATAAATAACAGCCAGGAGAGGATTCGCTTCTTCCAGGTCTAAAGAGTGCTTAAAAAACGTTCTGTCCTCCCAGCATTAACTTAAGAACTGTTTCACATCAGTGGTGTCTTAATGGTGTCCTCTAAAGGCATCAAGGCTGCAACAGGAGAGCCCTGCTGCTACCACAGACATCTGCCCAGAGCATTTCCAGGAACAGAGCCCAGCATGCTGTGTAGGTAATGCATGAAATTCAAAAAAGAAATGCTCTCCTGCTGCTGAGAAATTAAAAAAAGATTCAGCCACATGATTTAGTTTCCTCCTATCCAAATCCCAAGGAGTGAGCTTGAAGGACAGTTCCATTTTAAGAGTCATCAATTAGGCATCAAATAGCAGAAAGCTTTGGTACCAGAACTCAGCTCACTGCCAGAGGATTTGCTACAGAGTGTATCCTCAGACATGGCACAGATGTAAGATGCTTGAAGCAGCAGTGAGTGGGGCTCTGGCAATTTCACATGCAGCCTAATTAAATAAATTGAATGTGAAACTGGAGTATTCTAATTGCTTTCCTTTTTTCTTCCGTAGAAACACAAGTTATTTCCTACCTACAGCCAGAAGGAGATGCAATATTACACAAGCTGACTTCTGTCCCTCTAAAGACACTGCCACTGGGACAAGGAGCTCTGTGCAGGAGAGCTTGGCAATGTGTAGCTCATTCTTCTCTCAGCTCCTCCAGGGCAGCCACATGTCCAGAGCACAGTGATGGCTGCAGGCACTGCTTTTCTGGCATGTCCCAATTTCGGGGTACCCTGTCCAGCAACAAGGGTGAGGGACATGGAAACTCTGCAGAGCCTTACTACAGCAATATTATCTTCTCCTAAAGCTTTACAGAAATCCAGACTCACTTGAAACTTATTTTAACACAGCTGTAATCATAACATTGGCACTTTATATGTCTAGCAAGGGTGGTTTTTCCAGGGAACAAGCAATATGAATTAAGAAGTGGATGAGCTTGGTGTCTACTCTGTTTGCCCCTGAGGAAATAACGCTGGCATCAAGAGATAACTCACTGAACAATGAATATTTCCCATTTAGCTGTGGTTCACTTGAGATTAAAGTCATTAGATCCAACACATCTATTTAAATTTGAAGTTATTTTCATTAGATTCAGTCAGTAAAACGTTTTCCAAAGTTTGAAATAATAATAATCCATATGCCTTAAAAGGAGTATCCCTGCTGTGGTGTTTAATATACAACCATTTGTTGGAGAGACTTGGCAAGTATCTTTCTTTTAAACAACAGTTTTGGGATGGGTTTTCAAAGCTCCAGTTGTGCATGAAATAATTTAGGATTAAATCAATTGTTACTGCCAAAAATTGGCACTGATGGCATGAGACTGAGAAATTAAGCACAGGGATTGTGCAGTGGAGAATTGGCACATTCATATTGATTTTGGATATTTCTAATTGCTCACACAGCTGGGCAGAGGCCAGCCCAGCATGGCTGCAGCTTCATCCCTGGCCTGGCACCGGTTTGTAAACTGAGGGCACCAGACACAGCAGCACAACAGTGGAAATTACACACTGCTTTAAAAATAAACCTTTTAGTCTGTTCAAGGAGCCTGAAAACACACAGGTCCAGAATGAGCTGAGACAGGGAAAGATGCTGGGTTTCAATGAACTGAAAAAAATCTGACTAGCAACTTTAAAAAGGAGACAAAAGTGGAGGCTTACAGCTCATCCTGAAAGCCTAAGAATACTTTATAGGGGACAAGACATTGATAATGTGGCTGATCAGAAGTTTCACAGCTACCTGAGATCAAATGAACTTTGTTTTTTCTGAGCAGATACTAAAGCACCCAGCTCCAGGCAGGAACCAGCATCAAGGATCAAGGAGTTTTCCCACCACCTGGGTGAGTTTTCAAGCATCTCAAATGAAAGTAGAAGGGAACAGATCCCTTTTGGAAACAGGCCCAGGGTTACCAGCCTAAAATATCAGTTCAGGCAGGGTTTGAAAAGAAAGTCTGCCTTGCTCCAAGTTACCTGTCTGGGAAGAATAAAATACATTTTTCTTCAAACTTAGTAAATGTTTCTCCATTTCAGAGCAATGCAATGCAGTGACCAGCAGTGATAGTGAAGATATGGGTAGGGACATGTGTCCAATTAGCAAGAACTAATTTGGAAGGCATTGAGCAAAGAGGAATAAATCAGGGCAAATCCCTTGTGCTAAGATGGCAAAGGAGCTGTGACTGCCATGCTCCAGATGTGTCCCACAGCAGCACTCATGAGCAGGGTGTTTAAATGCCAAACTGGTAATCTGGCCACGGACTCCAAGACAAAGTCTTCATTAAGTCTCCAGTAATCAGCTGGGGACCTAGAACATTATCATCCTTAATTGAGCTGAGCCCTGAAATCCCCACACAGAGAGAGACGACTCTAATTGTGTTATCAATGGTGCAGTGAGACTCAGCACACCCTCCTGGGAGTCTGCTAGGAATGGGACTGGGATTCTGGGTGAGAAAGAATCATTTTGGGACAACACAGCTTTGTTGTCAGCCACAACCTTATAGATCCTGTGGGGTGAGAACTTTATTTATATAAAAATAATTGACCCAGATCAGGCTACTGGTCCAGCTATTATTCACTGGACTGATGGCCCAGAATCCTGGCTCTGAATGGAATCTGTGACAAAAATGAGGGAGAAAGAGTAAGAACCAAGTAAAGGACAGAAGAATTCTTTCCCCATCCCTGTACACACTATCATGGTTAAAAACTGCTGATGAATCTATTAGTCATCAAGATCTCTATTCCTTTTTTAATCCAAATATAATAATTTATATCCAGCCTCCAAAGTATCCCCTTGTAATGTGTTCCACTATTTCATTAACTGGCAAAAAACTGTGTGAAAAAATACTGGATGTGTTCTTAAGTGAAAAGGCAATTTCAAAGTGTTCTTTGCAATTTCAAAGTCTCTTTGACCATGATGTCTCTGCCCAGACTTGGGCCCCAGACCCCAGGTCAAATCCCATAATCTCATTTTGTGTTAAAAAACCTACATAAACTGCTCATTTTGTACCATTTCTGCTGTCCATAGAAAGGAGAGAAGAATTAAATCCTCCAATATATATCCAAACTAGACCCTAATGAAATTTATTTCACTTCACCAATCTCTAATGGATCTTTGATCATAGCATTATAAACTAACAGGTGAAAAAAGGGACTCAAGTTTAGCACCTTACATGTGTTTACGCCAAACCCATCTTACAGAGAGAACTGCATCTATAAAAGAGTTTTTAGGCTGCAGCAGTACACTGTACTTCAGTCTGAGAGGACTTGAGGTAGATTTTGTCTCCAGTGTTTGATGCAGAAGGGATTTTTGTCTTTAACTGCTACAGAAAAGATTTGCGAAGTGCTTCCCCCACCCTCCCTCCCCATAGGCCTTGGCCCTGGCCCTGGCCATGCTGCAGAGGCAGGCATGGTGTAGGTACCTACATCAGCAGGTTCCCTGGAGCAGACATGGATCTCTCCTCCCGCCTCGTCTGGACCTCAAAGGGGTTCCCAAAGGAGCGTTTCCTCAGCATAGCCTTCACTAGGATCTTTGAGGAAGAGAACAGAGCAGTGAGAACAGCAGGACTGGCTCCTAGAAGCTAGTTCAAAGGAGGAACAAGAGCTTCTTTAATAATTCAGCTGACATTTTACAGCACAAAGCAAAGGAACCCAGAGAACAGCCAGGCTGCTGCAGTGGTCAGACACAAGAAGTTCACATCGGGTCAAACGGCCAAGATTTCATGCCAGGAACACACGTATCCCCTCTCCAAACCTCCTCCAGCAGCTGAAGGCTTCAGCACAGCCCCCTGCTCAGAGGATGTGGTGTGTTTCACACATACCACAGCTGGCAGGCTGGGGATGGTCTTCACAGAGTTCTTGACTTCCTCCTCGGTGACCTCCACCACGGAGCAGTGCTCCTCCTCCAGTGGCAGCGGCTCCGCGCCGCCCCGGCTCAGCCAGGGGTGCACCTGCACGGGGACACACAGCTCTGGCTGGGACAGAAACGGGCACAGGGCTCACTGCTGGCAGTACTGCTCCATCTCCCACTGCCAGAGGTGGTTTTAACCAGCCTCCTTGGAAATGGCTGCAGTCTGGCTCAGTGCCGTCACACCTGCTGCCACCCACCAGCACCATGGCACCCCCTGAATCAAGTTTGATACGCTTTGACAACCTGAGTTGTCTGGAGTATTGTCATTTTTTCTCTTGCATGCAGCAGAGCAAAGCCCCTTTTTCTTGCTGCCTCTCATGGGATGGTTTCTTGGCTGGGAGCAGGAAGGAAGCCCTGTATGAGGGCATGGGCTGAGCACAGAGCCCGGGCTGAGCACAGAGCCCAGCCTGACATGTCCTCTGTCAGCATCCAAGGCAAGTCCCCAAGCATACCAGCCAGGGACAAGGGCCAGCACTCAGCTCTGCTCTTCTACCCACAGGCTCTTACAGCATGCCTGCAAGAGCTGGCAAGTGAAATCCCATAAATACAGCTCCAAACCTGCCTTTGGCCTCCTGGGCATGGAGGGAAGGGATGTCACAATTTTTTCCTGAAGCTCAGCCTTTCTAGTGTCACCTTTGGTGGCAATACTGCTGTTGGCCTGGGACAAAGCAAAGCAGAGCTTGCCCTGTAGAGCATGCTGATGGATCTCTGTGGAAATTTTGTGATCCTTCAGCAGGTCTAAAGCCTTGGTGAAGGGTCACAGGAGGACAGCAAGCCCACACAAACCCAGAATGAAACCACAACCTGTGAAGCATTGTGCTCTGCCAGGCCTGTTCATTCTTTCTATTATTAAACATCTCCCAAATAATGGTGATAGAAAAAAATGTGCTGCCTTGAGGCCACTGGCCACACAAGGACCAGAGGAAGAACACACATCCAGTCCCTGGAATGCACATCCAACACTGCCAGCCCAGGATCTGCAGCTAGCAGCTCTCCTGACAATGTTGATTCTCCCAGGGATTCACTGAGATAAGCCAGCTTTTGAGTAATTTTCATTTAAATAAGCAAACAAGAAAGCTTTTGTCAATATTCCCCAAGCAAGAAGCAGTGATGGAGCTGTGGCTGCAAAATGAATGCTCTCCTCCAAGGGAGGGTGCTAGAGACAGCTCCCAAAACAAACACTGGGAAGAGCTCTGCCTCATTAGAAGGTACCAAAGGCCATAAAATGAGCTGAGACTAAAAGCTCTAATATCAAGGTCCACCTTACCTTTATTTCAGGGACTGTTATCCTCGTTTCTGGATTTTTATCGAGCATGCGCAGTATCAGCTCCTTGAGCTCCTCACTTATCTGTGCTCTGAGTGAAGAAAACAGCAGCACACACTTAACAAGGGAGTTGTAAGGGCAGCAATGCACAGTTCTTACTGCAGGTACCTGGTAGAGAATCTGCTCTGCTCAGGAGGTATTTTCTCTGCAAACCTGGCTTGGAAAAAGGAAGGCACCACAGTCACTGCTGCAGGGCTTGGTTATCCTGTTCTGCCCTCTAACACAGCAGCACACACTCAAAATGCAGGATGAGGGATCAGGTGAAGGGGTCTAAGGACATTCTTGAAGACAGCACTACATAGGGGAATTTCTGAGGGGAGATTTGGAACAACAAAGTGCTCCTGAGAGCAGAACTGGAGTTGAACTCTGTGAATCAAGAGGGGCACAGCTTGATTTGCTGAACCTGCATCATGAGCAACTGTATGGTGGATAGAACACCCCCATGTGACATTCGAGTTCCCAGCTAAGCTTCCAGGTTGTGTTATTTAAATTGCTTCCAGAACACAGATTGCAGGCAGCCTGTAACTCAGTATTCCCTACCTGCAAAGCTCAACCTTGGGGTAACAACAGGAGGGAATGAACAAATGCAAATAAGAGAAATACATCTAAATTTTTAACACTATTTCCAAGATCTAAATGTGAGAGCACCTGAGCCCAGAAGCCACTCTATTGGCATGGAGCCCTTGATCCTGCAGCCCAAAGGCTGCAATGACTCCTGTGGTTAATGATGCAGGAGAAGCCTTTAAAATGCACTAGATCTGAATGATCAAAGTGCTGCTGCAGTAAAATGTCAGCATGTGACTGAATTGTATTAGGCAGCTGAAAGTCTGTGTCACAAGTGACTCTTGAAGAATTGTGTTTCTTCATGGAGATGGGACTTAGCAGCATAAAATGTCACTCCCCAGGAAGGCTGGATTTGAGACTGAAAACAATACTAAGCACCAGGTGTTGTGCTCATCTCCTCTGCAGAGAAGGGAATAAACTATCACAAACCAAAATGAAAACCACATCACCGCAAGGGATATTTCAGTCTCATGAAAACAGAACTGCTGTTTAATAATTCATGAATATTTTATTGGGACTTTGGCTATGAGATCTTTACAAACAACCACAAGGAAATGCTGCTTGTTCGGAGGCAGAAAGGGGGTTCAGTTTGAAGTCTAAACACTTAGAGTTGCATCAAGGCTCTGCTGTACACAGGCAATAGAGCCCAGACAAGGGGAGGAACAGGATTATTCCTCATAGACTCCGGTGACAATTCCAGTTGGAATGGAAAGAACGGTGCTGCTCTTGAGATGAGCTCCAGAGGAACAGCTATGGGCACTGGCAGTGCATTTAGCAACTCAGAACAAACAGATTCCTTCCAGACACCACACTGATGCAGGTGAGATGGCATTTTAAGAAATACTTTAAATCAGTTCTGTGCCAAAGTGTCAACAGCTTTACTTAAAATACAATAAATAGAATATAAAATCACTTAACATTTCTGTGTACCTGATTGATTTCTTTGCAACACAGGATTAAAGTCCTAGGGAAAAGCCCCATCAACAGGATCACCAAGTGTCAGGTGGGTTATGGCCAGGTAACAGATCACATCCCCCTGTCTCTGGTTTCCCTTCTCTCAGTCTGCAGCACAGTGTGAACACTGTGCCTGGTGGCATTTTTCCTTTGAAAAGCCTGTGCTGTCTGGGATGTCTCACAGCCATAGTCCTGTAAAAGCTCTCAGGAAGATGCCAAGCACAGGGCTCAGCATCCATTCAGGAGGGTTGCCAGCACCCAGATCACTTTACAGGGTGCCTGCAGTTCATTGTCCTGGAACATTGTCCTGGGCTTCACAGGAGGGACTAGGCAGAGCTGCTGGCTCTGCTGACACGTTTGAAGAGAAACTTCAGCTTGCTTTTTAGTCATGCCAGGATCCTCAGGGTGTGAGCTAAGCTCATTTGCCTCATGTCATGGCAAGGACTCAGTGCCATGAATGAGAACTCTAGTGCCATAAATATTTATCCTGGTGTCTCTAAGGGAAGGGACAAGATGGTGACACCAGTACAGTCAGATCCATCTGTCCTAAAGGTTGTCAGGAAACAGGCAATGAGTTTCCATGGGCTCTCTGCAAACAGGAATGTGTCTTTTGTAGCCATGGTGAAATAAATTGAAACCAAAATACTCCTCACTATAGAGAGGTGCTAATTCTGTGGGAGGTCAGGGTGGATCCACTCCAGTGAATTCCATGTCTCTGTGGCTGCCTCTAACAAATAGATGTGGTTTGGACAGCTGTCAACACCTAGTAACCCTCAGCTCCCCCAACAACCTAATCAGGGGTGCAGCTTTTTTTAGACTGGGAGAACAGGTCACTGAGGAAGCCACATAAATCATGCAGCCCAATTATGGCTGCAAGAAATGCCTGAATGAAGGAAAAGATCTCAGCACAACCTAGTTAGCCCATTAAATGTTAATAACTTACTGCAGAGGCAGATGGGAACAGGCACTTGTAAGCTGACTGCTAACCCAAATACATGGTGGCTGAGGGAGGGGTGGGAGTTTTGCCAGCCTTGAGCGAGGGAGAAAACTGCCAGGGGAACATAAACAGGTTTGGGGTTTTTTTTTGGCTGCAGTGCTGTCAAGACAAAGTCCTGTTCCAGCTGCAGGTGGGGACACAGCAATGGAGCATGACCAACCTTTGTGCTCCTAAAGCCTCAAGCCCAGTGACCTGGGCCTGCCAGAATTGCTCCTTGCCCACACTGGGGTCTGTGTGTGCCCTATAAGAGGGCTGAGCCCCAGGGCCTTGGAGCTGCAGGTGCTGTGCAGGCTCCAGCTGGGCAGAGGGGCTGAGCTGTTTGCAGTGGCTGTGGCTCCTGTCAGTGCAGGGTAATTAATGCAGACAAAGTGTCTAAAAGAGGGCACCCTGAGTATCCATCCCTTTCTGTGGAATCAGAAGGAAGTCTGGGATTGCCAAGGTAGAGGCCCAGCCCTTTACTGTAATGTGAAAATTCAGTGAGCATCTCACAGAAGTCTTTCCTTGCCACAGATGTTGGATAGATGCACATACCACAGGCTGCCTGACAACATCCCTCCCTTGCCCTCTAATACCACACATGCCTCTCATTAGAATTTTAATTTGTGCTTGCTCCAAATCAAGTAATTTTATCTACAAATTTTTATTGGAATGAGCAATTAGGTCAAGAATTCTTTGCCTGACTACTGTGTGGAATGTTTTGCCTGACTACTGTTTGGGAAGGAAAACAAAGAGTCCAGCTCTGGCTAATTCGTCTGTCAGGAACCAGGGGAAACAAATTCTTCACCAACAGGAAGTTGGAGGAAATGCTGAGGAGTGGCCAACACTTGAAGCTACAGGAATGGTGACCATGGAGCCAGCATCCCTGAGCACACAGGGAGTGTCACCCCCTCCTGCCAGACTCTGACCACAAGCACTCATCAGCTCAGTACTGAGCCTCCACTGCTCAAATGCCACCTGAGTGGCCTTGGCTTGTCCCCTGCTCTGCAGAGGACACGCTGTGACCACAGCTGTCCCATGTGAGCACCCCAGCATTGCCACTGTGCCCCACGGGGGTTTCCTTCCCTGACCAAAGCAGGGTGGAAGCAGACCCTCAATAGGTCACAGGTGAATTAATTCCTGTTTTTTTAATAACTGCCAGTTTTTTTTTCCTCTCTGCCAGTGCAAAAGACAAACCTATGTTTTCCTGGGGTGTGCTGGAGGAGTGGGATTTGCTGAGCTGTGGTTGCACATCTCAGGCCAAGCTTCCTTCCATCAGACAGTTCCCCTAAGCTCCAAGGGAAGTCCACAGGAGAGGGATGTGTTTTTTCTTAGACCAAGACCAAGGTTTATCACAACATTGCTTTTGAAAATGAATACATTAAATCATTCTGGTGGCTGCTGCATGGGGAGACAGAAAGCCCCAACCAAACCATGCATCCAGCATCTCCAGAGTCAAGTAGGTGGGGCAGAACTTCCTCGATCCTGGAATCCCTTCCCTTCCAGAGAGCCATTTCCTTTAGTCCCTGTCTGCACAACAAGGACAGAGGAAGAGCAGAAGCACTTTGAACACCTCAACACCTGCACAAAACCCACGTGAAGGGCCCAGGAGAACACAGAGCACCTCACCACTCATGCCCATCCCCCTGTGGTGACCACTGTGCCACACAGAGGATAATGCTGAAAACTGAGCTTTATTCTACAGCAGCTGAGTAAAGTTTACTCACTCTTCTGGGAACTCCACAGGCTTGGTCTTGATCCTATTATGAAGACCCAGAATATATTCATCTATAAAAGGGCACTGTAAAACAAAGAAAGAGATTTTCCAGTTGTCCAAGATCCTGGCATCACTCAGGCATTTGTCATTCATGTAACACCAAGTACAACCTCTGCACTCCCTGGATTTGACACAGAGATGGAAATAAATTATATCTCCCCACACACAATAAATTGATTCATTCCTCATTAAAAAATAAATTCAGAAGAACAGCAGAGGCATCTAGGGAATACATAACTGGACTGGAATACCCTCCTTCATCCAGCCTGCCAAGTGACCATGAACTGCCTCTGTCACCTCCCCTGGCCACTTCTCACCCAGAGCTGGATGCCTGGTGCCTGCATGGTGGGATCTGCAGAGGTCAGAGGCTCAGGTTCATTCCTGCTCACACCTGCTGTGCTGCTCATCCTGGCACAGCATGGGTGGGACATGGGGATCTGGCCACAGGGGAGGGAAAAGCCATGACAGGACATGGAGTGAGCAGAAGGCAGCACTGAAGAGCTGCCTCTGCCAACCTGGACCCCCATCAGTCCTAACTCAGCTTTGGCAGACAGAGCTTTCTGGTTCCCAAAGTGCTGCAGCAGTTTGGGATCAATCCTATGCCTCTATCCATGCTCTGGCTCATTTCTAAATACAGGAAATGTGGATAATAAACCCCCCACAAACTCCTGGTGATGCTGCTGATGCTGCTCTGGGTTTGTAGCTCTGCATACAGGGCCCAGTGCTGGAAATTATCCTTTCCACAGATCACAGCCTCAGCCCCTTCTGATCTGCAGGGGGGTTTTGAGCTTACAGAAGGTAGGTCTTTGCCTCTAACATGTGCCTTTATTTGGAAAGGAGTGAGTCAAAAGGCAGGCAGACAGGGCAGTGCAGGGCTCCAGCACTGCAAGGCAGCTTACCTTCCCATAAACAAAGCAGTACAGGGTGATTCCCATGGCCCACACATCCAGGGCCTGAAAGAGAGCAAGAACAGGGAGTAAAAGAGAGGCAATGCAGAAGATGTGAGTAATCTGGATTTTCCCACCAATTCAGATAACACTATTTGTATGGATTTAACACTTTCTGTGTCACTTTGAAGTTGGGCTCCTAAGCTCTTGCACACTGGAGGAATGAGGGTTGTGCTGGGCCAGGCATTGCTCCCTTGCCCTGTTGTGACCAGCAAGCAGCCCCTTCCTACAGGAAATGACACCATTCAGGGCTCAACCTTAAAAGTTTTCCAAACAAAAAAATCCCTATTAGACCCTATCCCCATGTCTGCATCACCACCCTTGGCAGTGTCTCTCACTTCCAGGAAATCAAGATATGACTTTGGTGCTTAGCAGCCCCCTGTGCCTCTTGATTATTTTGGGAGAGAATCAAAGGCTTCCTCCTTCCCCTTGGGGAAGGGAAAGGGCTCTAGCAGGCTCCTGCCCAGGCAGGGATCCACAGCAAAGTGTCTGCCCACTGCACACAACAACCAACACGAGCTTTGCCTGGCCTGGAGGGAATTAGAGCTTCAGTTTTACTAACTGACAGCAGGCAGGATGCAGGTGTGGCACTGCCCTTTGTGCCATGCCTGGGGGTCCCAGGAGGCCCCCTGTGAGCAGAGACCTACCTTTCCACTGAAACTTTTGCCAGTCTGTGAGATGGCCTCTGGTGCCATGAAGGCTGGCGTCCCTGCCGTGCTGGAAAGCTGGGCATCATTCCCTTCAAACTGATTGCTGACACCAAAATCAGCAATTTTGACGTGGCCATCATCTCCTAAGAGCAAGTTGGAAGGCTTGATGTCCCTGTGGATGATCTTCTGGTAGTGCACTGAAAAACACCCAAAAAAGGGAGCAAAATTGGCCACGGCAGCCAACACACCCAGGGGAAACCTTTCCAGGAGGGGCAAAATAAAAGTGCAAGCTCAGGCACCACACTCCCAGCTGCTGCTGGAGATGGAATATAATGGTTCCTACAGCCATTCCTTTTTGGTGCCTCACTGGGACACAATTCTCAGAAATACATCTAGGAATTATGCAAAGAAAAGACACAAACGCAGGGACAGCTCAGCCAGAGGGAACAACCCGTGCTGCTGGAGAAGGAAAACACTCAAATCCTGCAGATTTGCTTGGCCTCATCACACCAGCTGATGGGTTGGGCCACCTGCTGTATTATAGTTTATGGGACCCAAATGAAGAGGTTCACTTTTAGTTTATTTATTTTGAAACTGCAGTGAAGCTCATCAGAAGGGGCAGAACTACAGGTAGAATGAAAGAGGTGACAAGCAGCTGAGTGCCAGGTTCAGCCAGCAGCTCAGAAATTAGTGGGCATTTCCAGCTCAAAAGGTGGAATAATGGAGCTCCAAGCTTGGAGCAAGCACCAGCACCCCAAAGGGGCACTCTTTATTCAGCCAAGCTTCTCAGTGGAGCCCACAAATAGAGAAACAACCTCAGCTTGCTTTGCATCACCCCAAACCCCACCCTGGCCCAAAGCTCCCAGCCATTCCCACCACTCCTGCAGCCAGAGCTGTGGCCAAACCTGGCCCTTCATTCCATGAGGCTCCAGCCCTGTCTCACTCCATGAGGCCAACCGTGGGCACCAGCTGAAGAGCTTGTACATCCAACATGAAAGAAACCCTTGCAGAGAGCTTGGAGGCTGAGATGCACTGAAAACAACAACAAAAGCCACCTCTCTTGTGCAATATTGCAGTTGAAAGACATTTCCAGGCCACTGAGTGAAGCAGGGAGCTGTATGGAAGCGACTGATTTCTCAGGAACTCAGAGAACTTGAAAAATAAAAAAACCCACCAACTTTCAGAACATGAGATGACCCCAAAGCAGAACTGTAGAAAATCTAAGAGACTTTAGTGAAGGAGGAGGAGGAAATCCTCTAATCTCGCCCTCCCCAGAGGACCAGGACCCCCTGTCCTCCATCCTTCCCTGGCTCCAGCCACTGTTTTCACATTTCCTTCTTGCCAACAGAGCATGTTTGTTTTTATACCTCCATGAGCACTTTTCATATCTCCTGGGAAATACACATTGGCTGGAGGAAAATGCTGGTCTAACCCTTTCCTGCTTTACAAACCTGACCAGCACAAAGGCAGGCTGCCCCATGGAGCATCCCCGTTTGTGCTTTAGGACCAAGAATGAACAAACTTCATTTAACTTTCTGCTCTTTTCAAGTCAACTTTCCAGCAGGCCACGCTTGGGGAGGGGAAGTCACACTTCCAGGTATTTTTTCTGCAAGGCCCTCTCCTCAGTTTAAAGCACTTTTGGGGGATGCTGTACTTGGCACATTAAAGAGCTGCTCTGAAGATCCAGCAGATAAAAACTTGCTGGAGAGCAGCAGTACTTACATCTTCTTCCAGATGTGCACCAACTGCATGGCCAGGCTGTGGTGGGAGGCAGTTAATGCTAACAGCCTGCCTAGACAGCCAGGATAAACACCCAAACCCTGCAACAACAGTAATTAGGAGAAAACATCTGCTCAGCAGCAGAGCTGGTGGCAAGCTGACATTTCATTATGGTAATATAGGGAGAGCAAATAAGGGTGAGGGGGGAGTGAAGTTTTCCTTCAAGGGATGATGAGCTGCCTTTTAGGCAGGTGTCTGCTGTCATGCCTGATGCCACAGGGTTAAGATTCCCAAGGCTTCTAAAAAAATCCCAAAAGAAATATGGACCATGTGAGTACATCCCTGAAGCTTGGTCTGTGAAAATTAAGGCAAGCAAGTACTCCAGGCTTTTTATTATTTCTTCCTTATAGGAAAGTAAAAAAACACAAACAAAATAAAACCACAAAGCATTTTCTCTCATATAACTGTGTATTTTGTAGAATACATTCCCTGCCTCTGCACCATCTAATGAAAGCTGAGGAACACTGTGGGCAGTTTTCCAGCTGCCATGTGTTTCCTCAGTGCCCATCTCTGCTCTGGTCCCCAGAAACACAGAAACAAAGAACAAAGAAATTAGAAACACATCTTTTGCAAAAATCAAAGCCATCAACCAATGGCTCACTTGGCCAATGAATTTTGGCCAATGAATGAGTTTCCAGGTGAGAACATTACAGTTCTGACAGCCTGACCTTGGGTGCTCAGAGGAGAGCCTCAGCACAAGAGCCTGCAGGGCTGAGGAGCTCAGGAGTGAGCCTGGCCTCTGGAATGTCACATCCCAGGTGCTTTTGAACACCTGGCATCCATTTAAAATAATACCAGGCTGGGATGGGAAGGGGACAGATGCAGAGGGGAGGTGACTGGGAGCAGTGTCTCACCCACACACTGTCAGTGACAGTCACCCAAGTCTCCTGCCAGCTGGCTGAAAGTTCTGCTATCTGCAAATCCCCTTTTCCATGCAGCCTTGTGCAGAGCAAATAGCCATCCATGAAGGGAGAAGGACAGGGGACTGAGCACCAGCCGGTGTAAATTAACATCACAGCCATAAAAGCTGAAAGAGCAAGTGCTCACATCTGCCAAGAAATGATTTGGTGTGGAGCTGTTAACCTGATGAAGGAAATCTGAAATCCCTGTTCTGCTCTGAAGAAATGTAACTTGAAGTCCCAGCCTGCCAGTTGCTGTGGGCATCCTCCCCTGCACAGCTTTCCAAAATTGGCTTCAGGCTTCAAAATGCACAGGCTTATCCTCTGCTGTGCTGTGCCTTG
The DNA here is from genome assembly GCF_026979565.1 of Vidua chalybeata. NCBI lineage: Eukaryota > Metazoa > Chordata > Aves > Passeriformes > Viduidae > Vidua > Vidua chalybeata. Next base: position 4,241,270 of record NC_071549.1, on the reverse strand, counting down.
CCACTGGGACAACTCAGCACAAGGCAGACTAAAATATTCCCCCAAAACCCTTCCCAAGTCTGCCTGCAGGCAAAAGACAAAAGCTGGTTTGTTTGGGAGCTGCAGGACTGCAGGACCCCAACACAACTGAGCTTGGAAAAACTTCCCAACCCACCAACTTCTGCTGCCAGTGCAGATCTCTTGCAGATGACATTGCAGGGAGAAAGGCAGGGACAGTTAATTCAGCAGGACTGGCCACAGGCTGCCTGGACATGCCTGCAGTGACACACATCACTGCCACAGGAGCCCAGGGACAGAGCTGCCTTGGGGGAAAGGTGCTGGCTAAAGCAGCAGGATCTGCATCTCCAGCACAGCACACAGAGGAAAGGATGGTGTTATCCTTGCAGAACTCCAGAGGGACAGCTAAGCATCTTGGAAATAAATGCCACTAATGACACCTTCCAGACTGTTAATGACTGTACAGAAGCAACAAGAACCCACCCCAAGGGGAGCAGGGGACAGCCACAGTCAGCCTAACACAATCACCAGCATAAATTAACCCTCTCATTTCACCATCCAGAAGCATTTGGGAGCAAGCTCCAGCCTCTGTAGAGTCAAGAGCAGCAGGTAGGAAAGGCACTCTTGTTAGGATTAGTTCACTAGAAGCCAGGACCAGAAACAAAACACTTGTCCTGTCCTTGGAATTAAGGACAGGAATTAAGGAATTGTGACACAAATAGGAGCAGGGATGCCTCAGGCTCAGCAGAGAAGGAAAAGCAGTTTCAACATGTAAACAAAACCCCTAAATGTGCTTTAAACAAACATAACCAAAATAATGATCTGTATTGCTGGGCTTAAATGTGCTCCATGAGGATCTGGGGATTATTCTTCTTTTAGACCAATTCATGGCCTCCCCTTAGGTCCCTTCATGGGCAACTGGGCCATGTTGTGACAGCCTGATCAGAGAGAGAAAGCCAGATAAACTTTCCCAGGAATTGTTCTGGGAAGTTTGAGAAGACTGAGACAAAGAATTAAAAACAATCTTGCAGCTGGTGTTTTAAACAGTTGTTTCTCATAAGGTGTTTACCAAAGGGTGGTTCCTAATTACCTAATGGGTAACAGGTATGTCTTGGGTTGATATTGGTTATGTTTGTTTAAAGCACATTTAGGGGTTTTGTTTACATGTTGAAACTGCTTTTCCTTCTCTGCTGAGCCTGAGGCATCCCTACTCCTATTTGTGTCACAATGTGTCCTTAATTCCAAGGACAGGACAAGTGTTTTGTTTCTGGTCCTGGCTTCTAGTGAACTAATCCTAACAAGAGTGCCTTTCCTACCTGCTGCTCTTGACTCTACAGAGGATGGAGCTTGCTCCCAAATGCTTCAGGATGGTGAAATGAGAGGGTTAATTTATGCTGGTGATTGTGTTAGGCTGACTGTGGCTGTCCCCTGCTCCCCTTGTGGGGGGGTCCTGGTCCATGACAAGGTGTTATTAAGAACCAATCACGTTCTGGGTGAACATGTTGGTCATAAATACTGGAAGATTGTAATAAAGTAAGTTTTTTATGCCTTCTCAAGCTCCCCAGAACAATTCCTGGGAAAGTGTATCTGGCTTTCTCTTTCTGACCAGGCTGTCACAACCACACTGGGACCCCTAAGCTGAATCCATGCTTTTGAGAGAACTTCCAGCTACTCTGTGTCCTGCTCAAAGTGCAAGGCTCTGGGGTTTTTGCTTGCTGCAGTAGAGGAAGAGTCACAAAGCAGGCAGAGATTGCCCTCAGACCCAGCCCAGCCACAGGGATGTGGCTGCTGGATGCTGGAAGCCTTGGGAAGGACCATCCCATTGGTGCTGCCCTTCAGGTCATGCACAAGGCCACACCAACAGCTGAAAACCACTCACTCCCATGCAAATGCAGTTGCCTGCACCCCTCCCCAGGTAAAATCAATGCTGAGCTGCCCAAGCAGAGCACTTTGCTGAAGCTGCTTTGGCAAACTGACAAAATGGCTCCACGTGTTGCTTTTACCTGGAGAGGGTTTTGCTCTTAAAGCAGGGGCCAGCAGCTCAGCAGAACGACTTCCCTGGGCTCCAAGCAACCCTGCACTTTCTGTGCTGCCAGACCTGTGCAGGGCATGGATTGGGATTTCTTCATAATGAAAATGAAACCGCCTAAGATATCACAGAGCCCTCAGGACAAAGTCTGATTATGCAGCACTCTGTTAAATTTGGCTTTATTAGATCCATTCTTCAATTCAGGGGAAAGGTAACACTATTTCAGGGCTATTTGCATCTGGATAACAATCCCATGGATTCCTAGAGCATCATCCAGGAAAAGATCTCAAATGTGTTAGAAATTCTTATTTGTTAATCCTCACAGCCACCCCATGAACACAGCAGGCAGGGCAGGTGAGTGCCTGTGTACAACATTTTATCACAACTTGTTAGAAAGCCTGACCAGGAATAGCCAAAGTTGGATTTAGTCAAGACCTGAGCTCCAGAGTGCTCAGAAACAATGAAATAATGCTAAAAGTCTGGTCTGTCTCCTGAACTTGGGCATGGAGCACCACTGCCTAAAACCAGCCTGCTGAAGGCTGATGCTGTGGGGATACAACCTCAGAGGAGGATTCAGAGCTCTCAGGGTGTGTGCAATCCTTGGGAAAGGAGCATCCTTCCCCTGTCCCTCTTGATTTCAGACAGAGCTCTAGGAGGCAGGCTGCACCTAGTGCAGCTGGCAAAACCCTGTACTTGGGTGCTCAAAGAAAAAAAGTGCCTAAAGGTAAAGGTCTTCCTGAAAAGCTGACTTTTTAGGGTTTTTGTTTGTTTTGTGGGGTTTTTTGGGGTTTTTTTTTTTGTTTTGTTTTGTTTTTTGGGGGTTTGTTTTTTTTTTTTGTTGTTGTTGTTGTTGTTTCTTCACTACCATGTGTTTGAACCGAGTTGGCAATAGCAGCCAGCTGTGGTCCAGTAGATGGGGCTGGAGAAAAGGGAGGATTTTGGGGAAGCTCTCTGCTGCTGGGCCAGCTGGTTCCTATCTGTACACTCCCATCTGGGTCTCCACAGTTCTGCCATTGCCTCCCTACTCCTTAGCAAAGCCCTGCTGAGCACATCATTCCTTTCTGCTCAGTCCCTCAGCTGCCCCAGGTGGCACAAAACAGCCATTTCACAAACACTCCTCATTCCAGATCCCACAGGCTATCCCAGGACATTCCCTTTCACTCCCAAATGCCTGGGAACTGTCTGCCAACAAATCCACTGACAGGGAGTGAAGACCCAGAGGAAGCACAGATAGAAGTGGCAGAAAGATATCTTGTTCCTTAGTCCTTTTAGAAGAGGTGCTTTTCACTGCATTCCCCTCTGGAAATCTTGGAGATCCAGCAAGTTAACACAAACTTGCTAAAAGCTCATTTAGAAATTATACATGTGAAACTTTGCAATGCACTGACACATCCTGCTATTTACTGAGGCCAGTGCTGAAAATTCTGCTTGATTAAAACCAGAATGCCATTCCCATTCAAGGACAAAAGCAATCCATATGGTGCTACTGCAGAGCCTGCTTAGTATTACTCTCACATTGCCCCTGTAGCAAAGGAATGATTGAACACCCTCCCAAGGAAACTGCTGCACCACCATGCAGAGCTCAAAACAGATGGCTGCTGGTCCACAGGGCTCTGCTGAGGAAGGGCTGGAGGACAGGGGTGACAAGGGGAACACCCCCAGCCCATGCCCAGCTCCCTGCAGGGGCAGGGGAGGATCCCAGCTGTGCTGTTGTCAGCTCTCTCCGTGGTTTTGCTGCTCTCTTGCTGCACCCATGAAGCCTCTGCCACTTGGAGAAGTTGCTGAAGGCCAAGTTTTGCACCCTCAGCACTACCCAGCCCTTTGGAGCAGCTCAGCTTCCCCCTGTGCTCCGTTTCTGAGCACCCTGCTGCTGGCAGAAGCTGTGGTGTGGATGCTGCCAGCAGGAAGCAACAGGGAAGAGGGAGAGGTACCCTTGTCAGAGGCTGTCTTTGTGCACCTGTCCTCCAGCCCAGCTGAGCACAGCCCTGTCACCTGTCACCAGTCCCAGGGGACTGCAGAGCTCCCTGCCAGGGCTGCACCCACACCCCAGTGCCCCAGGGGAGCAGGGCACAGCAGGGACAAAACAACCTGCACAGGCTGTGCCAGGGCTGCTTCCAACCCCGAGCAGCCACAGAACTGCATCAAACAACAAAAATCAAAGTGCCTGATCTTCAGAGGCTCCAGCACATCTCTCTGATCTCTCCCATCAGCTAATTACTCTCACTCTTGTACAGAGTCCTTATCGATCAGTATCAGCAACACTTGCTGCTCATGAAAGGGTTTTTTGTTTGGTTGTTATCAGCTAAGGAGAGCTTGTCTGCATGTGATAAAACACAAGCCAGCCTCTCTTCTCCTGATGGTGTCATTTATAACACCCAGAACCTTGCAGCTGTAGCTCTCATCTCAACTTGCTCTGTTTGAGGAGCTCCAAACTTGTACAGGCAAGAGGCAGGAGCAAAGAAGAGGCAGGTCCCCACTTCCCACACAGGAGCAAGCAGCTTGCTGGCAAGCACAGTAGAGCATGTAGCAGCTCCACCACAGACTTGTATCCCAGCTCTGCTGGCCCACACCAGCCTGAGGAACTCACCTCTGCCAAGAGCCAAACCAGAGCAAACCATCTACACCACTGATGCCTTAGTGCACCCACCCTGCACTAGATATTCTTCAGAAGACACAAGCCTGTGATGGCTTATTTGCTTAAATTTCCTTTAAGATAATGGAAACTATATATTGATAACCAAGTAAAGTATTCTCTCAGAAAAGCCAGCTTTGAAAAGCCAGAGCCTTTGTTGAGGGAAATTAATTCCCTTTCCAGCAGCATGCAGGGCCCTGGGTCACTGCAGAGAGCTGCTGCTGGAAAGGGAATTAATTTCCCAATGGCTTTAGCTGCATGTCATTACCTTCAACCCCACAGCTCAGAGGAGACAAGCCTTCCTCTGCAGAGGGGAGACCAAAACTGCCCCCCCTTAGACACAGTCACAGGAGAACTGCAGGCATTTACAGAGAATGCAGGAAATCAGGTTTTTTCTTCTTCAGCCAGGCTGACAGATTCTGTTTTAGCTTCTCGTGCCTGGAATACTGAGCTGGCAGCTCCAGAGCAGCAGGGACAGTCACTGTGCTTCATCTGCACTGTGCAAGGCAGCAGGGATTTCCCCTGGGCCACACTGGGTGTGCTCTGCACTGTCTGCTCCTGGCCAGTGCCACAGCCAGGCTCCTGCTTAGACAGCCCTTTTGTCTGCTCCTCCTTATTTCTTACTCAGGCTCTTACTCAATGAAGATTCTCACATTCCAGTCCTAAAATCAAACTGGGATACCTACCTGGCACATGCCTTTGGATGAAGCATGATGGCTATTTCCTATCCAGCACACATATTTCAGCTGAGTATCTCCATGAAAGCAAAGTCTGCCTTACTAGAAGGGAGACTGAAGTTTAAATAACCCAGCCAAGCACTACTAGATGGGAGTTACAAGTGGAAAGGGTGGCAATTGCACATGTCCCTAATTGACAGAGATGCTTAAGCACATGCTTTAGTTAATGACACAAATAATCCAGCAAACTTTCCCATCCAAAGTGGTGTTGTCAGCTCTCTCCACTGCTTTGCTGCTCTCTTGCTGCACCCATGAAGCCTCTGCCACTTGAATAAGTTGCTGAAGCCCAAAGTTTTGCACCCTCAGCACTACCCAGCCCTTTGGAACAGCTCAGCTTCCCCCTGTGCTCCATTTTAGCTGAGCCCTGTGCTGCTGGCAGAAGCTGTGGTGTGGATGCTGCCACTTGAGCACATTGGAATTAGCACTCTGGTGGTACTTACACAGAGCCAGACTTCCTCCCCAGCTCCTGAGGGGGTGTGCAGGGCCAGCAGCAGTGGGGAAGTCTTGAAAGTGGGAGCAAAACCACTTTCCTCTGGAGGGCCCATGTCACCAGGAACCCAGTTACAGCTTGCTTGAACAACTCCTGACACAACCCACAGCCCTGAGCCCAGGGCTGGGACAGGGCCACTAAACCAGAACACATGAATCAGTGATATCACCATGCCTAAACTCCAAATGTATTCCCAGCCCTGCAGGGGCCAGAGGAAGGGAGACTCAGCATGGGCAGATCTCCCTGACTCTCACACCTTGAACTGCTTAGTGGACAAGGCTGGGACTGTGCTTGTGTCAAAGTGCACTCCTGGTATTGACACACTAAGCCCAGCCTAAAGGAGGTGACAGCTCTGTGCCTTTGTCTGGATCAGGGAGCTCCTGGCTCTCTCCAGGGCTCTGTCCCTGCTTCCCACCATGCCTAAGCCAGGCTTCCCACCCAGCTCTCATCACCTGGACCACTGCCTCCCTCCAAACCTCCCCCCACAGCCAGCCCTCCTGCAGGAGGGCTCCAGCCCAGGCAAGCTCCATGAAAAACCAGTGAGTGCAGTCCCCACAGACACACAGTGGCCACAGCCACCACCAGTGGTTCAAAAGGTCAGCCCACATCTCCCACCACCTTGGCTCCCCATCCTGCTCACCATTAACACCTCTCAGGCTCCAACAGGAATCCAGTTTGCAACTTCTAACCTGATAAAATCCAACCAACAATGATGCATTTGCTGCTGTGATGACTGAGCTTCAAGCAGCTGCATGGTTATTGAGCCTCCCAAATTACACAACACTTATGGATGCTTACATTAAAATTACCTTGCAATCTCTGGATTGCCTGGCAACACTTTTCCTTCAGCATGCACAAATGGTGCACTTTTCCTCTTAATTATATAATAATTGCCATGCATTTACCCAGCAGTTCAGAGAGAACACAATTTTTAACTTTTATTTGCTAATTAAATAAGTGGTTACTCAATAGTCCAAAACAAAGCATCCTATTGTTCCTGTTGCTGGGAGTGCTTGGGCATCCTATAATTTATTGTTGAATTTCACTCTCTCTGCTTAAGACTACCCACACTTTGCTGATTTTTTGCTTTTTTGGTGGGTTTTTTTTTTTTCTTTGTACTAAACTCAAAGTTTCCTCTGAGCAGGAACTGTTCCTGCAGCAGCATCCAGCACAGCAGAGCTGGCATCTCCCAGCTGAGGCACACATGCTCTGCTGCAATCTGAATGCTAATGGGAACACAAAAAGCTGCATCTTCATCCTTCAAGCTCTACTCAAAGACAGTCTTGAGATTCCTATTCATATATTAACTTCTACCAACTTTCTGGGGTGACCTGACTAATTTTGGAAGCACCTGGAAGCTTCTGGACTGTCAGATTTGCAAACACTGATTTTATTCCCTGCTGGTTTTAGACAAAAACTGAGGTGGTGCTACATTTCAATGTGAAGAGGGACTGAGACCCTCAAACCATGTTCCTCTACCTCAGCAAGGCCCATCATGCTCAGAGACTTGGTCTCTCTCAGTGGCTGAGAGTGAGTAATTCCTTTTGGTTTAAACTGGCTACCTGATTCTTTTGTTTGCTATCCATTAGGTATTGTGTTTTTAGAGACAGAAAAGATTCATTTCCTGTCCAGCACTTCCCTGACACTTAGGGTTTTATAAGCCTCTGCCATAGCATCCCTTCCCAAGACAATTTTCCAGTCTTAAGAGCTTTGGTCATACCTGTGTACATAAGATATTCCAGGACCATCCTGATCATCCTTCTTGGGCCTCAGTTCTAGGGAGCTCTTGTTTCTAAGACAGGCTGAGCCAAGTTGCACATAATATCCAGGATACTCCTTGTCTGTACCTAAGAGCTCTCAGAGATCCAAATAACTGCACAGTAACATTTTCTACTTTCTTCTTTCTTTCATTCCAAATAATTCCCCAAATCTCGTTAGCCTTGTTGAATCCCACTAAGTAATGGGCTGGCATTTTCAAGAGAACTATCCAGAACAAAACCTGAGTGAGAAGAGATAATTTAGAGCCCATCACATTGTATGTATTTTCAGTGTTGTTTCTCTCCCTCATGCATTACCCTGCAGTCAGCAACATGAATTTTTATCTGTCATTTTATCATGCCATCACTTGCTATCATGGCATTTTCCTGCCAGTCTTCCCAGTCAGTTCTAACAACTATCCTAAATAACTCAGTGCCATCATCTATCTCTTTTATTATTTTCTACCCTTTTTCTGGTCATTTAGGAATACACTGAACAACCCACATTATAGGCTCCTGTTTAACTGTACTGGTGACTTTTCTCAGTTGTGAAAGCTGTATTCCAACTTTCTTGATTGTCTAGTTATTAATCCACAAAAGCACATCCAGCCTAAGAGATTTAAGAGCTGCTTTATGAGCTACTGTTAATGGATCTAATCAAAAGCTGTTTGGCAATTGATACACAAGGTAATAACAGGATCACCTTATCTACATATTTGCTCTGGAAAACAATCAGACCTGCAAGGTGGGAATGTCCTCTGCAAAAGCTGTACTGCCTCTTCCTCTCCAAAGTCACCAGTGTGAATTCACCAGGGCAATTCTTCAGTGTGTCAGTGTGCAGAGGAAGCAGCCAGAGCTGAGAGCACTGAACTCACAGAGGCTGTTTGCAAGGAGGACACCAGCATCCAACAGGCCCAGAGCCAAGCTCAGCTCACCAGCAGCTGAGGTACAGAAGCACTAACTGCTTTCAGGATGCCAGCACACAGACCATGCCACCTTGTGTCTTTAATTCAGGGACCCCTCTTTGCTCAGCCCTGCCAGGTTTGTGCCAGCAGGGACACATCAATGACAATGGGGCCAGAAGAACCCCTGTTGTCATTCAGAGACCTCTCGTGGCCTCCCAGTACTCTGCAGAACAGGCACTCAGCAGGGAAGCTGGCCTCAGACACATGGGGACAAGATGTCACCTAGAAAAGTGACAATAATCAAGCAGGCTACAAAGAGGAACCCTGCCCTGGAGTCTGGGCAGAGCTGGGAACACACCTGATCCACCACCTCCCTGGGAGGGCACAGCAGTGCTGGGCTCTGCTCACCCCACAGCCCTGAGTGACAGGGAGTCACTCAGATGGGCTCTGCACAGGGGGACAAGGACAGACACACAGGGAGTCACTCAGATGGGCTCTGCACAGAGGGTGCACAAGGACAGACACACAGGGAGTCACTCAGATGGGCTCTGCACAGGGGGTGGACAAGGACAGACACACAGGGAGTCACTCAGATGGGCTCTGCACAGGGGGACAAGGACAGACACACAGGGAGTCACTCAGATGGGCTCTGCACAGGGGGACAAGGACAGACACACAGGGAGTCACTCAGATGGGCTCTGCACAGGGGGACAAGGACAGACACACAGGGAGTCACTCAGATGGGCTCTGCACAGGGGGACAAGGACAGACACACAGGGAGTCACTCAGATGGGCTCTGCACAGAGGGTGCACAAGGACAGACATCCTCCCTGTGCTGCTCACCAGCTCTGCCATGGCCAGTGCTTGCCCTGCTAAGCCAGAGACAGGGATTTGTTCCAGCTGAAGCTGACTGGCTGAATCCATGACACTGCAAACACCCATTTTCTGGCTCTGCTGTTGCCTTCAAAGACAGTCTCCAAAAAGAAATAAATGGAAGAAAAAAAGAGAGGCAATGTCCTTTCTAAGGGTTCTGTGACACTTCCTGGGTAAACCCAAGCTGAGTGGGGCCAGCTCCACAGCAGCCCCCTCACAGGCAATCCAAGGGGATCTCTCTGGCTCATCCAACAGCCCCCCAGGGCCAAGATGCCCCTCCCCAGCTGAGCAAGGGTGTTGGACAATACCCTTTTCTGACCCAGAGATGCAGCAACTGAGAGGCATTTAAAAAAACTTTTTATTCTATTTTTAGTCTCATGTGAAGGGTGAGACAATACAGATGTTATAATTCATGCCATCACAATTAGAAACCAACTATTTCCTAATTACAATACACTGTTAAGTATTTCCTGGCCTATCAGCTTTAGCCACACCATGCTGCAAATGCTTTAAAGCCAATCAACTAAAATTACCTCTTGTGCATTACTACAATGCATCTTTCATAGTTCAATTTCTCTAAAGTATCCAGTCTTTTTTGCAAGGCCATCCTTTGAAACTTGTTTTTATTTCCATCTCTCTCTCAACCATGTCTGTCCTATTCCATGGCACTCCTACGTCAGCATTTCTTATCTCATAGTTTGCATACAGATGCACACTGTGTGAGCCTCCTGTCAGGCTTTGAGAATTTTCTGTCCATGTATTTCCCCCACAGGGGGCTGAGCAGACCCTCTGCAGGGCACTGCCAGTGCTGGCTACTCACAGTACTCGATGCCCAGGACGATGTCTCGGAAGTAGAGCCGAGCCTGCTCCTCGCTGAAGGGCTGCTCACTGGGCACCTCCATGACAGGCCTGTTGGGGACAGGGACAGCCACTCAGTGCTCTGCACAAGGGCAGGAACACCCCTTGCTGGAAGAGTTTGCTCTCCATCACCACGTCCCAGCACTGAGGGCCAGGCTCCCCAAAGGCTCTGGGTGCTGTGACACAGGGTGGAGGTGTGCCCATTCCTCCTGGAGGTGGTGATGCTTTGGTTACTGAGCTTGGCTAGTGATGGGTTGCTTTGCATAGTCCCCGAGCCAGCATGAGCCACAGAGCTCTCATCAGCATCAGGATTAACTGCTGATGTCTGCACAAAATAAGACAAACACAGCTCACTGACAGTCCCAATGGGAGAAGAACCAAGCTGGACCTGGCCTTTGGCTTCCTGCTGAAGCTGCCCATGGCTGTGAGCACCAGCACTGCCATGAGATCCCAGTCAGCAGTGAGGACAGTGCCTGTTGCTATGCACTGATGTCCTGCCTGCTGGGGCTCAGTCCTGACACAATGTCACTGTGCAGCTGGTCTCCACCGAGGCAGAATCTAGACATGAACCACTGGCTCAAAGGTTAAATGGGAATATTTTCTGTGCTTTGTGCTAAACTGCTTTAAAAGCCAATTTAGCTGCTCAGGGTTCAGCCACCACCAGAGCTCAGCCATTCAGCTCTGAACAGCCAAGGTTACCTGGTCAGCTTCTCCTCTCCTTTCTTTTGAATGCTGCCACTGCTGAGGGATGCACAGTCTCCTCTACAAGCCTCTCTTCTGCCTGTGCCTGCTGAAAGCTGAGGGCAAAGAGGCTGTAAGAGCTAGTCAGCATCTGCTGCTCCCCCCTGGATGAATGACTGGAGCTGAGGGCCTCACTGCTCTGGGGGCTAACCCTGCCTGTGCTCAGCAGCTTGGCTTTGCATGTGGACATACATCCACTGACTGGAGCTGGATTTGACTGAGTGCTCCTGGGACACCATCCTGGCAAGCCAAACCCTGCCAGAGAACAGCCCATTGCCAAAATCAGGCTCTGAGACTGTTCCCCTCAGCACCCAGCAGCGAATCCTTTCTGCAGCATTTCCCTCTTCTCCCTGGCTGCCCATTTGATTGATGACCCTCATCTCCCATTTGTGTTTTCCTGCCACTGCCTTCCCTCCCTCTTTTATGAACATTTTTCTGTTGAAACCAGGGAGAAGTAATGTGAGAGCAGGGCTGGCAGAGCCACTAATGGAGTCTAATTGCCTCCTGCCAGAGGCAGCCAGGCTGCACTTGGATGAGCCACAGGTTCCCCAGCCTCAGCTGTTTACAGGAGCTCCCTCTCCTACAGATCAGGCATCAGCCTCATCACCAGGGAGACTGGGGAGCCTCTTGCCAGCAACCCACTGGAGCTGGCAGCTTGTTCATGGGGCCAGAGAGAAAAATAACCCCTCTGGGAATCTCCTCCATCCTGGGCACAGAAGTGATGACCTCACTGGGACTGCAGAGCTGCAGAATCAGTGCAGGCGTAGCAAAGAGCAGTGAGGAACCTCTTACCACCCTATCCTTTCTTCTACTATGCAAAAGAAATGTGCCAACAGAACAGCCTCCCATGAGAGGTTAGTGCTGAGGGCAAAGTAAGGCAGCAGGTAGCAAGTAAACCTTGATGCAACCCCTTGGATCAGAGGAAGCCACAATGTGGCTGGAACCCAGCAGAAAATTCCTATTCAAACCTTTTCTTCCAGCCACCTAATGATGAATTGTCATAGAATTTGTTTTCCACATCAAAGTCTGGCACCAGGACAGGTCCTCCCAACCCATTTCTATTCACCACATCATTCCAGGCTGTAGCAGTGCAAAGCTGGGTTTTGCCTCCCCTGCAGACAGGGTTTGCCCCACTGGACATATCAAACCTCCATTTCACATAGGAACCTGAGGATGAAGACCAAAATTTTCAACAGAAGGGGTCCCAGGAGGGCTACTTACCCTTTCCTCATGAGGTCAAACACTGCAAGAAAAGGAAATAAACCATGAATGAATGAGAAGAGCAGCCTGGGCCTATTTGTTATTCATCACCTACAAAAACACATCCATTCCCATACCTGCAAAATCAATTTATCTCCACTCATTTCTCTTCCCTCACCCATGACAAGGACACCAGAGGATGTAAAATGAAAATATTAATCTCTTCAGCTCAGACAAATATCCCCCCTCCTGGCAGCTCTGTACAGGGAGACACTGGGTGCTAATTTATCAACCACAGTGCTGCTGCTCTGGGTGTCAGCCCTGGTTGATTTGAGCCCTGTTGTACCTCCAAGGGAGGGTGTTTGGTGTGATATTTCCACTAAATTGCTGATAGCAAAGGAGATGCTGTAAGAACATGCTGCTCCATTTCTGCTGTGTCAATCAGCAGCACAGCTACAGCTTTGTCAGAGCCAAACACTCCCTGGCAGGAGCCACTGAAGAGGATTTGCTGGTGTGAGCTGAGGTTTGCAGAGCACATGAGTTTGTGTGTCTGATTAGGAGGTCGGGGAGAAGTGGTTTTGTGATCCTGCTCTGCCTTGTTCTGCAAACAGGAGAAAGATCTGCTTTTATCTAGAGTAGGAGAACTCTGTCCCCATTAATTGCATGGGGATTTCTTACACCTCCCAAAAAATCTGAGCAGATCCCCTCCCCAAAGCACTGGGGTGTGGGATCTTCTGAAGGTACAAACACACAGGGCAGCCAATTCAGGCTGAATTGGCTCATCTTGCCCTCCAGAAGCTGCAGCTTGTGGAAGCACTTCATTATTCAACCACCCTGTACCTTTGCAGGTTGCTCAGTGCCTGCTCACATCCCATCCCAGTGACACACAGCCAAGTGCTCACAGCAGTGCCTGATCCCAGCAGTCACAGGCAAGGAGCAAACACCACTTCCTCTAGGTCTGCTCTGCAGTGAGGGGCATTTTTGGGAGGAGAAAAGTGCAGTTATCATCAGCTGGGGCAGCAGCAGGAGGGTGCAAACCCACTTGAAGGAGGTTCAGCCCCGAGCAGTGCTACTCCTTCTACCAAGGGACCTGCAGAGGCAGGAGCTTGATGTGCCTGAACTTCAGGGGATGCCAGGCAGAGGAAAGGGGTGATGGAACATGGACAACAGGGACATGGCCACTGCTTGTCACTCAGGGACCAGCACAACCTCCAATAGGACCAGGAGACTCCCCACCTGTCCTGCTGCTGTTGCTGCTATTTCTGGGATGGTTCTCTTACTCCACAGATAGAGCTTGGTTTCGTTTTGGGGCTTTTTTTCCCTTCTGCAGCTTTCTATCTTATCTCTCCCCTTTACTCCATCCCGAGGAGTTCAGGCCTTCAAACAACAGCCTCAATCACCCTCCCCACCACCACTGCCATCACTTTGAGATGCTGCCAGATGCCACTGGGGCTTCAGCCCAAAGGGAAAAGTGGCTTTTCAAAGGCAAATTGCTTCATTTGCTAGGCAGAGTCCTCCTTCAGGCAGCTTCAGAAGTGTCCCATAATTATTTCATGAGGAGCAGTCTTTGAACCTGCTTCATCAGGAAACAGTTTGGGGAAGCAGAGCTGTAAAAGGGTCTGTCATCCCCTCCTCCAGCCCACCTCAGAGGGCACCTCAGGGCCTCCCAGGCCTGTCCTCAATGTTTTACCCAAATGGGAGTTAGGGATGGCTGGCACTGTCAGGGTTTGGAGGAGAGGAAGATAAAATGGGTGGAATTCCCTCACCCTCTGCATTGACACCCAGTCAGGCATGGCTTCCCCAGCAAAGGTGGGAGTGCTGCTCCCTTAGGAGGTCCCGAGGCTCACCAGGGTGGTCAGAGTCTCTGCAGAGGTCACAGGGAACACTCCCAGGCAAGAGTGGAGTGACTCTGGAGTCACTACCACTATCCACAGCCTACAGAAGTTTCATAGCAGGAGGACAAGGAAACCATCCTGTACCCTTCTCTTCCCTCCTGGCTCTGGGACTGCAGTCAGCTCTACAGAGGGGAGGGCAGAGCAGCTGTCAGGTCTTTTCAGTGTCCCCATGGCAAAGAGATGTGCACAGCTGTACTGACACAAGGTTGCCTTACCCTACTGCACGGGGCCTTTCCATCCCAGCTGCATTTACAGGCGTTTAAACTTGGCAGAAAAAAAAAACAAAAAAAAAAACCAAAAAAACAACTCTGCTGAAGTTGGCACAAGTTTCCTCCTGCAGTGACCCCAAGTCCTGGCAGGTGTCACTTGCATCACTAGGCCCAAGCCCAGATGGTTCTGTTAGCTTATGAGACTCACATACCCATGTACAAGTTGTCCTCTGCAGGATCATCAAGGACCTGGGAGATCACAGAGAAATAAGGTGAAAGAGGAAAACAGTGAAAAACAGCAGGAAAAAAGATTTTTAAGCAAGTAACACCCCCAGTATACTGTGCTAAGCTGCAGAACACAGAACAATTTAGGCTAATATTTAGAGAGTCCTGCAGAGAATTTGGAGGGGTTTTGGAGGACAGGGGTTTTGGGGGGGTTTGGAGGACAGGGTTTCATGTCTCCAGTAAAATCTGGGCTTCTGCCTGTATTTGGAGAAACAGCCTACCAATAAAGGCACTGCTTGTCCTAAACTGACCTCAGTCAGTAATGAAAATGGCACTGAAGCCTTGCACTTGTGCACCTTCCCAGGCTTGTCTGCACACAAGTTTCAGTGATCAAAGCTCACTGCTATTTCTACCAGCACAGTGAGCTGCCTTCTCCTGGGCACCAGCCCAGAGCTTAGGGTGAGAGTGCAGTTTGTCCTACACAGTCAGTAAGACTTTGCAAAGGGATCACAGCCTAAATTTCTGAACATCTCTTTTAAATCAATTCTGGCTGAAGTAGGAGCAGTTCAAGAAAAATCCTCTTGTTGCAATACAAACCAGATTTGTTTCAGCACAACTTAGGGTGGGGAAGCAGCTCACCTCTATCAGCTTAACGATATTGATGTGGTCCAGCTTCTTTAGGATGGCTATTTCCTGATAGACTCTGTCCAGGGGTGCCATGGGCTTGGGCTGCTCTCCAGAGGATGCTTTTGACCCTCTGGGAGGAGGCCGACCTGCAAGTGTGACAGCACAGTGAAGAATCCCTCATTTGGCAGCAGCCCCTGAGCACAGGATGAGCAGCCACTGGCCCCTCTGCACACCCTCCAGCTGTTCTGGAAGATCTCATCACCTTGCTCTCATCCCAAAGCTCTGCAGTCTCCCACCTGGAACTGAGCTCTCCAAGTCCCACTCAGACCAGCTGCTCCCAGATGGGTCTGGGGCATCCCATGGCCCAGCCTGCACCCAGGTGCTATCCCAGGGGTAAGGAAAGGAGGGCAACACCCTGCCTAACTTCCAGTGCCTAATTAGGCTTCATAAATGGTGAACATGGAAGAGTCACCACTTCAAAGAGACTCACAAAAACCAGAGGCAGGAATCTCATTACTGAGTGTGTTGAATTTCCCTGAGGCTGTATCTGCCCCCTCACCACCCCCTTCTAAGCAGCTCCCAGCTACATGGGCAGCTGCCACAGGAGGCCACGTTCTGCACTCCTTGCAGACCAGGTTTCTACAGAGAGATTTGGCTGAGGACAACAGGCAGACCTCTAAATGTGAGATACCCACGTGGAAATCCATACTGCTTCAAGAGCTTCTTTTTGGAGAGGACTTTCATAGCCTGGAGGAAGAAGAAAAAGCAGTGTTAAAACTGAACAAGAGCCAAAGAGCTGATTGCTGTGACCTGGAATATGCTGGGCATCAGGCACTGGCTCAGGGCTGCTGCTCACCCTAGAGAAGGGTCCTGGTCAGTGGTGGCCACACCAGACAGACACTGACCCAGGCTTTCCTGAAAACACTGCTAACCATTTGTTCCATTCATCTTTCTTTGATTTATTTTCAAATGGACAAAGAAAAAGGAGCCCAATTTCTGCATTTGGGGCAGAAGCTTGAGGGAAGAGGTGGGTCCCTCTGGCTGATGCACTGCTTTGGATGATGTTATGGCCATGCTCCAGCTCAGAGCCACTTCAAGGCTGCTTTATCTTATGTTTTGTCTTGTCAGGGGGTATAAGAAGGAAACTGAACCCAGGCAGCTGAGGAATGGGAAGGGGTCAGGGCAATTGTCCCTGCCATCCAGCTGGCATTAGCATAGTGGCAAAAGGCAGTCTGAATTTAATAAACAGTCTTTGTGCCTCCATCTGCTCTGTGCATTAATAACCTTTTGGAGGGCCACTCAAACCCCCCAAGTGGCCTAGCAGATGAATATCTAATGAGAAACCAGCTCATGGTACAATTTGCTTGGGAAAACAGTCTGTGCTTCCAGGAGCTGGGATGGTCACTCACTCCTTCCCCTAGCCTAAGGGGTTACTCCTATTAATATAGCATCCAATATGTAATTCACACTGGAGTGACTCCTACACAATCTAAGCAACCAAGGAGTCCTGCAGGACACAGTCAAACTCCCAGGAATTCCGCATCACTAACACAGAGGCAGGGTCTCTGCCCACTACCTGTTTTTAACACTCATACCAGGAACAGGTCACCAAAGCCATTCCAGTGAGCTCCTTCCCAAGCTGCTGTTCCTGGCAATGATGGCACCACGTGCCCAAACATCCCCACCTCCCATCAGTGCTCCCACTGCAGCCAGGTTCATGGCTTGCTGAAAGGATTGCTATTTTTGGTACTGATCCAGTGAAATCCTCTGGATTTGCACCCGTGTAATTGAGAAGAGACACTGTGCAGTGTTTCAATCCTGCCTGACAGCTCCAAACCAACTGTTAGAAATGATGGTGTTGAGAGACAGACTCAGAAGTGCTTATCTTTGACTTAGCACAGCTCTGTGTCCAATACAGGCAGCCAAATGACTCATGGTCTGCTGAATAAGGATCCAAGATGTGCACAACCACCTCCAAATACGGCCAGGACCAAGCCTGGAGGACTTCCTACGCTTCCCATTTTATCTCTCCATCATGAAAATTTATGAGAAAAATCAAAGGAATTGGTACATCCATTTCTCTTTCAACCATTGCCAACCTAGGGGGAGAACTCTCCTCTTGCTCCAATCCCATCTTGAGTCCTTGCTGCCTTCTGGCAAAGAGCTTCAGAAAAAGGACAAAACAGAAGATGCAATTTGCTGCTGAAAGCTCCTAAGTTTGGGAGCTTGGGGGCCTCAGCCTGAGAACTGAACTACCACCAGTAGCCATTCCCACATCAGGATAGTCCTTCCCAGGAGAAGCTGGAGGGAGCAGGAAGGCACAGAGAGGAGCAATAGCTAAGACAAGACTTGCTCTTGGGGGCAGAAATGGAGGGAACAGGAGCTACTGCTGTCACCCAAACGCCTTGAAGGACACTTGAGGGGCAGTGAGGGGTTACTGCATCGTGGGGAAGTTGACTGCAAAGCACCACTACTGCTGGAAAGAAGCACCAGGATATGCTTATGCCAGTTTTGAAGCACCAGTACCTGCTCCTGCACAAGCAGGGCTGGGTCAGAAGAGAGGACCTGTCCCACTGCGCTGACAAACTCAAAGGAGGGACAAAAGGCAAAGTTCATCATGCAACAGGCCAGAACCACTTAATTATCACAAGAGCAGAGAGGAGGGCACGTGGCTGTGAAGCCTTACTTTAATTACAGAGAGCTGGCAGGACCAGGCTTCCTCCTGAATCGTGGCTGCTGTAATGGGAGCATCTCAGGGATGCTTCAGCAAACCTCTCCTTCTGGGCTCCGTGCATGACAGAGCCAAAGACATTTGTACTCACAGGCAGAGCTAATTACCCAGATAATGCCTTTCTGATAAAGAACCAGCTCAGAGCCAAACTGAGGGATTTCCCTTTGCATAGGCAAGTGTTGCTTCAGTCTTCTCAGGAAAAGAGGGAGCCTGGAGATTTCCTCCACACATCCTCCTCCCGACTGTTCCCGCGTGGACACGGGTCTTGACATTTCCCTTTGAGAAACAGCAGGAACTGAGTGCTTTTCCCTGGTGTATGTTTATTTTCTAAGTTTACTGCACTCTTCCTATCAACCCTACAGCTGGAAGCCACAGGGAAGCTGCCTAAGGGAAAGGAGATTCCAGGCTTATGGAGAGGAGGAATGCCTGTGACACAGCAGCTTTCACAGCAGCGGGACCACAAGCTGTGGGTGATGACAAGGGCAAAAAGGCCATTAGTTTTGGGAGGGAAGGGTGACAAAATGATTGAGCCAAGTGAACTTATCACCTGTCCTTGGTGATGCTCTCACAGTGCTCAGAATGTCATTTTATTTGCTAAGGGAGAGACTTGAACTGCAAGGGCAGAAGCCTGTGCACAGTCCCTACCTACAGCTCCCAGGGGAGTGGGATGCTGCTCAAAGATCCCTACTAACCACCTAAATCCTCTGCTAGTGCATGAGGACACACTGTGGGAATGCTGAACAGACCAGAGAGTGTTTCCAGCCCTTCTTCACCTGTCCTGCCTACCAACAACATCCCTCAGACAAAGCAGCTGAGAGGGAAGCTCTGCCGGCAAAGAGGAGTGTTATTGCCTGAAAGAAAATCCTAAACCAGGCAGATATAGCTGCCATGGCCTTAAAATCCTGCTCCTGTGTTTGTCACCTTTTGTCCCACCAGCAGAATTCCATCATCAGGCCGTGCCCCATCCCCGCCGTGCCACCACAGCAGCGATACTGTCCTGGAGCTCACCTGTCCCCAGCTGCCTCCCGAGGATCCTGCTGCTACCCCGGGTGACCCAGCCCCTCAAAGCCCTCAGCTGAACAGCACAGGGTGTTAGACTAAGCCAGAGATCAGTTCCCTGCTGCCCACTGCTCTGGAGTGCAGCTGGCAGTGGTTCAGCAGCTGTTACTGAGCCAGAGGATGGGAAATGCAGGAGCTGTGCCTTCCCTTCCCGCCTGGATGGCAACCAAAGCGGGTTCTCCAGGGGCTGGAAAGTTCAAGGCTTGCTGCTGGCCACCTTCTTAGCAGCAGCCCTTTGTTCAGCCACTCCTTTCATAAACCCATAAACCTGGAAGGAATTTCTCCCCATCACTGAGACTTGGTAGGAAAGAGCCCTCCATGCAAAGATCATTAGGTACAAACAGAGGCAGAGAGCACAATCACACAAATCTTGTTTCTTAGGAAACAAGAGTAAAAAAGAAGGATGAAAAAAAGAAAAATCCACTCACAACCTAAATGCTGTTGCCTTATTCCAGCAGTAGCATAACAAATGCCCATCATAACCACTTTTCTTTGCAAGCTGATTTAGAGATTGAAAATAGGAGGAAGACATGACCTGAGGCTTCAAAGAATCAAATTCCATCAGCACAATGATTCCAGTCTAGATCTCTGCTTGGACACATTTGCCTTTGCTTTTTATTTGCTGCTTTTTCACAGAACTTGGCCTTTGATTTTTCCCTTAGTCATCGTCAAAGCATCTCCTTCAAACTGAGACACTGAAACCTTTCCAGTGTAAAGGGTTCCTTGGCAGAGCCCCACAGAAGCTGCTGTAACAGCTTCATGTGCCCCAGGAGCAGCAGGATCCTCTGCTCTGGCAGCCAGCTCTGCTTTCCAGTGGGGTCTGCTCCTTGGAGGGAGCACTGGCTCACATACCTGGTGCAGAAATTCCAGTTTCCATGGTCTAACACATTCCCTGCATCCAGTGATGTGAGCCAGGAACTTCAGAGCCCTCCCAGGCACTGTGGTGCTCACAGCAACCAAGGGCAAAGCTCTTAGAAGCACTCCCTCATCTTTAATGGAAGGTAAAAAACCCACAAAGTAAACACAACCCATCTACATTTTTTCCCAAATGAGGTGGTTGAATTTTTTTCTTGAGAGTTTTTCCTAATTCTAGGCCAGCTCCGAAACTCATTAAAGCAGCAGCAATCTTTCCTTTGGCTTTGACAGGAGCTATATTCAGTCCTTGCTCCCTATAAACTCTGCCTTTTTGAAGGGACCTAGCAGAGGGTCCCACACCTCAGCAAGAATCAGGAGCCACACTGAATTATACCCCTAAATAATTTTTTTCTTATTTCTTTACAATTTTGGTCCTTATTATTGCAGCACACTAGCTTAAAGACAGTAAAGAAGGCAGCAACACCCTGGCCTCATGCTGAACCACTGCAAATGAAAATCAGTTATAGAAGCAGAATATCATAGAATGACTTGGGATGGAAGGGACCTTAAAGATCATCAGTTCCATCTCCCTGCCATGGGCAAGGACACCTTCCACTAGACCAGAGTGCTCCAAGCCCCATCCAACCTGACCTTGCTCACTAAAGGCCAGCAAGGGCTGATTTCCTCCAATTACTTCTTACTGCTTTTCACCACTGAGACACCATCTAGAGCTAAATCTGGGGGAAAACAAACACACAGAAAAGGCCATTCCCAACTATTAGAATCCCAATTGCTTCTATTAACTGCTGGTAAGAGTCATTAGGTACCCCCGGGGTGCACTGCTGAGGAACAGAGAAGGGAAGGACAAGCAGGGCAGGATGGAAGCTGTCTCAGCTCTGGGAGAGCTCCAGGGTCAGGCACACCAGGCAGGTGGAGAGCTAAGCAGCCATAGCCAGTTGTACAATCGACTGTTTCTCTGAAGATTTGAAAAGTCTGCCAGCTCCTGAGCTGGCTGAATGTTTAGGAAAGGCAGAGGTGCCTCTACCATGGCTTGCCCTCCAGAAAACAAGCACAGGTGGCTGGGAGGATGAGGGTGCCAGGCATGTGGCTGCACTGGGGAAGGGGACAGCTCCCCCTGCCCTGCCAAGAGGGCAACAAGGACATGGGACCAGAGTTCAGAGAGGCCCATCCCTCCATGCACCTCCCAGGATCACCTTCCCAGCCCAGGATCCAGCTCAACCCCAAAAGGAGGGTGGGGTGAGGCAAAGGGCACGTCCCTGCAGGGCTGGCACTAAGGGGGTCTTTGTGCCCTGCCCGCCCTCAGGTGAGGCTCAAACAGCCCCAGGCACGGTGCCCCTCCCGGGCTGCAGCACCTCTGAAGTGTTTGCTTAGATTAGAAACCAAGATTAAGTGGGGATTAACTAACACACACCAGGCTAACCTGCACACAGGCTTTCACTTTTGGTTTCGATGTGACCAGCTAAATCTACATCCACGGGGTTAATCTGCATCCAAAACAGGGACAGGAATGCAGCAGGCAATGCCACCCTAAACCCAGCTCTCCCCTGCTGAGCTGTAACAGGTGCCCTGCCCACCACAGGGCACCTCAATGGCATTTCCTGAACAAAAGGGCAGTGCAAAATGTAAGGATTACAATTTTCAAAGGAAAAGTATTTTCAGCTGGAAATAAACATGATTTATGGATGTGATGCATTCTCACTCTGTGCTACTGGTGCTGGTGGGACAGATGGATGAGGGAAGCCAGGGCTGGCACCATCACTCTCTGAAGAACAAACCATCCTGCTGCAGGGCATGGCAGGGAGGATTTGGAGGGCAGCAGAGAAAAGAGCCACTGGAAAAAGCTTTGGTGCAGCTATGAATCAGCTTGGAAAGGATGGGAGATGGAAAGAATTGTGGTTCCTTTCCTTCGCCAGCTCCAGGGCACCTTGTCCAGATTTTTGTCTCATCTCTTCCATCCTTCATTTCAAGACATTCCTGCTGCAGTTCCATGCCTGCTGGAAGCACAGCAAGGCTAAGGAATACCCACAGGCACACAATTCCCACCTGACCATTTCAACCTGGTGTGTCACTTGTAATAAAGAGTCAGGGAGGAAAAACTACCTGGGGAGCAGCAGGGAATGAGCATGCTTTATGTTCCACAACACATTCTCATCCCCCTTTGTCCCAAGGGCAGCAGGGACAAGCAGCAGCACATGAGACTGCCTGGCTGCTCTGATGGGCCCATTTTCATCCACATGCAGGAGCAACAGCAGGGCACTCTCACCAAATGCAGTGTGGAGCAGCAGGGCTGTGTTGGGTTGAGGTTAAACAGCCCTGCAACCACACAGCTCTGCTCAGCAGATTCCTGCCCTGGGATCCATCACAAACTGCTGGAAGCTCTTTCCAGAAGCCTCCAGGCACAGCCACACATAGCAAGGAAGTTTTCCTTCCTTCCAGCTCCTGCTCTCAGCCTGAACAAAACAAGCCACAGGGCAAGCCCAGGGACATGAGCACATTTGCAGGCAGATTTCAGGAATTCCAGCTGGGATGGTTCAGATTCAGCTCCCTCTGAAAGGGGAGGCCCAGAGCAGGAGCCTTCAGCATAAGCAGCCTTTTGGAATATGAAACTCTCCAACTCTGGCTTCATTAAACCCCAAGATTTGCCTTCAGCCTTGCACCTTACACCTCATGCCCTGACAGTGAGCCTGGTTCAGTGTCCCCCGGGCATCCCCCACGGGGGTGAGATGCAGGGAGCCTGGCACTGCCCAGCCACACCACACTGCTCTGCATTTTCCTGAGAAACACCCCCTTTTCCTTACAAAACACTCCTGCTCCTTCCAGGCCAGGCTTCCAATGCACAGCAGGTGCTGAATACCACCACCCACACGCCTCTAATTTCAGGTGACCTGCTTCATAGCTAGAAGATGCCAAGGCAGATCAGCAGCATGCTTCTGCAGCCTGCCTGTTACGCAAGGCACCCAGCGGTCCCGCCCGCGCAGCGCTCCGTGCCCAGCGGGAGCCTCAGCTCCTGCAAGCCACCCAAATCACAAGGGCACCTGCTGAAAGCAGCCAGGTAGAGAGCAGCCAGTCCCAGGGGAACAGCAGCAGCCAAGAGGAGCAGAGCAGAGGCACACTTACGTAATACTTGTCATCGTTCTCGTTGTAGGCCAGTTTTACCACGCCGTAGGAACCCTAAAAATAAACAGGAATTGCACGGTCAGTTCAGCACCTTCACCTTGTCCTCTTGCTGTTCGAGGCTGGTGGACCACAGCTGGGAAAAAAACAACCCCCAAGGCCCCAGGCCATGCTGACCCCTGAGCAGTCTGCAGGTGGTGTGACCCTACAGCAAAGCTGGATGTTTTGGCAGCTCTGTTGGAGCCACTGGAGGATTATCCATGTCTGGAGGAGTTGAGTACTAGCCCACCACCTCCTGCCCTGAGCCAAAGCCACCCTGTCTGTCTGAACTCAGATGGGTGGGGAGCAGAGAGAAAAATTTTTAATCAGATTCCTTTCAGGTGCAAATTTAGAAATTCTGCATGAACACCTTTCCTGTTCCACCAACCACTTGCTGCCCAGGCAGATGCAGACCTGGACTGCTGCTGTACCCACAGCTCCAGGGACAGCCTGAAGCCAAGCTCCATCCAAACTGCTGGTTTTTTTCAGAATAAACACTCATTTTATGCAAGTAAGACATGATCAGGTATTTATCCCTGTTGAATAAATGAGTGGGATGAACACCAGAGCCTTCAAAATATTTCTGTTGACTTCACTGAGAGCTGAAATAAGGTTCTGGTCTCTGAGGAGACTAAAAAGCTATCTGGCTGATCCAGAAGCACAGCAGACCCTCTACCAACTTCACAGTGCCCACGTGCTTGCTGTGACCCACAGGGAAGGAAAGAGGCAGGGACAAATCCACCTGAGAGGTTTCACACTCTCCTTAGATCGTACAAAAGTCATCAGTGGGTCTGAAGCTGTCTGTGAGTTTGGGATGGCACCTGCTGGGTGGTACCTGCAGCCTTACTCCCCCCTGCCAGCAGCCAAATGCACAGCCCATGGCACAGATGGTGGGGGTGCCATCCCACAGCCTGGGGCCTCTCATTTTGGAGGCATTTGGGTTGATTAAACTGCTAGTGAAGGTCTCTGCAGCTCAGGGGGCAGCCTCCCCTGGCTGCAGTGTTCCAGCTGCAGAGGCAGACACAGCTTCCAGACAGCACCACTGCTTGTTGAGCCATCTGCAACGGTGGCACAGGGCCAGATGTGCAGGTGTCTGAGCTGCTCACCAGCCCAGACCTCTAAATAACTTTACAGGAATCTCTTTTGAATCATTCTGCAGCTTTTAAATATGCACTAGAATTAAACAAACATTTCATGTGACATAAAAACTTTAACTAGTCCTGATGGGGACCAAACACCTGCCCTGAATATCTTTTTGGGTTATTTTTTCCTTGTTGTGTTGTATTAATGTATCAAAGGCTCTTAGTATTACATTTGGCAAGCAAACACCCCTGAAAGGGAGCCAGCTTAACCACCTTCTGAAGGAGGAAAAATAAATCTAGATTTCAAAGGAAGTAACTCCACTGTGACCTTGAACAAAACTTGCTCAAACTAATATGGAAAAAACTCTCAAAAACAATAAAAAAAACCAAACACAGCTTGCAAGAAGCCTTGGCCAGTGATGTCACTTAGGCTGGCACAACCTTTCCAGCCCTATTCAGATGTGTGACACAGGCTGGTGTGACCAGCATGAGCCTCAGTACCTACCTTGCCTATTTCACTCTGCAGCTTGTACTGGTTTAATTGCACACAGTCCTGCAGATCAAAGGGAGAATATAATTAGAGTATTGGTAAAGGAAATGACTGAGTTTGAATCAGGTTCAAATAGCAGCAGAGTGCTAAATAATTAAAGACTTAATCTCACTTAAACTGGTGTATGTTACACTATAAGCACTGCTTTTTTTACTTTTTTTTTTTTTTTTTTGACAATCCAAGACAAAACAATTATGGGCTGAATTCTGATTCTGATTGTGCTGGTGTAAAACCACCCCAATCCCCCAGCATTGCCCTAGGTTGAGCCCAGCAGCCCCTGGCCTGTTTACATTAACCCTCTCTACTGGACTGTGCTCAGCACCAGGCAGGAAAATCCCTGTCACAGCTTTCCTGGGTTTTCACAGCCTGGCAATTCCCAGGATCCTCCCCAGGGTCACAGCACGAGCCTGTGCCCTTCACAACAGCAGCCTGGCAAACACAGGGCCACCCTGGCTGTGCCTGCAGCAGAGGAACCCTCGCCTGGATCGTGGGCTGCTCCTCCAGGAGAGCACACACAGCCAAGCTCCTTTGCTGTGCAACACAAACAGGGGATTCCCTTCAGCTGACACATGTTTGCTAAAATAAATCACCCCAGAGCAGATCTGATGTCTGCTGCTGAAGAATCCAGCCCTGAAACCCCACAGGATGGGGATGTGGTGATGAGGTGCTGAGCTCCTCCTCAGACCAGGGGTGGCAAAAGGGGGAAAACAAGGTGGAACGGAAGATCCATGCAGCCACCTGGTGTTAAACCCACCCTTCCTCTGGAGCTGTACACCTTGCTGCAGAGCCAAGCTCAAGCAGAGCCTGCTGGCATCTCTGCAGTGCTGGCACCAGGCAGAGTGGGCTGCAGTGGAGTTTGCCTTGGTCCTCCCTGAACACAGCCCTGAGCTGCATTGCAGGGCAGGGAAGAGCCCCCACCTTGGTGGGGTGAGGACAAGGAGGAGTTACCAGCCCCAGGACACGGTGTGGGCTGAGCCTTAGAAGGGTTGCACTTCCCAAGCCAGCATTTTTTAACATTTCTTCCCAAGACTGCCAAGCACTAAAGCAGGCTGGAAATTCACAGCCAGCCTCTGCACTTCTTTGGGAACAAAGCTGATATAAAACATGCAGACAGGTAGATTAGCCTTCCCATAAACCTCAAAATAGCCCTGCCATCTACAGAAGCAGCACCACAACATAAAAGCAGTGACAGATGCCTTCTGACCATTTTTAACAACAGGGGTCTGAGACCCCCTGCCCCAGGCAGCATTCCCACCAACAGCAACACTCCTCTGCCTCTCAGGGCCCAGCACAGGTGTGGGAGATGATAATTTTGACTCTTCTCCATCACCAACCAGAAAACATTCCTAATGCTCCTAACTCAAGAGATCATCACAATAAAAGGAATAGGGGACTGATGACTCTTAAAGCCTACAAGCCATGGCTTGTCAGGAATACAAGGAATGGTTTAAATCTTGATCTTGTTGCCAGGGAAGGAAGTTTTTTCCACCTCCCTGACAGGGAAGAGCAGCCAACTGTGAGTAATGGGGCCATAGAAGTGTATTAACTGCTGCTAGCAGAGCACATATCTTTCCAAAGGTAAAAACCAATCCATCAGAACCAGGAGGTAAAAACCAATCCATCAGAACTAGGAGCACCAAGAGAGGAGAAAGCATGACCCAGCAAAAGCCAAGATGCAAGGCATGAGGGGCCTGAAGGGATGTCCTTCCCCAAAGGAGGGGGCAGCATGCAGGAACTCAGGGTATAGACACAAGGAGGACAAATTCCCCTGCAAACCCTGTGCCACCAGATTCACTTCCCAGTGTGAGGCTGTGCTTTGTATTGTGGTGACTTTCACAAATTCAGCAGGAATGCTTTTCTGATGATGTCTCCTGTCCTCTGTGCTCAGCTTTGTATCCCTTGCCTGGTCCTGTGAAAACTGCAGTGCTGCAGAGGGAGAAACACCCACTGGAGCAGCTGGGACAGGCAGGAAAAGTGACCATTCCTCCAAGAAAGCCTCCAACCACCTCAAATCTCCTGCTCTTCAAACCAGGTCTTGCTAGGAGGCCTCCTCCCTGAGCAGGGATCACTTGCAGGAGCAGATACAGCCTTTCACACACAGCCATCAACTCTTTGCTCTGCACTTTCAAGCCAAGTGGCATCTCTAAAGCACCAAGAGCTGCTTCTTCTTGCTCCCAGACTGCCAAGGAAGCCATGGTGGCATCTTTCCTCTCTTTCCAGAAGGAGCAGAGCCCTTTGTGCAGGATGCAGTCCGCCCATCCATCCACCCACCCACCCATCCACCCACCCACCCACCCACCCACCCATCCATCCATCCATCCATCCATCCATCCATCCATCCATCCATCCATCCATCCATCCATCCATCCATCCACCCATCCACCCAGGCAAACCTCCCCACAAAGCAGGAGGAGGGACTGTGCCTTATCCCTGTGTCCAGGCCACCAATTCCTTTGACCTTCTATCACCCCCTCTTACCTCTGGCCAGAAATCACCATTCTTATCCCCACCAGACCGATCACCTGAAACATCTCCCTGGTGCTTCACGGCTGCTAGATGGAGCTTGTGACACCAGAAGCCCCATTTTTTGGGGACAGTTTTTTGAAAGGGGTGGATAAACACTGGCAGGGAACACCCAGAAAGTTCCAAAGGAAAGGCAATGACCAGATGTGAGCTCACACACTGTCACCACCTGGCCCACACTCCCAGTGCTCTCCACTCAGGTAATTCCTGGTGGGAAGCACCAACACTTCAGCTTCTGCAGTGCTTCCAGCACTTGAGCTGAACACAGCAGAAATCAAACCATATTATAGGTGCTCTCTATGTTCTTTCCTCTTGCTGAAAAGACCATAATTCAGTGCTGAAGCGACTCCTGCCACGTGTTGCTGCAGGCTGGAAGGCTTATTCTGTTATTTGGTTCTCCCACAGGAAGTGGGATAATTGTCCTATTCCTTTATCAGAGAAAAACACCTATCTCTGGGCCAAGTGTTTCTTTAAGATAACACTGTACAATTCTCTTGATTTCATCACCCTGATTTATTTGCAACTGCTGATAAATACAAATACAGCAGAACCTTAATGAGATCCTTTAATGAAAAATTGTCACCAAATTAGACTGAGCCAGTCCAAGTGTGCAATAATTGTTTCACCTTAAAAAACAAGATGCCCTCTGTGTTAACAAGTCCAAGGTATTAGTCAAGAGAGGAAGGGAAGGGGAAATCAGTGCCACAGAAAACAAAAATTGGTCAGAAATAATGAAGTACAGTGCAGTCCAGGCCCAGTTCCAGAAATCCACTGTGACCACCACTGGGTGACAGAAATCCTGAGAAACTGAGAATTGAGCCTCGGCTGCCCCAGGGGAGATGCATGGAATGGAAGGGAGAACCAGAGCTGATTTCCAAAATGAGACCTTCTGAAAACAGACTGCCTACATACATATAATGGAGAATACATATATAATGGAGAATTTTGTCCCTTAAACAAAGCCAAATTCCCCAATCTGAAAAGAATTTTCAGCAATTCAGAGATACACCTTAAAGAGAAGCATGGAAGAAAAATGAGGAAACACTGGCTTAAACTCATCCTGCCTAGAAGGGGAAGTAAAGGCAGTTCTGAAAACAGGCAAAAATGAAAATAAAAGCCAGAAAATGGGTATTGAGGGCAGCAATGAATTCAAATTAGAAAGTTGTTCAGGGACAGAGAAGGATGGACAGGAAGCCCAGACCTCCTGGTGGTAAGAAAATAAACAGATTTTGAAACAACATCCAAAAAGAAGGGCAAAAAGAAAGCCCAGCCCTGCTGCACTGCCCTGGCCATGGCTGGGCAGAGAGCTCAGCACTGGGGCTCACCCACCTGAGACCCCAGAGCTGATGCAGGAGCCTGGGACTCATGGGACCAAGGCAGACCCTTCCAGCCCCCCTCCAGATGCAGCTTTTTCTCCTCCTCTCCAACCTTACCGTTAGACAAGCTGGAAAAGCAACTTTAAATAAAGGTTAATTCATCCAAGGAAAAGAAATTAGCAATGTGAGGGAGTCTTCTTTGAAGAAATGTTTTCCAAGTATCTTTAATCTTTTCAAGAGCTCTGGTTTGAACATCGCAGTAAGGCCTCGAGAAGAAATTCATCTGGGGAATTTGTAGGGCTGGAAGGGGAAGCTCTCAGCCCATGCTGAGTAGGAGATCAGTTCCTGCCTCTGCCCTGGCCCCACCTGAGTTCACCTTTGTGCACAGCAAGGAAATCACTTTATGAAGAAAACCAGGCAGGTCCCAGGCCCTGGAGGAGTGTGAGACCTGGCTCAGCCGAGCACCAAGGCACTGCCTCTCAGCTCTTGGCACCAGCTGCTTCAAACCAGCTGGCCAAACAAGCAGGGAGCTCTGATAAAGATGAGAAAGAACAAGGAAAGAATGGACAAAGAAGTGATTTATTTTCTGTGCCTCTGGAGTAAGCCATGGACAATCTAGCATAGGAAAATTCCCTTTGTCAGCTCGTTCTCCTCCCTGCATCTGCAGGCCAGGAGCATCTCCAGGGAGGGAGCAGGCACTGGGCCCACTCATCCTCTCCACTCCTGCTGGAGCACACACAGCTGCAGCTGATTGCCATGACTGCAGGGACACCTGCAACAGTCCCCTGCTGATCCCAGAGGGTGGAGAGAACGTAGACACCAGGGCAGGAGGGCCTGGGGTTCAGGGGGAAGAAGGGAACACGTGAAAGGGAAAGGAAATTTAACTGGAAGAGACTGGAGAAGAGACTGTATAAAGCAATCAACTGTGCTGGCAGGTCTGGGGAGAAAACCTGAATAAAAGACATATTTTATTCTTCTCCTAGCCACTCTTCAAGTAAGATTTTCTTGGCTAACTCGAAAGTTGCTTTAAAACAGCAGAATTAAAAACAAAATCCAAACCCAAACCAAACCCACCAGCACTGCATTTTCAAATGCCTCATTCCAACACGCAGCACCTCTCCCCTTTCACAGATCCAAGACCTGCTGTTATAGATGGGACAAGCTCTGTCAGTCAACACAGGGACAAGATTTCAGAGAGTCTTTCCCTGGTACATACAAACACCAAGGCATCATCTGGGCAGCAAAGCAGAAGCTGCTTTTAGCAGTCTCTGGAAAATCCTCTCCTCTTGCCTTGCAGCCAGCACAGAGCAGGAGCCAGGAATGTCACATCAATAGAGGTAAAGTGGGCCTAAACTCTGGGGCTTGTGCCTCAGCTCTGCAGCTTTATGTACCCTTAATAGCTTCAGCTTAATCACTTCTGTGCCACAGCTGAGGGCAAAGCATTCTCTTGTCAGAGCAAAGCACTGATAGGCAGCAAGGCAGCAGAAATCCCATCAGGTACTCCTGTCAGGGAAGGCATCACTGAGGGAACCTTCCATGGATAATCTAAGAAAGGAGGGGAACAAACAGGGAGCTTTTAGAATTACAGATCAATTTTTGATAGAGAAATGACAGAACACAGTAACACTGTTGGGAGAGCAGAACATGTTACTTCTCTCGCAGAGCTAAAACTGCAGACCCAGATTTGTCAGCAGTGGCTGCAGGACACCAGCAGCTGCCAACTCTTTGTCCAAGGGCAGTTGGCTAATTGGTGTCTCTTGGAATAGCCTTTGTGCAAGACAACCAGCCCCAGCCCTGCTGCAGCCCTGCCAGCCCAGGAGCTACCACCTGCCTAAATAACAAATCCAAAAGCAGTGCTCAGAAGGCAGGTGTCTGTGGAATGGTCCCAGAGACAGGACAACCCCAATTCACTGCTTGCTGCTGCCACTTGATAAATCCTCCCTCAGCTTCAGCTCTTGTACCTCTTGATCCCTGACCAGAAGTTTTCCTCCCAGCCTGGGAACAAATATTAAACCAGCATTAAAAAGCTCAGTAGTATCTCTCTAAGAGAAAACAATGTTCTTCCATAATTCATCAGTGAAAGCGGAGCATTCAGCTCTGCTGTATCCCCACACTGTCTCTGCATAGCACATCTCTCCATTATTTCTCCAGATCAGTCCAGGATACAGCATCAATGACAGGCAGGCACTGAGCTGCCATCCTGCTGGAGAGGGAAGCAGACTCAGAGGAGATGGCTATCAGCACAACAGGAAATTGTGATATGCAGCTGTGTCACCCATCCCTGCTCCTGACAGACAGTGCCTGCACATGGGTACTGATAAAGCCTGAGTGCTCCTGAACTTCATCTCTGCACAGTCTCTAACTGACCTGGGCAGTGGCCATGAGCTGGAGCAATGGATGTTCTGCTACTTTGAAACATAAACTTTAAGGGATTTAAAGATTTTAGAGGAGCTAAGATTTTAGTTAGGGATAAGCCTTACTAGAGTTAATTAAAATAAATGAGTAGGCCTTGAAGTTAAGAGTTAGTAGTTAACTCATAATTGATTGCTTGTCAACACAATGTTTAGTTAGCTGGGTTTGTAATGAAGAATATAAAAACTGACAAATAGCTTTTAGGAACATAAGACAATTGTGGGCCTCCTCTGTTCTGAAACCAACTGAAGACAGGCAATGGGAGTTCTACCAAGGTTCATTTGTCATATTTGCATTGAAAAGGTAGAAAAGTCAAAATTAGGAAAACTTCATTTACTTCCTCATTTTGGGACCCCTCCCCATGAAAGGGACCACCGGCCCATTTCAAGGAACAAACTGCGCATGCTTAATAGCTTTTGGAATGATTAGCATAGGAAGCGAGGAATGGGATGTACTAAATGATGAATATGTATTTGTATTTTGGGTATTCAATTCTTGTGTGGATAAAAGGACTCTGTAATCATTGGAAAGGTGCAGTGTGCATTTGGGAGCTGTCCCACACGCTGCCCGGCGCCGCAATGAACATACACTTTCTAACTTTAAAACTGTTAGAGAGTTTCTGTCCGTCACAGTTGGATATCAGTACTAGATCAATATCCATATTTCTTTAATAATTCAACTGAAAGGCACTGGCTGAGGATGCTAGAAACCCAAAGCAAGGGGAAAGAACCAACTCCCAAATGGCTTTAAGCAGGTGAGAGGCACAGACTGGAATACAAATGTGCACTTGCCTAGAACAAGGAGCCATTTGCAGGCAGGTCAGGGCAATGCTGGGCCTGGTGACCTGGATCTTGTCAGTGACCCACCAGTTCTGCTGCTCACTGGGGGTCTGCATATCAGAGTGACCAACAGACACCCAGCAGCACCATGATTGTATTTCTCATTACAGGCTGATTTCATCCCCAATAGGACCAAAAGCCTCAGCATGGAGACCCTGGTAACTTTTAGAATCCCTGAGAGAGAACAGAAGACCTGCTCTCTGGTTCTGTCAGAGTTCCCTGCTGTCTCTCTCAGCTGCACAGCTGGGATTGGGACTGGCAGTGCCTCTCACAGCCACCAACACAACAACCCCTTAACAGCCACTTGGCAGAAGCAGTGGTGACCCTGGACACTGGAGCAGGGCTGTGTGCAGGCTGCACACTCACCTGGCAGTCACACACAGCTCACCATTCAGTGCCCAGACTCAAATTTTACCCTGTATCCAAACATGTGTTTTCCTAATCCTTCTGTTCCTTATGGGGTACAGATGCTATCCCTATAAGGTGGGAAGGAGCAGCACAGCTCCTGAGAGCACCTCTGTGAGGGCAAGCACCCACCCCAGAATGTTCCCAGCTCGCCCAGGTTCCCTTCCCACAGCCATTCCCCATTAATATGAGTGATGGTTTCCAACAGGCACAGCTCTGTGGCACAGCTGGGCTGCACCACAGCAGAGTTCTCTCAGTGATATCCAAGTGACCATGAAAAAGGCAGCGCTGTGTAAAGAGCTGCTGCAGGAGCAGGGCCACAAGGGCTCCACATCTGCATTTTAAACACTGCCCACCCCACCCCCAGGCAGTAACCCTTGCTCCCCAGGATGCAGATGCTGTGGAAGAGGATGGAGTACTTTGAATTTGCTTGCAGATGGGAATGTGCCAGTCACACTTGACTGCAGTTATGTTGAAAGATTTCAGAAAAGCCTCACTCCTGGCACAGACGTAGCACTGCAGGATGGGAGAGCTGGCACTCAACTCACATCCTGCTTCCAAGAACTGGATCCTTTCCCTCCCTGCCTCCCTTATTAAAGCATATGGCTGCTGTCAAAGAAGCTGCAGTCTCTGCAGTGCACCTTCTGCATGAATCCTCTTATCAGCAGGGGATGCACCACTTGTCCCACAGCTGATGTGGCTTGCACAACTCCCCAGAGGACAACTGATTTGGTGTGCACCACCACCCTCTCAGATGTGCAAGGGGAAAACACCCACTTCTCAAAAGGGAAACACCAAGCCACACAGAGGTTTAGCTCCAGGTTCCTTGGACCCACACTGGCAGAAGTCTAAACTCCAGTGGTTTGAGGGGGGGTCCCTGTGTCACTGCAGGCATCTAGGTCATGACACTGGGCAGTGTGGTCTGAACACCCCTCTGCTCCCCACCCCTCTGCTCCCCACCACAGCACATCCAGCACTGGGAATTGCAACCATCAGCACTTCCATCAAGACACTCGACCACTGACAGCATGTCACAGCCCAGGGCAGGTCTGGGACCAGGAGAGCAGCTGCAGAACAACCACAGCCACCCAGACACCCCTCTGAAGGAAAGCAGGGTCACTGCCCACCCTTACCACTACTGTTACAAATGCTTTAAAGAGAAAAGAAAACCCTGACAGGAGCCAGGCATTTAAGCTCTTTATAAAATTAAATCATGCCTTCAATTATGGCAAAACACAATAGTAGATACATAATCTCCAGAAGTTTAAATCCATAAAATACCATCAGCAAAGCTGCTGTGACTGGTGAATTCCCAAAAGGCACCTACAGCAGGGACACAAGAGCAATGTCATTTGGCCACAGCCCTTTCTCTGAACACCCTGAAAGACTTCCTGCATGCTACCATGGCACAGGGGTCATGGTCCCTTAGCAAGACTACCCCAGGCAGGTGAGGGCCAAAGGAGCCAAATGTCAGGGCCAGGGCTACACCCAGCAGAGCTCTCCAATTCCAAGCTATATCATCCCTGCTTCCAGGGATTCCCCCCCCCCCCCACTTTGAAATAACAGTGCTTTAAGATCTACTACTCCAGAAGACTGAAGGCTCCCATTAGCACCTGAGAAAGACTTACCTTACCTCAACACCTCAGCTGTAGGGGAGAACATGCCTACCTCAGAGTCTGATATGGAGACCCGATTGGACTCTATTGTTGGTCTCCTGATTATACGTGGGGATGGCCCTGTGGCATAAGGACCACAACCTGGAGTGTTGCTAGAAGCCAAATAACCTCCTGATGATCTTTCCTGAAGGGACAGCTTCCTACTTGATAGACCAGGTCTGGTTAGAGGTCTCTTGGGAACATGCCTCAAGTGAGCATCTTCTGACTGCTGGGAAGGCAGAAATTCATTGATTGCCACATCACTGCTGACTCCATTTCTTTGGATGTCCTTTATGTTATCAGAAAAGACTGTGTCATTTTCTTCAGGGTTGTCTTCACCATTTTGGTCCCTTCTGTCTGGGACAACAGACACATCTATGGCTGCCACCCTCTCCACCAGTTCAGTCTGTGTGTCCATGCCTCCATCCACGACATTTGCTGGAGAGTCCCCCATGGCTGTGTCCAGCTTGTTTGCTCTCAAATGGTCACACAGAGAGCAGTGATGTTAGTGCTCAAAGGCTCCATGAAATACCTGAGAGGAACCACAAACAGAGGTAAACTGAATAGAAATGTTTACTCAACACAAATATAACCAGTCATTTCTGCCTTCTTCCAGCATGCAAGAAAGTGAAGGCAAAACACTGGCAGGCTGTAAACAAGGTACAAACACTCAGGTTAAAAGGCAAACCCAGGCATTGAGCTAGACAGCAAAGAGATAAAAATGAAATTTTATCTGATGTGTAACAAGTGCCACAGCTAAAGAGACCTTTTCCTTCTGTAGCCAGACCCACAGAGCTTACAATAGTGGGAGAAGCATCCCAACAGCTGAGGGCCAAGGGTCGAACTTTCAACCTCTTGAGTTCTTATTTATAGGAGACAAGAGCTTCTGGCATGTACTGAAACCCAACAGGCACAACAACAACTCCACAGCCATTTAGGGCTCCGCAGTAGTCTCTGTGCTGCCCTGTAGGGCCTTAAAGAGTGTCACAGAACGGCCAAGCCTGGTGACTTCCACACTGCCATGTGCAACATGGTCAGCAAAAGCAGAATTTAAAAGCAAATCCAGTTCCAGGGTCAGCCCCTGGCCCTACACAGTTGCAGTCTGTGTGCAAACACATGTTAATGTTGCTGCCCACTGTATATAAAGGCTATAGTGATTTGCAAATCAACAATACTTAATGATTAAAATGTGGTGGGAACCAGCTTTTCCTCAGGAAAAGACCTACAGAACACAAAAGTGCAATACAAAGCTAAAACTGCTGCATAAAATCGCTGTTTCCTGGATGCTAATTTCAGTCTCAATTTAAAACAGATTTCAGTCTTCCCAGCACAGTGCAGAGCAGGAAATGATCCTCTGCAGCACATGGCTGTCAACATTTAATCGCCTCTGAAGATGCAGCACTGCATCATTTCATCCCTGTGCCCAGCTTCTGGGGATAGTGGAGGAGCACTTCACTCACAGCATCCTAGCCTGCATCCAGTGAATTCCAGAGTAGGCTTAACCCTGAATTATTGCAACCTGTGGTTCTCTGTATTCAAAGCAGGTTGTGCATAAAACCCCTGCAAGCCAGGTGACACTTGCAGCTACATTTCATTTACATGAGGAGAGGCTGGGGGTGAGCCCCATCCAGCATCAGCCTGGGAACACTCACAACCCCTGTCAAGGAGCACAGGTTGAGCTGGGCTCAAAGCTGCCCAGCAACGCTCAGTTAAACACACTACAGTGAACTCTGCTGCACAGGGCTGGCCTCCTGAGTCCCCCCTGGCAGCCAAGCTCAAGCAACCTTTTATATCAATGAGAAAACCAGATTAAGATCTTGACTGGAGGCTTCACCCTAGGTCATGTGCCAGTCACAGGGAGACAAGCTGGGCACTCGGTGTCACAGAAAGGGAATATCCAAATCTAAGATGTTCCTCTCCACATCCCCCTGTTCACCTCCTTTCCCCCCTCCTGTCTTTTCTGCAGGCTTGCCTGAAACTAATTGACAGAAGTGTCACTCACTCAAAACAGTAATGAAATGGTGAGATCAGCTTTAAAAGCTTCTATTAAAACTATATTTAAACATGTCAATCCCAAAGCACAAATCCCCTTTGGAGCCAGGGTGCAGGCACTGGGGGTGGCTCTCAGCAGTGAGGGAGGGGTTCAGTGGGGCTCAGCCCAGCACACACTGCACGTGGTCCCACAAACCCGGGGGGAAGCAGCAGGAGCCTCCCCTCTGCCAGACCTCCCTGCTCTCCAAAGCCCCAAAGCCAGGCTGCAAACCAGCAAGCCAGAAGTGACCCTGCAAAACCCATTTGTGGGAAGCCCACCAAGGATTTGCTGTCTGCAAAATGCCTTTGGGAAGTCTGGAGAGCTTCTGAGCTAAACAAGGAGCATCAGGTCAGGGCTACTGCAAGCCTGCGGTCACCCCAGTTCCTCTGCAGAGGCTTTCCCTGCTCTGCAGAGCCTGGGGAGCAGCACATTTCCCACTGACACACGTGGGAGATGCCTGCATGCTTGGCTCTAGGGGAAGGTCATCTCCTCAGCCCAGGGAGGCACAGTCAGTCTCCAGCCCTGCCTGTGGGTCAGGGCTTCCCAGGGCTGCTCTGCACCAGCCCCATCCCTGCTGTCGTTAGCCGCTGCCAGGGCTGGGCTGCAGCTCTCCTGGCAGGCTGGTACATCACAGAAATCATTTTACATGAAGGCAAGGAGGGAGCAAAAATGCTTCCACCATTTAACCCGACTTGCCCCAAGGATAGGAGGAAACCTCCAGGCCACCCTGTGCTGAAAGCTGTTTCTTCTGCCTACAGAGAAACAAACCACCTTTCCTTGATGCAGCTTTAGCCCCTGGACAGTCACAGCTCACCTCACCCCCAGGCAGCACCAAGAGGAAAATGAATCTGCAGCTGAAGCCTGCAGCTCCTTCACCTTCTTCCCTCCTCCTGCCATGAGGTTTTCCCCCTCTGTGGGAGCAAGGGGAAAGAAGAATCTGCCCATGTTGCTGTGTGGATGGGTGTGAAAGCCCAGAAACCACCCACCTGGACTGAACATTTGGGAGGCTCATGCTGCTCAGCCAGCAGGAAGAAAGGCCAGAAGCACTGGGAAGAGCAGCCCAGCAAACAGTGATGCTTGTGTCAGTCACCTGAGCAGCTCCTCAGCACCCAGAGCAGGCACCCAGGGTGTCTCCCCCTCAAAAGCTGAAGCAAACTTGCTCAGTTCTAACCCACAGCAAAATAAATCCTCAGCTAACTGACAACTGAACTAGATAAACTGAAGATAAACCCCATAAATCAGTTCATCCCATCAAAACAAAAACAGACCCATACATTGCTGAAACAAATAATACAGTGCGGCTAAAAGCAGACTTCAAATAAAATAATTGTTCATCTGTAGAGCTGGGCTTTGTTTCAAGTTCTGCTGTTTTGAAGGATTCGTTTTCACTGATAAATCCTCCAAAACTGTATTGGAAAGAAAAGATTTCTGAATAAGCAAATCAGTTATGTGCAGCCCAGCCTCTGAGTGCATAAACTCAGTACAAAAGGCAACTATTCATTTCTGCAAGGCTAAATCAATGGTGGATTTGCAGTTTTTCAGGCTGTGGCACAACCATACCTTGCTGTGATGGGAAATCCCAGCAAACAGAACTTCTACCACCACCATCTCCCAGCTCCTGCAGAGCTTTGCTGTCCCTGCTGATCCCCCACAACACTGAACACCTGCTGTAGAGCAGAGGATAATGCTGCAGACAGGAACCAAAACTGCAAACAAGCTTATATGAGCAAAATTAATTTACTTACAGATATCTTATTTACCATTTTTCCCTGTAGCTATTCCTCTGCTGCAGGCAGATTGCCACTTCAACCATGATTTTCACAATATATTTATCAAACGGCTGCATATGTTTCCCAGACTGGCACTGAGCAGAGAATGGTACAAAAAACCCTTTTGAAAGGAACATGATCCCAGAGAAAACCTCTCTGTATTTTATGTGGGAGTGGGAGATGAGAAGATGCAATTCATTTTGCTGCTCAATAAAGTATTCTAAATCATTGTTTGAAAAATAAAAAAAATGTAAATGTAGTTTACTGCCTGCTCCATCCTCATGGCTAACTAGAAATGTTCCTATCAGGAAGGATGGGGAAGCTAAAAGGCCCTGAGCCACAGCAAACCCAGTTTCATTTCCTAAATTTGCTAGAGACTGTAAAAAACATTGACTTTATGACTTTATTGCAGTTCCAGGTTAAGAGGAATGGTGCTGCTTCTCCTTTGTGTCCCTGAGAACCCACCTGCCCTGTGCTGAGGTCATTGCAGGAAAAGAATCCCAGTGAATAACTACTGTAATGAACATTTGCACAGGAAGGGTTCAGGCAGATTCTGCTGCTGCTCAGTCAGAGGCTGCAAGTGCTCATGGCTGGCATCCCCCATCAGGGATGTCACCCTGAGACCCTCCCTGCAGGCACATCCTTTAGCTACTCCTGACCACACGAGACCCACAGGCACTGTCACAGAGAGAGCTCCCAAAGATCACAGCAGCTTCACTCAGTGCTTCACTGTCCCCCAGCAAGGTCAGGGATCAGGCCAGGTTCTCCAGTCAGTGCAATGATCCATGCTCCAGGACTGGCTGCCTGCAGAGGGGATGTCACAGAATTCACACAGAATTCACAGAATCCCTGGGTTGGAAGAGACCTTCAAGATCATCGAGTCCAACCCAGCTCCAACATCTCAACTAAACCCTGGCACCCAGTGCCACATCCAGGCTTTGTTTAAACACACCCAGGGATGGTGACTGCACCACCTCCCTGGGCAGGCCATTCCAGCACTTTATCACTCTTTCTATAAAAAACTTTTTCCTAATATCCAACCTATATTTCCCTTGGTACAGCTTAAGACTGTCATCCCCATCATCAGCATCCATCAGCTCAGGTGAGGCCCCCCCAGGAACCCCCTCCTGCCTGGGGCAGAGCTGGCAGCACACCTATCACCCTGTTCTTTTGAGAGTTTTAAAGTTGTTCTAAAAGGCTCTTATGCCTTCTGATGTTTACATATTTCTACTGAATTTTCTCACACTGTTCATATAAACAATGATTGTTTTGCATTCTTCTTTGTGGGTGGAGAGAATTGATGGACTGTTGGTTTGAGCAGTGTGGTTGGAGAGGTGGCAGTTTCACCCTCCAATCCACTGTCACTTTTGCTATTGTATACATTACGGAGTCAGAAAATAAAATCACTCTTTGAGTTCTTTTCTTTTCCCCTTTTACATCTAGCATCCGTGTGTGAGTTATTTTGTGTCATAGTGTGACAATTGGAGAAACTTTCAGATCTTTAAAACTCTCAAAAGAACAGGACAACACACACCCAGCCCTGTCCTGTGTGTTTCCTTCAGACATTGCCCTCAGCAGCATGGCCACGGTGAAGAATCTGCTCTGACAGCTGTCAGCAGCAGCAGAAACTGCCTGTGAGGAGAGCAGCAGCACGTCCTGGGCTGGGCTGCCAGGTCCTGGACAGCTCCTCGGATGACACTTTAGAAGTATCAGGTCAGCAAGTCCCTTCCAGAGCCAAAGCTGTCTCCTCACACCAAGCAACACAGATCAGGAGTATTTCCATCCTGGAGTGTCTCCTGTGCTCCCAGTTCTGCAGGACTCCCCCAAGCACTGCTACCCTGGTATGAGGGAGATAATTCCACACCCCCCACCCTGACCCCATTGACTTTTTATACATGTGGGAGGTACACCTGTAGCCCCAAGCCCAGCCAGCTCACCCCAATACAGAATCACACAATAATGAGGTTGGAAGAGACCTCTAAGGTCATCAAGTCCAATCTATGCCCTAACACCTCACCTAGACTACAGCACCAAGTGCCACGTCCAGTCTTTTTTAAACACATCCAGAGATGGTGATTCCACCACCTCCCTGGGAAGACAATTCCAGTACTTTATTATTCTTTCAGTGAAAATTTTTTTCCTAATATCCAACCTGTACCTTCCCTGACATAGCTTGAGGCTGTGTCCTCTTGTTCTGTCAGTGCTGCCCGGTGGAAGAGACCAACCCCACCTGTCTGCACCTCCCTTCAGGGAGTTGTAGAGAGCAACAAGGTCACCTCTGAGCCTGCTCTTCTCCAGGATAAACAACCCCAGCTCCTTCAAATATTCCTCACAGGGCTTGTGTTCCAAACCCCTCACCAGCCTTGTAGCCCTCCTCTGGATGCGCTCGAGCATCTCAATGTCCACACCTTTGGTCTGGAGAAGTTTGAGGGGAACTTGGGTCCCACAGCCATGCACTGGAGCAACATCCGAGCTGCCACAAACCCCACAAGCAGTTTGCAACACATGGAACTTCAGATATAATGCACCAGCCATTTATGGGTCTCACTGCTATGGTGGGAGAGCAGCCAAAGGGTTCATTTTTCCTGCAGTAATTAAATTCAGAGCATGTTGGCATACATTTCAGCTCTGCCCACCCCTGGTACACCAAGCAGGGCACCTGAAGGTGAGCTTGCCTCCTGCCCATCTCCACTCACACTGCTGCTGCCAGGAATCAGGCCTTGGAGAAGCCAATGAGCTTCTTGGCATCTGTGAAAACCAGTTTCAGACATTGCTGGCCAAAAGGCAGCCCAAACTAAGAGGCAAAGGACAATAAGAAGCTGCATCTCTGTGAAGCTGAAAAGAAGCAAATCCCTGCAGTCTTTGCAGAGATAATGAAGACAGGTGTACACTGCTCATTTGGACTGTGTCCTCCCCAGGAAGGGGCAGTAATCACTTTGGGTACTAATTTCTGACTAGAAGCAGAAGACATGAACACAACTAAATGATAAATAAGAACATACTGTTGGTGCTTTTTGCTTACACCCCATATGTTTGCTTTGTCCTAGGGCTCACTAGGCTCTTGTTTCAGAGCACAGACAAGCACATCTTGCTGAGAAATCACTCAATCCTGCTGTAATCATCCAGTCCCTCTTCTCTCCACAGCTCTTGGCAGTGAGCCTGGCTGTTGTGCCACAGCTGAAAATCAGATTTGAAGTGAGGTGCTTTGATGATTTGTGTGAAGCTCCTTGCACAGCTTTAGCAGCAACCAGGGAATGAGAAAGAACAGCAGCTTCTGCAATTCAAGCACTGTGTGAGAAGTCTGAAAAGCAAGTTCAGACCCCTTTTCCTGCCAGACTTCTTAAATGACAACAAACATCTCCAGACCACAGGCTGGAAAATGCAGCATTCTACCTCCTCCTCCTCCTCAGTCCTGTTCAAGGCAGAGTGCCTTCCAAAGGGATTTTGGGGCCAGTTCTGCCCCTGAGCTACAGACAACAAGCAATCCAAGGTGCACAACTCTGTGCTTGTCCTGCTCCCCTCTCTACTCCCTGAGAGGCCCCATCTGAAGGCAGAATCTGGGGTTTTGATCTGATAAAGGACTCAGGTTTTCATGACCCTGGATGTAAAGTATACATGCACATGTGATACACAGGCTGAGCTCAGCAGTAATCTCCTGATATTATCACATAAAAAACAGAAGCTACACACCATGAAGGCCATGTAACCACTTTTAAGAGCAATTAATACCATATTTAAAATAAGTTTTGAAACTAGCCAGGATGATGAACCAAGATCTCCAGTCTACCAACCTACAATTCAAGAGATAACAATCACCTTGTGCACAGTCCTGAGCCAGCAAAGTTTTACAAAAGATTTCCCAACTGCATTATATTTCATCCCTCTGTGTTCTAATTATATGGTTAAATACATTTGCATAATCAGATGCAATTACACTAATTGCATATATAAGCAATAATCAACCAAAAATTACTCTGAAGAAAAAAGTTTCTACTTAAGGAAATTTCTGTAACAAGAAAACTGAGGAATGCCAAATCTATCTAAGTGAGAGTAATATTAACATTAAACACTCCAGATAATGCAGGTGAAACAGGAGCCCTGCCAGAGCATTATCTGAGTGCAGCTCTGTTGGCACATGTTAACCATGTCTTTGGTGGGGACAACACCAAAGAACTGAAGAGGAGTTGTCCTCCTTTGTACTCAAGCCCTGGCTACAAATGATTTTGGTAAGACAGGTTTGGCTGCTGTGTTTTATTGTGTTCCATAGTAGAGGTTCAGCAAGACTTGTGGCCATCAGCTCCTGCTGCTAGACTACATTCACTTCTGCTTTAATCTCTTAAAGCTGTTTTTCAGTGTATGAGCATCAGAGCTGCTTTTATTTTGCAAATTACAGCTGGGAAAGCACGAGGAACAAGCAATGAGAGGCACTCAGCCCACATATCCCACAGCTTTTGCTTTCAGTGATGCCAGGTGCTGTGACTCACCATCTCTGCAACAGCCCCAAGTGACCACAAAGCAGCACATCCCAGCACCCAGCTCCTCACAGGCTCTGGTGACAACCTGAGCTTAGATTATAACAAATCCCATTTGCCCTTGTGACAAGGGACACAAAAGCCCTGTGGGGGAAGGACCCTGCCACTGTGCCAGCCTGATCCCAGCTCCTGACATGGTGGCAGTGAGGGATGGGAGGATGGAGGAGGTTGGTGTGGGCAGAGAGCCCAAGTCCAGTCCTGCTGTGTGACCACCAGCCTTAGTGGGTGCTTTGCCTCACTTCCAAGGGACCCTAGGGACAGCAATGTGAAGGATTTTGGCATGTTAATATGCACACACAGCCTGGACAACATGGGCACCCCATCTCAGGTGTCAGGGGAGAACAAAAACTCAATTCTAAAGTTGCTCTCAGCTGACACCAACTCAGACCTCAGAGCCTGCCTACTCCAACCCCTTCTTCCAGTCACCATCAAGAGTGCA
Organism: Vidua chalybeata; assembly: GCF_026979565.1. Lineage (NCBI taxonomy): Eukaryota > Metazoa > Chordata > Aves > Passeriformes > Viduidae > Vidua > Vidua chalybeata. Next base: position 4,198,722 of record NC_071549.1, on the reverse strand, counting down.
GGAAATACCCCAGATGCAACCTGCATGCTGCACAGGGAAAGCTGATGCCCACAAATCCCATGGCAAAGCAGCACCTGTGAGAGTACTTGGGGCTACAGCTTGAGGTGGGCACAGACAACAGCAGCTCACACAAGGGGATCCCCTGAGGGTCAGTGCAGGACCTGTGCCATGGAGAGAGCAGCTCCTGGGGCTGAACATGAGCAGGGGAGAGGAGGAGGAGGAAGAGGAAGAGGAGGAAGAAGTGCCATGGCTTGCTGTCACTTGCTGGGCTGAGAGGCAGTGATTCCCAGGGGAGGAGGCAGCCATGGCAGGGAGCACAGCTTGCTGGAGGTGGATTTAAACAGCCAGTGAGGGGGTGCTTCAAAAAATAACTGAGACTGTCAGATTATATGAAAGTCGAAAGACTTAAATTATTTGTAAAATACTAACAAGTAAGGCAGTAGCCAGGCTCTATTGATTAATGAGCAAAATAACTGCCTCAGAAGCAGAGAGGCTTTAATATTTAGGGCTTTCATTGCAATAATGACTTTCCAACCATCTGTACCATTGACAGGTAAATGGCAGGTTAAAGAAAAAGAACATTTTCAGTTGTTCTAAGGGAAAGAGACTCCTCTCTGTTGAGCCATCTTCTGCTGCAATGCATAATGAACCTCAAAATTGCCCCAGAAGATGATACAGACTCATGTATCACTGTTTGGTGTGATAAACAAACTGAAAATGAAGAAATCAAGAGGACCTGAACAGCATCTCAGTCTGCAAGGGCTAAGTTTAATATTCCACAATGGCCAAATCCCCACTGATCTCCTGGGAGCAGAACCAGACACTCAAACCAAACCTGTCTCTAAGTCAGTGCAGCTACCAGAGGCTTTGGGTGACTTTGCTGGACAGCAGGACCAGGGGAGCAGCAGGCAGCCTGTGGAAAACACCTCTGTGGCACAGAGAGAAAGAAAAGGGAATAGAAGAGAACCAGAACTGAAAGCAGAATTCACAGCAATGAGCTCATGCACAGATTTGTGTGAGCAGCCACAGCACAAGGCACCTGCCCTCTGGTTTTAGTGTAAGGCCTGGTTTTTTAGTCTGGTAAGCCCAGCCTGCAGCAAAGGCTCTGGAGGAGCAGGGAGCCTGCTAGCCAGGCAAGCCAGCTCTCTCACACACACCAATCTGTCACCCTGAGGAACAGAAACCAAGTGCACACAACAGCTGATCTTGTGGGACTGCATCCTACTTCCACAGCAGAGCCCATGAGATATGCTAGTAATTAAATAAATTAGGGAGGAGGGAAGTTGCACACCTGGAGCTGTACAGACAGGCTGCTGCTTTAGCAGCAGAGTCTCAGCCCAAGCTGCACATTGGCACTCGGATGGTTCCAGGATATCTCTGCCCTCCTTCTCAGTTTATTCATTTCACCAGCCAATTTCTCAGCTCTGCCTGCCTCCCCTGCACCCACTAGCACCTTCTCTACTGACTGCCATGGATAACTCTGCTCTCCAGGTGCTCACAGAATTTCTCTTGCTGCTCAGTACATAAGAATTCAATGACAGAAAGCAAATCACTGCAGAACAATGCTGCTCATTCAGTTTAAGAGCAGCATAGTGGGATCTGGGAAAGGACACGTACAGATCACCAACACAGCAAAAGAATTCAGCATCATACACCTTTGCCAGGCTTAGATCTCACAGCACAGACCAGCACTGTTTAAACAATTGTTTAAAAAGCATCCACAAGGAGCTGAACGAGCCACCAGGCAGAACAAGTTAGCATTTATATATGTCAGGTCTTAGAGGTTTATCTCTCTCCCAGATAAGGAGAAAGCTTTCAGCTGCCTTTAAGAGATCTGGAGGTATTCCAGGGGATATATCAAGTTGCTTAGTTCTGTAAGCCAGCTGCAGTGAAGTCTTTTCAGCATTTTAAAAACAATAATTTCCACCTGTTCCAGGATTGCAAATCTGCAATAAAAGTGTAAGCACAGAACACTGCAGGCTTCCTTCTTCCCAGCAGTATAAACACGTGTAGATATTTCTATTCAAGGTGATCTCTGCAAAGAGTTTTAACCAGAGATATTATCCCAGTCCCCATCTCTAAATGTCCCTGGGCTGAAGGGCTTCATCAGCTCTGCCAATCTGTGTAGCCCCAGGCAAGGGGCAAAGCACAGAACTGCACAGGGTAAGGCAGAACCAGTGAACTCTGTATGACAAGACAAATGGACTTCAAATTCAGAGCTCCAAGTATCTGTTCTATTTCCACATGGATAACTTCCATCTTCTGATAATCCTCACGTCTTCAGAAACCCCAGGACTTGAAAACATGTCCTCAGATAACCTGCACAGTATCAAAGGCAGCAGAGAGGCTCTGGACAGAGGGAACAGGCTCTGGGGGATGAAGAACAGATCCCACAGGAGTCAGAACCAGGTACACCACAACAATTACCCTTGTCGTGCACATACTACCCACACTTGGAAATGTAAAGGGTAGCAGGCTTCCCACTTCCTTTGAAGCCTTAAGCTTTAGCCCTTTAAGCCTAAATGCACTTTCAAAACCCCGAGGTCAATGACTGGAGATTATCCAGGCAAAGGCTGCTGAGGAGAAAGCTGTTCTTTTGAGTCACTGCAATGCTATTCCTGAAATTCAGGCTGATGACAACTCAGCATTTGTCAGAGTGAAAAGGGCTTTACAGCATCAAAGGGCCAGCAATAGTTCCCAGGTGCAGCTTTAGTTAACACACAAGTATGAAAATACCACCCCAGGGCACCCTAATTCCACACCAGTGAAAGGGCTGAACCCAGGCTGGGGTTCCAGGCTGTCCTGGGACACCAAAGCAGTGCCCCTGCTCTTGTGGCTCAGGACAAGTGCTGTGCACTGTACTCGACCAGCTGGGCTCTTTCTCAAGTGTTACAAATGATGCAAAGCCACTTCATTTCTGCAAAGCCAAAGGAGCAAGGCAAGCTTCTGGTCACCAAGTCAGCAGGTGCAGGAGCAGAACAGGGAGTAAATCTGCTGGCAAGGAGGCGTCCAGACAGTTTTTGACAAGGCAGGGTGTAGTCCTGCCTTGCATGCCCCAGGGAGCTGCGGGAGGTGCTGCCCCAGCTGCAGGGACACAACAGACACAGCCACACAGGGCCATCCCTCTGCACAGTCAAAGCTCCTGGCAGCCTCTGTCCTAGACAACAAGGCAATGTGTGTATTCTATTTGCCATCTGTTGGAGGTGTGGCAGTTATCTTCTGTTAATTGGGCAGTTCTCTTTATCTCTTCCACAAACCAATCCTCCCTCCGGGGAGACATCTGCTGTTAATGGCCTATTGAATGTCACTGCATGACTGATAGAAGTCAAAGCATCCCATTGTGAGATGCTCCGCCCAGAGGGAGGAGCCAGGCATTCCTAACTGGATATAATCTGAGTTTTTGGGACACCAGACTCAGCCTTTTTGGCTGGATTCCCAAGAGGAACAGCTGGGTTTTTCCACTGGACCTTCAGAGGAAGACTACACCCTTTTCTACAGGATCACTGCTCCAACAGAACCACATCTGCCACTCCAGGAGGACTGCAGCCACAATTCCAAATGGACTGCTACCAACACCCTGACCAACAGGGTGTCAGGTTGTATTCTGACTCTGTCGGTGGTTTTTCTTTTGAATTATTGCATGTATTTTGTTTTCTTTTTCCCTTTTCCTAATAAATTGTATTTCTGACTTGGAGTCTCTCACTGGTTTTGCTTTCAAATGAGAACAGCCTTCCACCTGGCCTGCAGCACCTTCCTCCTGCTTACAGCAGGCAAAGCCAAAACCTTGAAAACAAGAGAGTTAGAAGCCACCAACCTCCATAGGATTTTTGGGCTCCTCTCTTCCCTGCCCTGAGCTCCACTCCAGCCGATACCACTTCCAAATAAAACCTGAATTTGGCTGTTTGCTGCTAAATTTTCAAGGCTGGGGGGAAAGCAAACACTGTCTAAGAGGAAAGGGTGGTCAGGAAATATAATCTGTGCAGTTTAATAGCAAGCAAAGACATGTGGAAGGATGGGATGTAGTTTACAAATGTGATGAGCATCACTCCCAGAGCCTGGCCTGACCCCAGCCCAGGAAGAGAGCAAAGAAGGAAAACTCTGAAGCCAATTGACTTGGGCACTGGTAGCAATACCTGATCCCAACAGCTGTATCCCATGTCCTGGAAGACATCCCTGTGGTACAGGTCAGGGTGTTGCTGGCAAATGAATTGCACCGCTCTGGCTACTCAGATATCCTTCTCCAGTTGCTATGGGAAGAAAAATCAAAGAACAAGACTGGTAACTATGTGAAAAAACTAAGGAAAGCATGTGTTTAAAAGCCCTGCTGGCTGCCAGCCAGGGTGCTCAGCACCTTCCAGGTTGTATCCCAGAACAATTAGTCTGTATGCAGCCACTGAGCTTCCCAACACAGTGCTCACCTCTGTGATGGAGATGTTGGCTCCACTCCAGCAAAACACTTAAACACATTCTTGAACTTTAACTATGCTCTCAGGACATCAGAAGGGATGATCACCCATGTGCCAAAGCGTGAACAGAGAAAAATCTCAGCCAAAAAAATGTGGAAATGCTCATAGGAGTGTCTGGGTAAATGTGTTCCACATGTGTTTGAAAGAGAGCTGCCCAGTTACTGTGGGAGCCATCCCAGGGCTCCTTTCCCAGGAGGAGAGGAGGCCAACAACATTTTCTTCCACATTTCCATTTTCTTAGGCTAGCAGGACTCTTGTCAAGGCATTATCAGAAATAACTCTCATTGCATTAATCCTCTTAGGAGGGGTTTACCTCGATCCATCTTCCTTCCTTTCACCAGCACACACTGCAACTCAGAAGGCTCTGCCTGGCCAGTGAGGAGAGGTGACTCCCTTGGAGGCAGCTTTTGAACTATCCTCATCTGGAAGGCTTTTGGTTCAGTAACAACAGCAAAACACTGATATTACTACTATTACTCCTACTGTTATTGTTATTATTATCATAATATTATAATGTATTATACTGTTATTTTGCCTTTGAGGCTAGCAACTATAGGTAAATTAGTTAGGTAAATTTTAAAAACATTTTAAAACACAACACAATAAAACCCTTCTTCTGCAATTAAGAGACAAAGCAAACTAGAAAACTTCTTGAGGAAGTGATAGATTCCTCTTGACTTGAATTATCTGAGAGGAACTGTTGATGAAATCCTCCACACCTGTGACCCAGGAGATCTAGCACAGGCAACTATAGAAAACTGAAAACCTACAAGCCTGTGAATTATTCTCTATTACTTGACAAAAGACACTCATAGGAAAACTATTTTTAGCTTTCCTTCCACCGGTGCTGTTTAACAATAAAATCCAATTCTTCAGTTGTTTTTGAAAATCTTGCCTAATACATTTCCACAGTGCCTGTCACCTGCCATGACCTACCTGTGTTTTACAGACAGTGCCCACTCACCAAGGGCCAAAACCACATTTACACAGAAGAGTTAGGAAGAGGCACTCTTGCTCAGGGTCACCCAGACACCACCTCAATGGTCAGTGAGAGAATGCCAAATTTCTGATTCCTGAACTCTGCCTATTTCATGCACCTTTGTACTCTTCCTATAATGAACACACCTTTGTAAGAGTAGATCTCTAACAACACTACATCATCATTCCTGACACAAACCAAAAGTGGGCTTGTGCAGTCAGTGCATCCCCGTTTTCAACATTTGAAGCAGAGATAAGAGTTTAGCCACATCCAGCTTAGCAAAGCCTGTGCCTAAGCCAGCAGCAAAGCCCCAGGTCACGCCCTGTGTGACTCTCCCAGCTCAGCTGCAGCCCAGCCACAGTGAGGTGCAGAGATCACACTGTGCCACTGAGCTCAACTGATCCACCAGGAACCCACATCAATCAGGAATAATATCAGGAATTGCCTGCACCATGTTTGTTGCAGGATGACTGTGAGATCAGAGAGACAAAAGTTCAGAAAGAAGAAGAAAAATCCAATCGGTTTACTTGCTATGTAAAGCTTACAGTGGATTACAAAGGAATTTCCCTAGGCTCTCAGATATGCTATTCACTTGCTTACACATGTGCATGCTTCTGAACAACCATAACTCAATTTCATCAATATTTTGGTTATAGAAAAAATATAATTACATATAAATAAAAGTTGAGAACGAAGTTTTATTTGCATAGCAATGCTGACTGTTTCAGGGGGCAGCTTCCATCTGAGGGTGTTTTTACTCACTGCTGGTGGCACAGGAGTTTGAGAGTAGGCTCAGACTTGCACCTACCCACAAAAGGAACTCACTAGATTAAGCTGAGAACAAAGCTTGAGAAGTCTTATCTAAAGCCTGAGATCACTCTGCCTGACCAGGAAGCAAAGAGCAAAATTCAAGTCTTACATTGCTGTGGAATTAAGGAAAATCTCCTGGGATGCACCATACTCACAAGGTAGAGCTGTTTCCTCTTCTGTCTGATGAAATATTCCATCAGGTTCTAGATGCTATTAAAAAAATTGTCAAAGGCAGGGGTGGAATTTTCAGCTCATCTCCACCCATCCCATTCTGGAAGCACCCAAAAGAGAATCACTTATTCTAAAAGTGACTAAGACATGAGTCATCTGATGAGTAAGCACATTGGCTCTGGAAATCTTATTCAATCCATGACCATATCCAAGTCATTTCATTACCTCAACCATTTATCCATTTTATACATTAATGCAGTAGCACTCCAAGGCCAGGAAGAAGCTCTTGTTTCCAGCACCAGGGTAATTGCAGCTTATATTGTCCTGCTATGATAGACAGAGCAAAGCCAGGAAACCCTGTAGAGCAAAACCTCATGGCAAACCTGCATTACACAGCACTCTGAAAGTCAGCTCTGGAGATGCCTCCAGCCTCAGCCAACACTTGAGTTAAGCTGTACTGGCACCAGCCCTTGTGCAGCTCAGCACCCTGCAAAGGCAAACCCTGCCCTGCTCCTGGCAGCAGGATGCCAGCAGGGCTCACTGCAGGCTGTGCCAGGACTGCAGCCAAATGCTTTCAGCCTCCTCCTGTTACTCTCCCAAAAACTCTCATATGAAGCTGCAAAAGCATTAAGTCAAACCACTAATGAGGCTTAAATATCTCTCCATTCTGGAGGAACATGAGCACCTCACAAAGCAAATTTGCTCATCTTCACAAACATCCTGTGGATACGTTCACAGGCAGGGAACTGTGCTGGGGAGAAGATGCAATCCCCAAGAATCCTTCTTAACAGACCCCAACAGATACCTTGATGACTTTGAAAAGCTAGCTTAAGATCCAACAGGAGAGCTGTGGCTGATGTTGCCCTGCCCTCTTCCTAAAATCCTGGTGAGCACATGAGTGAGGTCTGGTGTGGCAAGCACATTTCTCTCTCTCTCAGGATTTTTTTATTGAGGTGCACAGAGAGAAATGAAAGAGAAAACTATTTCTGCTCCTTGTTTTTCTCTTGTGGAATGTGTTTGGAGAATTGTTTACCCAGAGTGAGCGCTTGGTTGGACCATGGTGGATTGTTTGGGCCTGACAGCCAGTCGGATCCACCTGTGTCTGGGCTCTGGAGAACAGGGTCACGAGTTGTGAGTTAGTTAGATATGATAGTTAGAGAAAGTAGCATGCAATATTTAGTATCCTCTTTTATATAACATATTAATGTATTATAACATAATTATAATAAAGAAATCATTCAGCCTTCTGAAATGGAGTTAGACATCATCATTCTTCCCATTGGGTTCGCCGACATCTACAACAGTCTGGTCTCTTGGATGAGGTCTCTGGGCCTTGGATGGCCCCTCACACCCCAGCCCCAAGCCCAGCAGCAGTGATGCACCCAGCAAACAGCCCGGGCAGCCCCCAGAATGATGAGTCTGTTCAGCCTGGTTTACAGCCCCCTGCACAACCTTTCTTCAGGGCTGCTGATTTCTCTGTGTTCCATCAGCACAGCACAAAATGTACACTTGTAAGTGGAATAAGTTCAAAGGACTAATTTAAGTTGTTCCACACCATTCCTCTGACATCACACTATGACCAGTGTCTTGATATTGCATTTCCACAGCTTTAGGTTTTCTGAATCTGTCAACAGACTCACAGGAGAACACAGCCAGGGTTTTCACCTGAATGGCCAGCCCTGTGAGCATCTGCCTTAATATAAACAAGGGTAAAAGAACAGAGATTTCCCACCAGGGGCTGAATTTGCCATTTGCCTCTGCTGGACTATACATTAACAGTTGCCACCACCCACCTGCTTCCTCCATGGAGCCAAGGCTGCTCTGCCTTCATTATTCCCTTTGGCACTGAGGTAAGCTTTTCATCCCTTTGCTCTAAATGCAGTGACCACAACTCAGAAACTGAGGTCAAATAACAAGACTTAATCCCCTAAACACAGCCAGCCTTGGTTTCACAGCTGCTGTGCTGGTGTGGCAGTGATCCTCCTTGCCTGAAACGTTAGACCATGTCTGCCCATGGCTCCTGACCACCTTTCTACATCCCACTTCCCTCCAAGAACTTCAAGTTCACCACAAAATAATCTACTAAAAGGGAAGATGACCCACCTCTGGAAGCAGAATGGAAGAAAGCCCACACAACAGGCTGGCCTGAGGATGAAGAGACTTAAATACAAAGCAACAGCCCAGAAAAAGTTTGATGTTACCACAAAGCAGCAGCTGCCAGCACTAATGAAGAAAGATGAAAAGGCTGAAAATCTCCAAAAAAGCCCCTTACAGCTGCCTGCAGGTGCAGGTACAAGATTAACACTGGATAAGCTGGTTTTGAGCACTGTTACAGCAAACACCTCTGAAGCTGTAGTGGGTTGACACTCACCCCCAGAGGGTTTGGATGGAGGTCCTCAGACTGACAGCTCAGCTGTGACCAGAGCCCAGCTGCTCCCAGGATGGCACATGCACTCACACACACCTTCCCAGACATCTGTGCACACAGGATAAAGGGAAGAGCTGCAATCCCACCAGCAATACCATCTTCCACTGCTCTCCATGGCCATGGAATGGGATGCACCAACAAAGTCTCCAGGAGAGAGGAAAACCCAGCAGCCTTCAAGAAGAGTGCACAGCAGCTCTAACACAAATCCACCTCACATTCAGGCAAACACATCCTGCCTCTCATGCTAAAGGCATCCTTCAAAATAAAATTCCCACCTCTTTTGCTATGCTTGGAGCATCATGAGATCTGTCTGCTCCCTACTGGGATAACTGCTCCGTGTGTCTGCCTCTGCTCAGCCACTCTCCCAAGCACCTGACAGGGCAGCAAGGATTCACTGGCCTCCTCCAGCTCCCCTGGCCATCACTCACTGGCTGCTGGAGGATTGCAGGCCAGCATGGTGCCATGGCCCCTTGAATTTATGCCTATGGAACTGGTGAAAAGGGAATTCAAGGACAGATAGATCCTCTGAGCAAAGAGCTGTACCTTGGGGGAAGAGAGAGGCAGGTAGAAAGGAGCTTACTGATTTCCTTAGTCCCTTTCTCTGGGAGTTCTCTACAGAGGCCTAAGGACAATCTCACCTCTGCAAACCCTTCCCCTCTGCTGTTTGCATCCAGCCCATGGGCAAGGCAGGACTGCCCCCATGGTAACCAGCAACACAATACCACAGCTCTTTCCTGGCCACTCAATTCAGAGGAAAGAAAAGAAGTAACAGGAAAACATCCAGGGTAAAACACTTTATAAAGACCATCAATTACAAGCCCCCCCATTTCACTCTGCACAAGTCCCAGAGAGGTTACACACTTCACACAGATTTCTCAGCCACTGGGAAGGCTCCTTCCCACCCCACCATAAGCACATTAGTGAAGTCAATAATGAGAGAGCTCCCCAAGGATGGATCTGTGTGCAGCCACCACCATCCTGTCCCACTGCTGGCACTGGATCTGCTCCATGGAGGGGCACTGACTGCAGCCAAGGCAACTTCACTGCCACTCTGTTTTAAACAACCAGAGCTCTCTGAAGTCATTAACTCATATAAACATTTCAGATCTCTTTAGGGAGCTCCATTTTTACAAGCATTCACACATGAAAAGCAAACACTGAGTGCATTCAAGAAGAGATAGAATCAAGAGAGGAAAAAGCTTCTGCTATAAATAGTGGAACATTTCTTGTATTTTGTGCCATGCAGTCTTTAAATCCTGTTACCTTCAACATCTGCATCTTCACTTTAAATGTTCCGCTTCCCCATTCTGCTGCTGTAATTTTCAGAAAGTCAAAGCAGGCCAGAGCATTTGTGGTCTGCCCAGGGGAGACTTGTCTGGCTAAAAACTTGTGCTCTTTCCCCTGCTTCCCCATCCTTCTCTCTTCTGTTTGCTGTATCTTGATTTTTAGACAATAAGTGAGTCAGGGTCTGTCACCAACCCTATCTGTGTACAGCACCAGTGCCATCACCCAGTATGAACCATTAACAATATAACTGCAAAATTCTGGTTGTACAGGGGCTGCCCCAAAGCTCATTGGAAAGACATCTTTCTCCAATGGCACATGGACCAGAGCCAGCATGAGCAGAAAAGCATGATTTGCAAAGGTTACTCTTTGGAGAACACAATCATGCCTGATTCTCCATCAGAATGTCTTTGCACTTTCCAACAGACCAAAATAAGTGTGTGCACAAGTATCTATGTTTTTATCAAGTGTTCTTGGCATAGGAAGCATTTTGATGCCATGGTGATGAGTGCATCTTGTGAGCCCTTAAACACAATAGAGATAAACCTGAAGCCAATTAGGAAAACAATACTGCTGAGCTTACATGATCCACAGCTACTCTGAAAGGGACAAAAATTTAACTCCTATGGAAAAGATCAAAACAAAAACCCAGATCCATTGTTAAACAGATTAATCAGACTCTTGGAAAGCTCATGAGGGATTGGGTTCAATCTCTGCAGCTGTTATTAACATAAGCCCTGTACAGCAATAACAAAAGGCCTGCCTAAGTCCACTCTGCTGTTTACTTTGCAATGAGACTCTGCTTGGGCTCACAGCATTTAACACACACACACTCTTCATTAAGGGGACAGGACAAGAGGAAGGATTTGGCTGAAGTTTATAGTGTAGCAAAACAAAACTCTTAATGGCCCTTTTTATAAGGGTAGGACTACCAGTATGGAAGAAAACAGAGCCCCAGTGCCAGCAACACCTTTCCTGATCCAGCAGAGTCTGGGCACAATGCTGTGCAGGGCCCCAGCCCAGGTACAGCAAGAGCCAGTCCTTTCCCAGGGAGATGAAGCCATGTCAGGAGCCAGGGATGAGCATGTGCAAAGTGAAGAAAAGCACATTGTGCTGGCTGGAGTGAGCCTGGAGTGGATGGAACAGCATCCAGCCCGGGGCTGGGAAGGCCAGGCACAGCCACAGATGGACTTAGGGCAGGAAGGCTCCTGCTCACCAGTGCAGCAAAGGTACAACCAAGAGAAAGGAGCCTCAGCACAACTCCAGAGTGGCTCCCCACAGCTGCAGGGATGGGATGGGCCCTCGTGTGCCAGTGGCTCCCAGGAGAGGCTGCAGGGACACACTGTGGCAAATGGGTTAATGGCATCCAGAGATACCATCAGCATCTTATGAGAAGTCTCTGCATAAGAGCTGACAGGTAAGAGGAGCAGGGGAATGACAGCCTGCTAGAAACAGCATCCTGCACCCCTCGATGGGTGTTGATCATACGCTCCCCAAAAATCCCCAAATTAGAATTAAATACGACGCTGCCGCCTCCAGAACAAAAATTATTCATTCCATAAAAAGCATTTTCATGCATCTCTCTTATGACTCTTCCATTCCTCTCCAGGCCCACTCACTCCTCTCCTGCAGAGGAGTGACTTGATGAAGGAACTTTTCTGATTGCAGCATTCTGCAAACTTATTCTGTGGAAGGGTTAAATGAGCATATTCCTGCAGGGATGGCCAGTGCCAGAGGATAAGGTGACAGCAAGGGAGAGGGGATTCCACCCATTGCAACTGAGCATGGCATCTATTTTGCTGAAGGCAGAGGGAGTCCTGTCACCCCTTCCACTCTGATTTTATCATACTGTTTTTCAAGATGTGCAGATTAGAACTAAGGAAGTATCTCAACACATGCTTCACATGCTAAAGTCTTGTTAAAGCTAAGCAAATGCTTAAGGACATGTATTGCTTCAGGAAGCACTGCTGGATGGGATCTGTGCTTTACTCACACCAGGTTTTGCATGAATCCAAGAGGTTTTCCAGGCACAGCTCAGGAACCTGGGCAGGAATAGAGATGTTGGTGCATGGTCTTACATACAGTAACATCTAACAATGGATCCAGGGAGCACATGGAACCAGCAGGTTGCTGGAGTGTGCCCTGTGAGCCCATGCATTCAGAACCAGTTGCATGGCTGGGGCAGTTAAGAGCCACTGGTTTTTCATGCACTTCTCTTTTCCAGCCTGGAGGAGGAACCACTGCTGTAGAAGCAGTGAAGAAGCATTGCAGAAATCCCTGCTGGCAGCCCAATGCTTGGGAGCCAAGTTGAAACTCCTGACTGTCATCACTTCATCAGACAGAGTCAGACACGTCAGCCCCACCTTGCTGCTTCTCCACAAACTGGGGCCAGCAAGTTCTCGTGCTGGGGCTGGAGGACTGAGCCATCACCAAGCACCCCCAGGCCCAGATCTCACTCCTTCCCCTGGTGCCTGCACCAAGTGCCACACTGGCCCTTTCTGCTGCTCAAACTCCCACTGCCCACAAATCCACTGCAGCACTTGCATCTCCTGAAACATTTAACTGGGACAAATGCCACGTTAGACTCTGCTGAAGCACTGCTGGGTGAAGACTGCAGAGAGCCACAGCACCGACCAAAAGGTTTCAAGTGGTAATTAATCAGATACAATAATAAATAATACATATACTTTCAAGTGCTTACTCATTTCCTGAATGTCTCCCATAAATATCTAACCAATAAAGCAAACTTTGAACAGTGACACTTGTATCTTTTCCCTTCTGAGCTAACCATTTACTTAAAATGGAAAATTCTGAAGGAGAAAGACAGGTTGAAAGGTAACAGAATTTTGGAAGTAGCTCAAGCATTCAAATTTGCTCTGAACAAAGAATACTTAATACAAGTATTTAAACTTTTCTCAGTCTTACCTTATTTTATCGACAATGTTTATACACCTGTTTTAATCCTTTCAGTCAGTCGGGCTGCTGGTCTACAGCTCTCTTCAGCAAGTGCCACATGTGATGCTCAGTGCTCAGCCTGCACTCCTGCCAGGGCACAGCTGGTCCATGCAGCCTCATGGAAACCAGCACCAAGATAAAATCCTGACCTTGAGAACACAGCCCAGCTGTGCTTTCACTGAAGTATAGGAGCTTTGCTTTTCACGTGGACAGAATTTCTACATTAGGCTTTTAAAACAAAGAGTTGTGTTCAAAAGTAATAATCAAGAAATTAGTGCAGATCTCCCCCCAACAAAGGAAACCAGGGTTGTGAAAACAGCTGGAATGCTCTCCACAGCCGTTGGCATTTGCCTTAAGAGGCTGGAAAAGGTTAGTGTCATTTGGCTCTTAGCAAGGTTTAAATGAGCTTCAGCCCTCTGTGGAGGGCTGGCCAGTTTGACAGGGCTTCATTTATGATAGTGAGCCCAGAGCCCTGAAGACACCCCAGGACAGGCAGTCAGGACCAAGAGCTGCTCACCACCACTGTCCTCCCAGGGACACCCCACACTGGCCTCAGTCTCCTCTCCACCACAGCCCAGGGACACTCAGCCAAAATCAGCCATCCCACCACGGCTGACCAGACGTTTAAGCTACAAATTTACCAGGAAGGTGCAAAAAACCTACCTTTATATTGCAGCTGGTACCTAATCCCTTCAACTCTCCTGGAGAGGTGCTTTTCATTTCCAAAAAGAACCAGGAGTTAATGTTCTTGCCAGAGCAGCAAAGCCTCTTTTCACCGTGCAGGACCCAGGTGACTGTCTCCAGGGGATTAGCTGTTACCACATTTAGTTCAGTACAGGGTTTAATCTCAGCTATGTTCACAAAGACTATGAAGACATTTGCCAGCTGAATTCCTGGGGACTGACACCTTGAGCAGCTGCAGGGCTGGGAGCACTCCCGGGACAGGCATGGAATGGTAATTGGTAGGAGTAGGGAGTTTTTCACCCTTCTCCAGCACAAGAAAGGGCAAGAGACAGCTCTTTTTGAGGGATAAAGCCACTGTCAGCTGCCAGCCAAGGGATGACAGGAGGGTGAAGGAGCAGGAGGGGTGAGGGAGCCGGGGGCAGGAGAGAAAAGATTTTCAAAGCCCTCCAGGGCAGGCACCAAGTCTCTGTGCTGATGGTCACAGCAGCTGCTGTCAGAGACATGTGGTTGCCAAAACCATGAAATGTATTCCAGAGAGCCTCTGAAAAGTACACAGGGTGAAACAACTGGACTTGTGCCGCCAGCTTTAATCTGGAGCTCAGTGAGGCTCTGCTAAGCACAGTGAGCCAGGAGCAGGGCTAAGGGAGGGACTGGTGTCTGCAGTCACCTTGGAGGTTTCAGAGCAGACCACCAAGCTCTTCTCAAACCAGTGAGACCTTCCATCTATGAAGAGGAATCAGGTCCTAAAATCTAGGACTTTGTGAACCACTGTTCTCTCTGGCACTGATGAAGCATTTTGATTCCTGACTTGCTGCCTGCTCCAACCTCTTGAGCAATGGCTCAGGTATTCATTAATGCCAAGGACAAACACTGAAGCTTTGGGACTGCTTCTTAAACTCTTCACCAGAAGAGAGGGAAATTAATATTTTCCCTCTTGCTCATCAAGAAAGCAGACTGGGGTGGGGCTGAAAAGATTTACAAAGCCCTGAGCTCTCAAGGATAAGAAATTCCACTGTGGTGCTGCCTGCACAGCACACAGGGGGCTCTGCTGGCATCTTGCACCCCAGCTGGCCAAGCACTCAGTGTCTGCATCGTGCCAACACTGCTGCCTGAGCCCTGGAGAGAGCTCTTCTAACTGCAATGTCAAGTGGGTGAACAAAGAAATTCAGAAAACAGGGCTGGAAGGAGAATGCCTGAAGATATCAGTGAGCAGGACATCACTGGGCACTTAGAAGAATGACAAAGGCAATTTTCACAAATGGAAGGGTGAAATAAAGAAGAAATGAGAGTGAAGATTGAAAACAATTTCCTACTGTTTGACATGCTCTAAAATTAGTGCTGTAATAGATCTCATCAGCCAGCATTTATTTTCCATTCTGAAGACAAGAATTCAAATAAGCAGCAAGAGAAGCACTTGCTTAGCTGAACAGCCAACCTCAAACCCAGGCAGCAGCACAAACCAGGCTGTTCAAACCCAGCTGGGTCTTGCTTGGGATTTTCAGAAGTGAAAACTCAAGCTGGAGACCCACTTTCCTCGACCACATCACAACCCCACCAGTAGAGAGGTGACTTTCTGGAGCCTCTGGACAGGAGGGGACAGGCTGCCCAAGGCAGACCTGCTCCAGAGATTGTTCATACAGCTGTAGGAGAATCCCAAAGTTACACTGCCTGGAAAGGACCTGAGGCAACAGGTTACACACCATGCTTTGGGAAACCCCTGCTGTTAGTTGTCCCGATGGCTCTCACTCCTGCTGTCCCCAAGGAACACGCCCTGCTCACTTGGCTCTGCCAGCTGAGTCCCAGAGCCCTGAAGGGGCTGGGGGGGACTCCTTGCAGGGATTCCCCAACAGCTCCAACATTTACTGTGACTGCCCAGGGGCACAGGGCCAGCTCTCACCTGGCTGAGCTCAAACTCTGTTCCCAGAACTGGCACATGGGTCACCAGAGCCCAGGTGGAAATGCTGGCACACATCTGTACCCCACTTGCTGCTGTGCTGATCTGCACCTCCTGGGGAGGTCCCACAAAGTCTGGCACAAACAAATGCTACGTGGTTTTGAATTCAAAAAAGCAAACAGCAAATCTCTACAGGCCTCATCTTGCTGCTCCCATAGCTACACTCCCTCCTCCAAGCACGCACATACATGTAAAGGTATTTTACACACAGCGGGGCTGTGGAGTACCAGGGACACAAAGCAAGGCCTGGGGAGCTCTGGAAAAGCCCCCAGACTCAGCTGGGAGCAGCAATGGGAGCACTGGTGTGATGTACCTGCTGCTCTTTCAAAGTTTAAGAACAAATCCCTGATGGCAGAGGAGAACCGGCAGCATCACTCAACTATGAGGTGTCAGAGATATTTCAGGCAGCCATTCCTGAAATATATTCCCATGCAGAAACCCAGAAAAAGTCACCTCCTCACTCCCCCAGCTGCCTCTCTTTGCATTACTGCTAAAATGGATGTGACTCACTAGAGCTGGGTTTATATTAAACTCCTGAAACAGATTGTTTGACTGTTATGTAAATCCAGTAAATGTTAAAACACCAGAATAAATCAGTCAGGCAGTTACCACTGCCAGCTCTCCAGAGACATCCAAGGGACTGATTTTTAGAGGTGGTAAGAGATGAGGGGGAAACAATAACAACAACAACGATAATAAAGTATCACCACAGCCAATAATAAATAATAACAATTAAAAAAAAATAATAAATAATAGTATCACCACAGCCTTTTAGCACTTTTCAGGGAGAGCTGTGCCAGTGGCTGCAGTGCCCCCACCACTACTGACACCAGTGTCCTGCCCAGCCATAGACAGGCAAATCCCCCAACTCCTGCTGTGGTTGTGCAGCATCACCTGCACAGGACACAAACTCTGTGGCAGCAGAAGTGCCTCCTTACCACACCACCTGAAACAGCAATGTGACCTCAGGGGAGGTCAATCTGCATGATACCACTTATGCTTTAAAATAAGCCCCAAACGAGGCATGAACATTGTTCTTCCCATCCTGTCACTGGGAAGGAGGTTCCTCTGTAGGAGCTGCCTCTCTCCCGTGGCACAGAGGGCATTTGCCACTCAGAGAACAGTCTCCTGCTCACAGTGACACCAGCAAGCCAGCACAGGAACAGATTTTAAAATTTGCAAACACAAGTGTTTTTACCCGAAACCTGACTCCAGGTTTATAAACAGTCTATGGGCCAAAGGATTAGTCAGAAAAATTATCTGGCAAATAATCTGCAAGAATAAGCAAAACCAGAGCATATCACCATCTGCTCATGGGTAACTCCTAAGGCAGAAATGAGGAGCCTTCAAATTAAAGCCTTCACTTTGTATGTGATCGTTGATAACCAGGCCATTGCACTCAAAATGCTCCCATAGCTGCATTAGCAACCAAAAAAGGAAGCAGGTAGAAATTAGCACCTCAAATCTTAATTGCAGTGTAAAGCATGTTGGCTGAGCTGCCACTTGCATGGGCTACACAGCTCAGACCAAGCCCCAAAAGCTTCAAAAGTAGCTGGAGCCTGTGGTCTTCACAAATGTGAGCCTGTCTGGGATTTCCACACCACTGGGCACATCTGGAGAGGCACACCTGGGCAGGAGACAGTGACCTGCCCAGCCCATGCACTGGCAGAGCACAAGTTCCATTTCCAGCTGCCCTGGAGATGAGACTGCAGAGCAACATCGTCACAGCACTGAAATGAAGAGATCTCTGATCTGTGTTTAATTAAACACAGTCTGGGAAAGTCTCTGCTTTTGTTAAACACTGCCTCAAAAGAAAAGGGCTGAGTAATCCACCAATGGGGAAAATACACTCTTTAGCTACAAGGTGTTATTATAGCCTTAATATCAATGGCTTGTTCAGTTTATTGGCTAGAGCAAACACTCCCAGCCTTGGCAAGGCTGATATTACAGCTCTGTATTTCACACTTACATAAGCACTGCAGGTTTGGATGGAGAGGAGTCTCCTGGCTGGAGAGGGAAGGCATTGATTTGCACCAGGTTTCCTAGCCCAGTAAAACTGGTCAGACAGACAGGAGAGGAGTTTGTCTGTACTGGGCACCAGCAGGAATGGTGCTGCAAGGACAGTGAAACCAGTGGTGGGATCTGCTCTCCCTGACTGGGGCCAGCAGCATCACGGGTGGGTGGCTGCAGCAGCTCCACACACGAGGACACAGCACAGGCCATCAGAGAAACACTCCACAGGTCTCCTGAACACTAAGGACACTGAGCAGCACCACACGAAGCACACTGACCTCACACCTGATTAACGCAGGAGCCCTGGCTTCCTCCTTCTGCAGAACAGAGGTGATCACCGACATGCAGGGAAAAGGTTTTGGAGCAGAGGGTTGAGCAGAGCTTAGGTTACTGCTGCTGAGCCTGCCCTTGGGGACAGCCCACACCAGCAGCCAGGGATTGCCCATGGCTCTGCAGCACGGTGGGGTTGGTGATGCATCTCTGCCTCCACACCTGCTCACCTGCCTGCAGGTGCAGCCAGCCCCAGGCTGACCCCCCCCATCTCAAACAGCCAAGTTGTTGCAAATAAAAATTGTAGGTATCTGAGACTCTCAAGACATCATGACATTTAAGCCTCTTTTTTGAGTATTTGGTGCAGTAGAAGCTTTCACTTCTCAAGTTGAAAAACAAACCCTTTCTCTGTCTTTTATTTGTTAATTAAATGTGTTCATTGTATTCAGATCTCATTTTTTCTGCATAATGTTTTGCCCATCTGTTTGATTAAAAAAGAACCCAACCACCCAGCTTCATTAAGCTAATTGGATGCATTCAGCCTTTGGTTAATATTCTGAAGTAGTTTACAATTATTCTCCCCAGTTATTAAATCTCCTCTGAGGATCTTATTTTCTGTACTAGACTCTTTATTAGCCAGCACTCGAGCTGGACTGCGTTTGCCCACTCCTTACCCACATGCAAACATCCCACCAACTCCTTCAATGGTTTGTGATGACATGGTGATAAATTTCTATTTAATCTGACACTCTTCAGCTCACCCTGACCTCAAACCATAGCATCTTCTTCCATCTGAGCAAGAGGGCTCAACATTGCAGGAGAACAATGAAGTATTAAAGAGAGAACTACAAATTCTGTGTCCTGTGGAAGCTCCCAGGCGAAATATTAAAGGGAAAAACAGTCTCAGAAAGGCTCAGGATGGCAGTCCAAGGTGGACCATCCTAGAGGATGAAAAGTGACACTAGCTCCATCAGTGTAGCAATGGCTTGGCCATGTGGCATCATGTGAGTGAGCCAAGTGAGCCTTGCTGGCAGTGCAGTGAAGGGCTCTAAGCTCTCTTAGGCTTCAGGTTTCTGTAAAATTTGTTATCAGGCAACCTACCTGCATCCTGGACCTGCAAGGTGTCCCCAGACTCTCTGCTCCAGCACAGAGAACATGCAGTAGCTGTGAGGCTTGATGTTTACACACCCCACCATCACTGTCCATTGCTTCTCCAAATAACC
This sequence comes from Vidua chalybeata, assembly GCF_026979565.1. NCBI lineage: Eukaryota > Metazoa > Chordata > Aves > Passeriformes > Viduidae > Vidua > Vidua chalybeata. The sequence continues at coordinate 4,179,485 of NC_071549.1, read as the reverse complement.
CAAATTTTGGCCAACAGTGCTCTCCCAGCAGCCTAGCCCTGAATCAGAGCTGACCCTCAGAAGTGGTCACAGGACAAGGATTCTCCAGGACCAAGCATCAAGGGCAGGAAAAGGGAAAGAATGGCACCAGAATGATGGCAGGAAAGAGACTGAAGGTGAGAGAAGCAGCATAAGCCACCTTGTTCTGCTTTGAGCAGAAGTAATGACTGGAGCCCCTCACTTTTCCCTCACCATAACATCTTCCCCTCTACCTGGACATCCATTTCCCTGAAAGCTTGTAACAAATTCTTGGAGCCCTAATCACCCAGGACACTTGAGTCCAGGAGGACAAAGGCTCCAGAAGCTGATGGATTGCAGAGTGAGAGACAGGACTGATAAGACAGAGACACACAGCAGGTATCCAGCTTGAGCTTCACACAGGGTCTCATTTCAGAAGGAAAACAGATTAATTATATTTTTTTTTTTAACAAAAAGCTCTGATTTACATGGTTCTAGTCCTACCCAGTTCTAGCTGACACCAAGACCTTCCATGTTGAGAGGGAGCTGCAAGAGATGAAACTTTCCCCACATGTGCATTATGGAACTGTGGCTGCTGTTCTTTCCTGAACCAGCACCAACTTTGAGATGCAAGTCAAGAGCTTCTAGAAAATAAGCCAGCAGATCATTTATAGGAAAAGCCACACTGAGTCAAGCCATGTATCCACCCTGCCCTGATTTCTGTCTCTAACAGTGGCTAGCAGTGATGTTGGGAAGAGTGCTGCTGCAGAAACTAAGAGCTTAAAAATAGTTATAATAATGAGGAAAAGCTTAGAGTTCAGCCTTCTGACAGCACCTCCTGGCTTCAAGCAGTGACTCAGGGAGCCCTGACAGAACATCTCTGAATTTGTCTACAACCCATCTGAAGCTATTTTTTCAGTCTCCACAACACTGTAGGGAATTGAGCTTTGCAGCATGACAAGCACTGCTCAGGAAGCACAATTTGTGCCACACCTGCCAGACAAACAGGGGAGTTCAGGCATCCCAACAGCAGTTCCACAGGGTGTCAGAGAGGAAAAACCACACACCCCCACTGACCACAGCCCAGGGTCAGCAGGAAGCCAGCACAGGCACTCCGCACAGTGCTACAAGGCAGGGTTAGAAAATGACCTATTTGCTTCTGCAAACCCAGCCCAGCCTCTACTGTTTGCATTTAAAGAAAACAGCCAGTTTTCATTCTCTTGTTATAAAAGGTGGTTACACTTGCAAGAAATCACTTGGTAGTAATTTAAGGGAAGGAGGAAGAAATTTAGAAGTTGAGGCAGCTGTGATTTGACATGGGCTGACCTGGCACCTGAGGAGAACCTTAATGACATTTCCTTCCAGCCAGCCTGTCCTCCTCGGTTCACACTGTAATTAGCTTTCCCTTTTTGACATCCAGGCAGAAAGCCTAGACCACACTTGAAAATTTGGCCACATTATTACAACTTTTCAATAGCCTGGCAACAGCATCAATTAATAGAGAGCTCAGTGCCCCACTGTGCTTAATGCTTTAAGAAAGGCAAGCTTTGGCTCAAAGAGCTTAGAATCAAAGCAGGCTTTAAAAATAGAGCTTAAATGTTGTAGTTAAACTTGGCAGGCAGGTAAACACCACACAGCTGCTTGCTCACAGATCCCTCTCCAGGAATGGGGGAGAGAACTGAGGGGAAAAAAATGTAAAATTTGTGAGTTGAGATAAAAACAGGCTAATAGGATATAAAGAGAAAATAATTAATAACAATTTAATTAGAATACACAAAACAAGTGATGCACAATGCAATTGGTCACAGTTGCAGACGTGTCAGGCAGCTCTCCCTCCAGTGGATACACTGCAAGTGAGGTGGGATAATCCCCAGCTTTTGTGGAATCTTATTCAGCCAGAGGGAACAGCTCTGCAGCTCTCCAGAGAGGGGAGGGATGTGGGATCAGGCTTCATTCCCAACAAGCTCTGCCTCCCTCCCTAAACACGTGGCCTTCCCCTGGGGACACTGTCAAAATGAAAGGGGAAGCACCAAGAGCTGGGTCTGAGGTCCTGGGAAACATAAAACAAGCTGCTCTTCTGCATCTCCCATCACCAGCAACATTTAACTTAGCCTTCAAGCGAAATTACAATTGCCAAGGACTAAGACTGTTCCCGAAGTGCCACCAGGGAGTAGGTGAGCTCTGCTGTGCATGGTCTGAGCTGTGCCTGAATCAAGAAATAAGCAGGGCTGGGAAATTAACGTTGTTAGTCAAACCTGAGAGCAGTGCTGGCTCTCAGCCAGGGGTTACTCCAGATGTGCTCCATGTCCTGCATCCTGGGCTTTGGCTGCTTACTCCTCACTGCTCTCCTCACACACGTCCCCAGCAGGGACAATGACCTTGTCCATCTGTGACAGGGTCACGGGTCCCAGCAGGAAAAATACAAGGCTGCAGATTTCCAAAGGGACAATCCCAGTGCTTCGATTCCCTGTATTCTTTTTTTTTTTTTTTTTTTTTCCCCAGGCTGAATCCATCTCATGCCACAGACTCCATTCACATTCCTGAATGCCTGTTTAGAGGAACAGGCCAGAACCCATGGCAGGGGATGCCCCACCCCAGGCAGCCACTTGGGAAGAAGGCAGCAGCCTCCCAGGGAAAGCTGTTCCCCATTAACCCAAGGAATGAGGTGGTGGCTGGTCCCATCTCCCTCCCACAGTGTGATCCAGGTGATCTGTGCCAAAGCTGTTAACAGCAGTAGCAGCCCCACAGCATTATGTGAACTATGGATTCCCATCCTCCAGTGAAGCCACTAACACCCACAAACCCAAAAATCCCTTCAGTGGTTTCTTCTTGGGATCAGCCAATGTACCAGACAGCCCAGAGCCAGGAGAAGGATGCACTTGCCTATGAGAGACCTGCAGCAGCACACAAATGCACTACAGAAGGGACATCTACCCTGAAATTTGCTCCTCTCACTCCCAAGCTTCCTTGTTTTCCTTAAGATTATGCCTGCAGCTAAAAGAACACATTACAATAAAAATTTTGCTCTTAATTTGTCCCTTGGGTGTTTGCTGACCCTACCAAGAACTATATTTAAATGTGCAATTTCCTGGCTAGACTCATTTGCAGTCCCTCCCCCCAGCTGCCTGTGCAAGACTGGCCCAGAATCCAATTAGCTACTACCACCCTTTAAATCAAAGGAATTAAACTCAAACAAGAAAAATAAAATTAAAGATTTTAATTACATCGTTATTATATATCTAAATACTTACAATTCCCATGCTTTCTGGGAGGTGGTCTCAAAAGACTAGAAAATAACAAATTTCCAAAGCAGACAAAATTGTAGCCAGAACAAATAATTTGACAGGAGACCCTGCCCAGCCCAATCAGCAGAGCATGTTTGGTTTGACACACTGCAGAGCTGGATGTAGGACCTGCCTGGCACCATGGAAGGAGCAGCTGCCTCCTAGCACCTGTGAGAGGTGTGGGGAACCCAAGCTTCCAGCTCCTCCCATGAAGGAGCAGTTGCATTCCATCTGGTATTAATGTCTGGAATCTGCTTTCATCAGCATCAGCACCACCCTCCCCAGTGCCTAGGAGGTGTTCCCACTGCAGCTTCCAAAGTAAAGGAGCAGCATTGCTTCTCAGAGTCCCTGACTAGCTTCAGCTGGTCCCAGTGAGATCCAGCAGCGTTCCCAGCAGTGCACAGGAGCAAGGCAAGGAGGATGTGGGTTCCCAAGGCCATAGAGCCCAGGGACACATCACAGGGGTGTTGCATTCCTTTCCCTGTCACATTCTTTAAGGCTCCAGGTTTTGCAGGCCAGGTTCCCAACTGTGTGATGCTGTGGCTGTTCAGATTTAACAGTGACCTCAGAGTCCCTTCTGGACAGGCTTTCCCACTCCCTCCAGCTCTTGGCTTCCTGCCTGCCTCCAGGAACTGCTCAGCAGACCCCCCCAAATCCTTTGGCTCTGGTGACTCTCCACGGGACTGTCCAGCCAGGGGATGGAGCTGTGCAGGGCAGCAGGAGCCAGGCACTGCTAGGCTGGAAGACATCAGGAGAGCTGATGGTGTTTGACTTCCCAACTGCCAGCACTGCTCAGCTTGGGAGATGCCAGGGCCACAGAGAGGTTCGGAGGAGGTCAAGGATTTTGGAATAGCCAGGTTGATGCTGGAAATGGTGCTTCTCAATGCCAGCAAATATGGAGTGGCTGGGATGACTTAGCTTCAAGTGTCAGGTCCAAACAAGCTTCAGCTCAGTGCAGCCACCTGTACCTGCTCCAGGAAAGCACAGGGGCTTCCCTCAGGCCCCTCAGGAGCCGCAGCTGCCACCAACCCAGGTTACTGCAGAACTAAACAACTCCTGTGTGGGACAGCTCAGCCTCCTGGGCAGTGCAGCAGGAGGGGGTTCAGTGTGAGGCACAGGCTTCTTGCCAAGAAAGCAGAACAACTGCAGAGGCACTGAGTGACCCACAGGAGATGACAGTGGAAGGCACAGCTCCAGACAGGCTCCAGTCAGTTCACCTGCATGGTGGGACAGGGATTGCTACAGGAGGGAATGCTGCCAAAATAAATGCATTGAAGCACAATGATGCTCTTCCTTTTGAGTGGAACAGACAGACCAGGACATGGACAGGGCTGTCAGACACTTTTGCAGAAAGCCATCAGCTAGGAAAACCAAATTCCCCAGGAGATGAGCAACTCTGAGCCATCTTCCCCTTCTTTTGCAGGCAGCTACACTGACAACTTGCAAAAATACTCTGCAGAGCTCCCTAACCAGTTTGATGGTGATATGTCAGCACATTTCTAGGTTAATAAAAGCTGGGGCATGGGAGGAGAGAGGAAAGGAAAGAGACTGATTGTCTTAGACAAAGAGATTGGAATGGATTTCACAGCAAGAGAAGATTTCAGGGCAAGGAAAAATTTATTCATACCTAAAGAGCATGGAATATTAAATACTCTGGGTTTCATTTCCTCCACAAGGCCTTAGTGGAATAAGACTCTCAGCACTTTGCAGTAACCACAAAGCACCCTCAATGAATCCAGGTGGTTTTATCCAGTTCACAGCAAAACCTCAAAAACGCCTTGGCACCGCAGCCATGGCTGGTGCACCTGGGCATGGAGCAGGCAAGGGAGAGCAGGGAGAGCCAGGGACCTCCCTGGGGATGAGGGGAGGGGAGGGGGCTTCCCCTGGGATTCTGGGCAGGCACTGAACCAAAGGCAGCCCAGCAACATGCTGCTTTTGGAGTCAAACAGAAGACATCTCTTTAGGTAACAAGAATGCTCTGTGCATCCCCAGAGCAGCTGCATTTTTTTTTACTCAGATCTGGAGGCTTATTTTCCATTACTGTGGCACTTCAGACAGTGTTATCACCTGGGCCTGATGCTGCACAGAGAAAATGCTGGTCCCTGCTGTGAAGTTTATGCTCTTAAAACAATAAAAAATGAGGCAAGCAGGCAGATGTTTGGATGAGCACGAGGAAAGCTGTATTGGTTTTGCTCTTTCTGGTGGCTGAGAATCAGTTCCCACAGGTGGGACAATTTCATATTGTCCTCTTGCACCTCTGATAATCATTCTGCATGGAAGACAGATCCAGTGGCATTCAGGTGGAGTACAGACAATTTTCAGCTCCTTGGAAACAGCAAATTCTGAAAATTAACCAAAAATACCAGTTCCATTCTGCATTCAGACTTAAATCAATCTCGTCTAGCATTAAGGAATGGACTCCCAGCAATTGCTATGAATAAAGCATGCCTTCTCACCATTCTTCAAGGCAAATTACAAGCACTGCTCACATCAAACTGCAGGAGAAAGGACACAGCACCCTGGAAGAGATGCCTGATCTCTCTAACCTGGAAGTGCACATTAATAACACAGCTGAGAACACTGAAATTCATACCCACTACTACCACAGGACAAGCTGAGAATGAGGACCTTATTCCTCACTGTTATAACAATTCACACCCTGCTCCTGCAGTAACCCCATACCCCAGCCCTGAGGGGACACGTTTCTGTTCCCCCTGCACTCAGCAAGGACTGGCCTAACAACCTGCACTTGGACATCTTTCAATTTTCCAGCCCCATCTTTCAGCCTGGGGATGAGGTGCTGACACAGAAGGGCTGAAAGACTCACCTCAGGTCTGTTTTACACTCTGCCTGCTAGCCTCAGACATCATTAACCTTTGTCAGTCAAGCTGCCTCAGCCACAGAAAGGTCAGTCCAGATGTTAGCATCAAAGCACCTCATCAGTGAGAGGTGAACAGATGACTTCCCTGTCCTCATACTGCCACTTGAAGCAGGCACACCATTAGCAAGCAGACCCAAACCCTTGGTTCCAGCACAAATAGTATCCCAGAACAGCACTATCCAGACAGCATTTCCAAAACCAGGTGTTAGGAAGTGTCAAAATTAAGACTTGGCTCATTTAAGTGGTTGGCTTCCACATGTGTACTGTAATAATTTGTCACAGGAACACTGCAGCAGGCCCTCCTGCCTTTCAAGTACTTTCATTTATTTGGCATAGGGTTAACCACCTTCTACACATCACCATTATCCAAACCCAGTTCTCTCTCCTTCCCTCCCAGTTTTCCATACTGACCTGTAAGCACTGGCAAAAGATAGGGGAGGAAGCTCTGAAGCAATAGAACACACTTCTCCAAGGCAGCACTCAACTCACTGAGAGGCAAATTCATCCTTTTTCTTTCATGCCACCATCAATCACTGCTCACACACTGCAGTGTGAAGCCTCCTTCCCCAGTGGAGCTGGTTCATGCTCAGATCACATCCCTGCCAGGCTCCTAATGAGGAGGCAGCTCACACATCTTTCAGCTCCTTGTCCACAAACAGTCAGGACTCCACGTGCTGGGCTGGAATGAGGGGGAGGGAGGGTCTGGCAGCAGATACCCAGCATGAAGCAACAGCTACAGACCCTCTTCTAGGCAGGGGTCCCTTTGAGCATCCCAAATTCTCTCTGAGACACCACGTTAGAGCAGCAGAGCAGACTAAGGCCACCAGCAGCATCGAGCACATAAGGAGATCCAGGGGCAGGAGAAAAGCTCTGGCAACGCCTGTGTGCTGCCAGTACCATGGTGAGTAAGAACACAGGCAGGAGGTAGTTGAGAGTAACTTTGACAGAGCTGGACTCAACAGCAGGACAGCAGGGGAGCTGTGATAATTAGAGCCAGCCTCAGGTAGGTACACACATGCACACACTACTCTGCAAAGCTGTGCTGACTCAGGTTTTTTTGGTTACTGCTGCCCAATTCTTTCAGCTTTATCTACTGTAGATGTGACAGCCAACCGTGGGCTTCAGGGGGCTGTGCCCATGTTATTTGTGTACAGCAAGTCCATCCTCAGCAGCTCTTGGGGGTTTAGGACTCACTTCTGTTCTGTAGAATGGAAATCTGAACTACTGCTGGGAGTGGGAGAGGGAAGAAGAGACAGGCACCCACGATAAAGTCTCATGATAGCAAAATGGTCTTTGAGTTAATAAATACACTCTACAAAAGCAAAGCAAAACCAACACAAACTATGGAGTGGGTGGTCCCAGCTCTGCTGCACCCACAAGACTGCTCACTCACAGAATTGTGACCAATCTCTGCAGCAGAGGCACAGCTGAGGACCAGCAGGAGGAGAACAGCAGCACCTGACTGGGAGCAGTGCTGAACTGTCACACACAGGCACCACAGACCGGGTCAGCAGGGTAGGATGATCTCACATCCCTTGGGACCACTGATTCACACTCTCACCTCAATCCCAATCAGTCACAAATACAACACTAACACATCCTCAGAAAGTGTTATTTAGCCTGGGTTTCCTCAGCACTCAATGCTCTGTCCTCACAAGGTCACAAAATCACAGTGTCACTTGGCTGAGAAAAACAATCAGCACACCCCAAAAATATTCATGGGATGTTGCACAGGAACTGCAGGCTTCAGGGAACTGCTCTCTTCCACCTTGGCACAGAGCTCTGGGCTTAATACAGGCCCCTCTGCTCTGCAGCAAGGACTCCCACCAACATCCCAGCTCTAAAAAGGACAGTCCTCACTCATACTGCTGTGAGTGAGTGAGTGAGTGAGTGAGTGAGTGAGTGAGTGAGTGGAAACCACTGGAGACAGGGAATTGCAGACGGCAGCAAAAAAAATGAGTCCATGAATTTGGCTCCACTGCCCTCAGGGAAGCAGTTGCCACTCAGCACCAGGACCAGCAGAAAGGAAAGCTGGGCTTCCATGGCTTTTCTGCTTGTCCAAGGCATACACAAAGACTACAACCCGGGAACAGGAGAAAGGAGAAGCATGTCTGCATCTCAGAAAGACACATATTCAAGTGCTGCTCCACCACATCACAGCCTTGCTGTTTACACTCACACCAGAATAATTAGAGCAGTCACTGTTAAATAGCTAACAACTTCACCATCAATTCTCTAAACAATATTGAAGAATTCATCACAACACTTCACAGCCACCACTCTGCAGAAACACTGAAATCACCCCAGACACAAGCAGCCTAAATTAATCCCACACAGACTCTAGCAAAAGGAACTACAACTATTTCAGCAGTACTCACCCAAAAGTAATGCCTTCCCAGGGCAGCAACCCAAAAGAAACAAGTCCTCAACAAACCACACCTTATGCACAAAGCATGACTCAGCTTATGCACAAGAAATCAAGAAATCATGCCATCAAGAAATAAAATACAAGGGTTCACACTCAGCCAGGTTCACTCCCTAAACCAGCAGCTTTGTGGGATATGAAGCTCCCAGCTGCCATGGGACAGCCCTTCCTTTCAGCTGCCAGCCTCAGCCCACAGAGAAGCTGTGTCTTCAAAAGGGTTTGGGCTTTCAGGAGAACTTCCCCATGCAGGGACACCAGCACCTGAAAACAACAAACAAAATCTCTCCAGTGTCAGGTACTTGACAGATATGACATTTGTGCTTCTCCCTCTGTTTATATCCATATCACTTGTGCCAAAAATATAAAATAAAGTGAATATCTAATATATAAAATAGGTATGAATATATAAAATATGTAATAAAACTGAAGGGTGCAATGAAACATGAAAATCTTTCTAAAAACTTAAACCAGTAGAAGAAGTGACCAAAAAATCCAGGCAGCAAATTCCTAAGCAAGTTGGAACTGCAAGTTCTACAGATCTTGACTGCACCTAAGCATCAGTGATACAGTCTATAAAATCTTTTTCTGTGATTAAGGATTCAATCTGTAAAGTCACCACCTGTGGCCAAATACACAGGCCTGAGAACCACCCCTGTTTCTGAAGGGCTGGAACACATGTACTCACACCTCACCCACCACCACGAATCAACAGCCACCCTCCCACTCATGGATGAAAATCACTGTGGCTCCTTCCCACCACACCATCTTTCAGATTAGTATCCTTCTCCAGTTTATCAGTTATTAGGATCTGTTCTCTTTAGAAGGTTTCAGACACTTTTCTCCAACCATGCTAAGCTTAACCACTGTCTTAATTAAAACAACATGCTTGACCGCATGGCATTTTTTGGTATCATTCATTTACCAGCTGTACCTGACACTTTATCCATGACAAATATCCCTAACCAATCTTCAGACCTGCCTCGATGACTGCATTATGTCAACAATTGCTTTGCACACTTCAATCATTCCCACAGCCAGCCACACGCATTCCTTTTTCAATCACGTATTTTTGGTGACTGGGTCACCTTCCTCCCTGCTGGATGTTTGCTTCTTAAAGCAAGGGACATCCTGTGCCCCCCACCACCCTCCCCCCAAAAAAGGAAAAAAAAAACAACTGAAAATCAGAAGAGCAACAATGAAGACAAAGACACAAGAGGAAGAATTTTCACAAGGGTTACTCAATACCTGATTGTCCTCAGAGGGGTCTGCTTTGCTGCAGTTTAAGACACAAGCCAAGAACATTTTATCTCATACCAGCTCTGTACTTGGCTTTTAGGCTGACAGCTCAGGCCTTGCTTTCATCCCAAAGATGAAGGGGTAACTTGCTTCCTTGCTCTTTCTCAGCAAAGGGATGGCTCAACTTCCTGAGCCTCCCTCTCCACCTGCCAAGCTGCAGCAGAAAGTAGCAGAAAGCACCTGCCAGAGGCTGTGCAGAAGTCTCCCCCCCCGCCCCCCCCACCAAGTTGGAGGTAAAAACCCACCCAAAAATCCTACTTCCCCATCCTCCTTCCCACTCAGGAGAGCTCCTGCTATGGCCTGATGCTGCCCAAAGCTGGGCTCTGGTGCTGACTCCACACAAAGCATTTCACCTACTTGTGTTGCTTCACTCAGCATCCCCAGAGAGCCCTGGAACCGAGGGAGATCTCTCACACAGGCAGAACCTGCCTCCCCCTACACCCAGCATTTGTCAGGGCTTTGAGCAGCTGAACAGACCCATCAGCAGTGCACCTGCCCATCATCCACCTGTGCTTTAGGGCACCAAAGGGGATCCTCTCTCCAGGCATCTTCCCAAGGCAGACTAATTGCACATATTGATTTCACATCCTACCAAACTGCCTTCCACAGCTCCAGCACTGACAAAATCCTCACACCAAGCTCTTCACCAACACACATCCCTTCTCCACTAGCTTGGCGTGCCTGGATTTATCCTCTCTGCCCTTTGGCCAGGCAGATACCTCCTCTGGAGACCAAAGCCAACCTGCTAGAAGCCAACCAGCAACCTCAGCCTTCTCCTGAAGCCTCTTACAAAAGAAGTTTCTCCTTCTCCTGTCCCTAGGTAGCAACGACCCTATAAAGGCTCTTCTAAGGTCAGCATTGACATTGAAGAGAAGATTTGGCTTTCAGACAGAAGTGTTCTTTCCACAGTTCATCAGAAAGTGGCACAAATACAGGGTTAAAACATCCTTCAGTAACTTCAGGGAACAAGTATCAGCAAATAGAGATGCTCCCCTCTGCAAGCAGAGCCTCAGCTGAAGCACAGTGACACAGCACAGTGCCACCTATTCACACCCAGCCAAGGTCTAAAACACAGAAGGTTTGTCATGACCACTGCCTAAATAGTGCTTCTTGCTCCAGCAAAGAGAACACTGCGACACCATCCTTCCAGACATCCCCTCTGCTGCAGGCTGAGCACATTCCTACTGCAGCCACCCCACAAGAGCCCAGTAGGGGAAGAGAAATCCCACAACCTTCCCAGCCAAAGAAAAGCTTGGCCTTGAAAGTCTAGCTAGTGCAAGGACAATTAATTGTATCAGAAAAAGACATTTAGGGTTTAATGAACACATTAATTAGAGAGCACAGAGCAGCAGCACAGGCTTTGAAAGCCATGGCAGAAGTACAGGATCTTCTGGCTGTGTGGAGTGAAGGGGAAGCTCGCTGCTCTGAGGCAATGCCAGGACAGGTGAGGTCCCCTTGCAGCTTTGCTCCAGAAGCACCTGAATAGGCAGCTCTGCCCACCTTCTCCAAGCCAGGAGCTGTCCTGGGAGCACTCACACATACCCCACTCCAACCCACAAGAGCCATCCCAAACTCTTGGAGAAATAGCTAGGACAGCTCCAGACAGAAGGAACTTCACACCAGCCAACACAACTTCCCTCAAGGAAAGAAATCTACTGGGACCAGTGGCTTGGCACCCATTGTGACTTAAAGCCCAGCCTTCAGACCATATCAACCCATGACATGCCTGAACTCCTTGCTGGAATGATAAGAGCCTGGTGCTTACGCTCCTGGTTGCTAAGATCTGACCTTCTCCAGGCAAAAGCCAAGGGAGCAAACCCAGGAAAGCAAATTTACTGCTCTGCCTGGAGTTTAATCCCATTCATGCCAGGCACCCCAGCCCAAGCACAGGGCTCACACAGCAAACCACGCACAGGACAGGCTGGAGCACAGCCCCAGCACACTGGCTTTGGTTTTTCTCTTCAAAAACTGAGATAGCAGCTCTCTGCTTGCCTTATCCAGTTTCGAAAGAAACACTTCAAAGCCATCCCATGTCAAACTCCAGAGCAAACTGAAGCTGCCCAGAGATGCCTCACAGGGAGGAAGTTAACACATGATGGGAAGATTAATGTGGAATTGCAGACTACTGTAAACAGAAAAGCAACAGCTTCCTATTAAACAAAACCTTTTCTATTAATTTACGACAACAACAGAACAGTAATTTTACCTTCATCAGAGCAGCTGAAGAAAGTGGTATCATTGCAGGATCAGCAGTTTTCCTTGTTCACAGCACACAGGCCATTGGGAGCTGCAGGTTATTGTCCCTCAGAGCCAAGGTAAGCACAGAGGAAGATAAGCCCCTCTCACGCCAGCCTGCCTGCCAGGTGTGTGCTCCGAGACCCGGCCAGGGCAGGACAGCTCAGGCCACGGCACCGACCCACGAGAAAACCCAAACTTTGAGGAGCTCAGGCTGATCCCAGGGGCTGCAAGGAGGGTTAGGAAGTCCTGACAAACCTGCGCGGAGCTCACCGCACTTCTTACCTTCTTCTCTGCTCCCTCGAGAAAAGGGCGAGAGATGGCTGGCACTGCTCAAAACCCCAGCTTTCAGAAGGGTTTTATTTTTTCCCATTTATTTTTTCAGCTCGGTAAAATCATCACCTCCGGAGCTGCAGCTGCCGGGCGCATCCCCGGCCGCGCCGCGGCGGCGACTCCCGCAGCTCGGGGGATGCGGCGGCCGCCCGCGTCCACCCGCGCCGACCACCCGGATCCCACCCGCGTCCCCTCCGCCGCCGCCGCCGGGACGCTGCCCGTGAACCGTCCCCGCGGGCTGTCCCCCCCTGCGCGCCACTCGCCGCCGGCTGCCGAGGGGCTCCGTGCGGGGGGCTCCGTGCGCGGGGGTGGCCCGGGCTCCGGGGCCGCTCACCTGCGCTTGGCGCCGCCGCCGGCTCCCGCCGGGTCCCGCCCGCCCCGCGGCGCCGCCGTTCGCGCCGCCCGCCCCGCCCCGCCCGGCCCGGCCCCGCCCCGCCCGCGCCCGCGCCGCCCATTGGCTGGAGGCGGCCGCGCCTCCCGGGGCGCGCGCGCGTGCGGCCGTGAGGGAGATGGGGGGCGAGGGGAGTGGGGGGGGCAGGCGGCGAGGAGGCGCTGGGGTTTGGGGCAAAAAAAAGGACAAAAAACCCAAAAAAAAGAAAAACCAAACAAAAAAAAACCCTTTTTTTTTTTTTTTTTTTTTTTTTTTTTTTTTTTTTCCCCGTGGCGTGTGGTGTCCAGCCAGAAGCGCATCTGGGGTGCGGGCTTTTGGGTGAAAACACGGGGCTTTTTGCTAGTCACAGAATCAGTTAAGTTGGGAAAGACCTCTGAGATCGTCGAGTCCAGCCTGTGACAGAACAGAGCACTGAGAGCCGCGTTCAGGGAAAATGACTCTCCCATCTCCCTGGGCAGCTCGTTCCAATGCCTAATCACCCTTTGTGCGAAGAAATTCTCCCTAAATACTCCCTAACATGTATGATCAGGGAAGGTGGCACTGCCGTGCCGGCCCCGAGCGGAGGGACGCAGCGTGAGGAGCCCAGGATCCCGGCACGCGGGTGTCCCCTCATCCAGGCTCTGTCTCTAGAGGAGTAGCAGCCAACCCCGACCATATACACTTGCTCAAGTTTTGCAGCAATGAGGGGAAATGCTGCACACCAACTAATCCCACTGCTGTTCTTCAAGGAATTCCTACAAGCAGATGCCTTCTTTGGTTTGACTCATCTTTTGGCTTTATTTTTCCTTCCCACTCTCTTTTACCTTCTTGACTTGTAGTGGACTCTACCCCTCAGTTGAGGGGTTCCCACTGCATCCAGCAGTGAAGCATTTGCAGTGAATTCTTGAAGATGTTGGTTTTGTGACAAGTGACTCGTGGCAGGACTCACTGGGCTCTGCTGTGACTCCACTCACAGTCAGGGTCCCCGCCAGGAATCTTGGATTTAGCCAGAGAGCTAAATGGATTAAATCCACATCCTGACTCAACCCACTGCAGACTGCTGCTCCTTCCTGCTGTGACAACAAGCAGATAGAAATGCCTGTGCCTGCTTCCAATGAGTCTCAAATAATCCTCTGCTTTGGAAACAAATTAATTCCTTACCGTGGGTTTCATAACTCCAAATAACATATAATAATGTACCTTGTGCTTTACTACCAACTTTTTAATCTCAAAAAAGTGTCCCCTGTTGTCACTGTGTTGAGAGAAGTACCAAAATGCAATTAAGAGGCACTATTCATTAAAAGAGCAAAGTCATCTTATAAGCCTAGCAAAGAGCATATTTTTTAAAATTTGCTCATTCTGTGGGTATGTTTATTATAGTCAGCCATAGCCTGCTGCTATTTGCTATGTGCATCCAAGTCTTACTTTTCCTGCAGAAATGTGCTTTGTCACCCTTGCTGGTCACAGGCAGCTGAGCAACTCTCTACAGATGAACAGGTTTATTCAAGGCTATTACCCTTTCACTTCCATCTGAAATATTTGGCATTCTCTTTGCCAATTTTCAGTCAAAATGACTTGGAATTGAAATGTTATGTGGTTCAAATCTTGACTGCTAAAGAGTTGCTGCATTCAGTGAAACGTTCCCTGTTAGAAAGCTACAAAGGGCTGTGTTTTCAGCTCATCACAGAGAAAACCCAGCAGAGATCTTCCATGAACAGGAAGCGCTGGGGCAGTGAAGAGCTCTTGGGGCAGGTGAACAGCAGCATGATTACCAGTGAGAGGATGGCAGAGCCTGCTGCATTTTTGGATAACCAAAACCATGTAGATGTGGCACTTAGGGACATAGTTTAGTGTCAGTGTTGGGTTTGTGGTTGGACTTGATCTCAGAGGGGTTTTCCAACCAAAATGATTCTGTGATTGTAACAGCACAGCAGAGAGCCCCATCTCCTTGAATGTGTGCTTCCAAAGCAGCTGTTGTCTTCCAGCAGCTCCGGATATTAGTTAATTACACTGATTAGACATCATCTCAAGGCAGCCAGCAGCCTGAGCTCCTGTGTGTTTGCCTTGGTGGACTCTCAGGAAAAGTAAGACAAGCCCATGAGCAAAAGCAAAGCCTCCCCCCAGGCCTGAGTGAAAGGCCCAGCAACCTCCTTCTTGGCTGGCTGGGAGTATGTGCCCACGTCCCAGGAATGTGCCTGTGGCTGTGGAGGGACTGTGCTCCTGTGGCTCCAGGGCATGAGAGATGCTCTGAAAGACCATAACATGTAAGCCAAAACACTGACCTGTTTCACAGAGGCTTTCGATTCTATCAAGTGCGGCCTTGCTCATGCAGGGCCAACTCAGCTTCTCCTGAGCAATGAGCAGACCTTTCAGCCTCCTGCTCCTCTTGCCTTAATTATTGCTGAGGAGGTTTTGCAAGGGTTTCAGAAGTCATTTGGACTGATTCATTTGGCTTTGAGATGTTTACGAGATGCTGGCTGTTTAGAAAGTGCTGATATTTGTCCCCTAAGGATCTGCCTCCTTTAGCACCAGGCAGTTTAAATCAGCAGTGATGTCTGAAGCAGTTTAGCACCAGTATCAAGGTTTGAAACTATCAACTCTGGCAAAGACTGTGAGCACTTGATTTAATGAAATAACCTGGTTGGCTCAGCTCAGTCAGAACGTGCTGTTTCTTCCAGAAAACAAAAAAAACCCAAAACAAATCATGTGCCTCAGCTTCCCTTTTCATCATACTCAGGTGATTACACTGCAGAGCAGTTGTGGCCAGTGGAAAGAGGGTCACAGACAATGTCTCTCTGATGCTTAGACCACAATGGCTATAACAATGTTAAAATAAGACTTTGATATTTCTGTTCAATAATGATTGAGTATGGTTGGTTGTTAACTGATTTTGCATGTTTTTTGGGTGTGAGGACTGGGAATGTGTTTATTGAACCTGTCCTTGAATTACAGTCATGGGAGGAAGAGCTTACATTTCCCTAGGTATGTCACTAGTACATTTAGGTAAAAAAAAGATTTAAAGCCATTATTTTTTTAGGAAATCTCTTAGTGGTGCCCATAAAGCTGAGCAGGATCTGTGCTTGATACTGGTGGGCAGAGCCCTGTTAACTGGAGCAATCCTGATTCACCCCTGCTGAGGAGCCCATCAGGTGACCAGGCTGTTGCTATATTCAGAACCCATTTGGAGAGTTTTGAATTTTATGCTTTTAAAAATAAGGCAATAAAGCAATTAGAAACAAATAACAGAAGGAGAGAGCACTTCACCAAAGACAGCCAAAGATTATAGTGTGGCATAAATAATCCAGGGCTGGCAGCAGGGAAAATGGGCTGGAGCAACTGCACTGTCCCTAGGAGAGTGGCTGCAGGCTGAGCTGCAGATGGCAAGTGCTCAAATGGCCAAGAAGCTCCTTTTGCCACTCAGCACAGTCTGGCCTGAGAATGCCCAGCTGTGGGACAGAAGGAAATAAAAGCATCCTTCAGAGCTAGGAGGATATGCATGTTCCTGCCAGTCCTTCACTGTGTGTCAGCCATAGGATTTATCCAACCGAAAACATGCTCCCACAACAAAAGAGAAAGGAAAATAGTGTAACTAGAAAGGCAGGTGCTTTTCTTAGGGAAAAATCCAAGGATGTCCTAAGATGAGAACTGGGTTAAAAATAACAGGGAGTCTGCTGTGCCAGAGAAAGAATGAGTGGGCTTAAAGATAGGAGAGGCTGCACAGGAAAGGAGTTATCTACTTCTTGAGTGTTACTCATTTTAATTTGCTTTGTTACAGTGTCTGGAAGCACCAGGTGGAAATCAGGGCCTCATTGTGCTGGGAATTGAGCACAAACATAATGATTAAATGTTGCCAGCTCTGCAGAGATTGAAATATAATTCCTCATCTCTGCAGAATCACTAACCAGCATAATTATTGCCAAATAAGTTTTTTTTCTGTAACTGCTCTTCTGGAATATCTGTGCTACTTGATTTTTTTCAAAATAACTCTGCATGAGGGAGTGAAAAGATATATCTGTACAAGGTCCAACCTAGTAGCCTTTACAGATAACAAAAGCTGATCAGAAGCAGAAAATTCTCACTACATTTAAATCCATGTTCAAAAAGTATTTGCTTGTACCTTGGTTTCTTTTTCTATAAAATGGAAATAGTCACACTGCACTCATTGCTTGCTTTTGTTTTCTAGCACCCATGATCAAGGCAAGAGTCCTCTGTCAGACATTTGGAGCACTGACATCATCACATACAAGAGCTTGTTACTGCTGATTGTAAAAAATAGGGATTAACTGGATAATATACATTCTTTCTTGTGTGTTTTCTGGGACAGTGCTTGAATTGCTGAAAGTTCATTTTCTATTAGTTAATAACTGTGTAAAAACCAAAATGCAATCAAACAAGGAGTTAAAAAAAAAAAAAACACAAACAACCCAACCCGCAACTGGCCACAGCATGAATGGGAAGCAACACAGCACACTGTCATTGAAGGGGTTTTGACATGATGACCAAATCCCTTTGGGATTTTGTAACACTTCATCCTGCTGCTCAGAGGTCAGAGAGCAGCAGGACACGCTGGCCACATCATAACTGCTTCAAATGCAGTTGTTTTCTGGCCACAATGCAAGGAATTTTTTCTAAGAACATTAAATTCTCCCCTGATCCTCAGAGCAAGATTAGGTCAAGCCAAGAGGACAGGAATATGATCCTGCTGGTCACCCACACTTCCCCACTGGGACTTGCAACACCAGGTGTCTTAACCAGTCAGCATTTCCATTTGTGAGGCTCTAGCTTTTAACTGTTGTGTCCTATCCTGCATTCAGTAACTTTGTGTGAGTTTTGACAAACTGGAAGACACTGGGAGGGGGCTGGGAGCTACAATCCTGAAGCAGAGCATCTGTGCCAAGGAAGGCTCCTTAGGGGCCTGAACAGAGCAGCCCTTCCTCCTTGGTCTCCAATCTCTGACCACCACCTCCAGCCTCTATGGCAAAAGAAGGCCTGAAACAAGTGCCATGGGCTTTCCCTGCCTTTTCATACAGCAGAGGGGACCAGTGTATGTTAAAATCTGACACTTGCTCAGTTTCCTCCAGACAGCCATCACTCTGTTTGGCATCCACCTGGGAGCCACAGGGCCTGGGCCCCCTGGCTTTGAGGAGGAGTTGTTTAGGGGAAATAATTAAAATTGCAATATCTCATTCTGCTGGTTGCAGAAATGATGAATGAAAAGCAAAGCAAAGGATCCCCAAAGATTGTACATTTAAAGAAAACAAGTTAAAAAGATGAAAATAAATCCTTCCATGGTTTTTAAAGCAGCCTTGGGACTTTCAGGGATTCCAGCTCAGAAGTTTAGAATAGCAACTAAAGGGGATCATTTACAAGTTGCCTTTTTCCTGATTTCATATTCTGCCTTTTAATTCTTCCTAGGAAAGAATAGGGACTTTGTATTACAAACAGCTTGAAAGATTAAGCAGGCAGAAACATCCCGCAGCTCTACCTGCAGCCTTACATTTGTTATTTTAAGTTTTGACCGGAGATTGACCCGGTGTAAGTGGGTGCTAAAGGTTACCTGAACACTCTCGCTTCACTGTCGATGGACACTGGATTTTCCCCAGTCTGTGAAATTGGTCTTGCAGTTCCCTCTGCTGGCGGCAGCTTGCTGAGGAGCTGCACCGTGGCACCACATGGGACCTGCTTGGGCCTCGATGGACGCTACAGGAGAGCCCCCGGGGCGTGGAGATCCCCCAGCCCCCACTGAACGGGCACCGACTCCCCCAGAGACCTGGAAGCTTCCCCTTACCCTCTCTGCATCCTTGGTATAAGCAACTGGCACCTCTGACACGGGACAGCTGGGTGAAAAAGTTATCCATGGATAACCTTACAAAAACCCACCCTGCCTGTGAAAGCTGAGGCATCCTGCTGAGAGCAAGTGACCTTGCCCTGGGGAATGTATGGCTTGATGGTATGGCTTGAAATGTTTCTTGAGCTTATGACCAAATATCACCAGCACCTCTTTCAGGCACACATTCTTGTGTCCCTGAGAGCCTGGAGCAGTGCTCCTGCAGGCTCTGGTAGCATTACAGCCCTACTGCTTCTCCATCAACTCTGCCATGGCCATTGGGATCCACTTTCAAAACAACCAAAGCATAGTTTTCCTCAGGGAGGTAAAAAAAGACATTCAGAGAGGGGCTATGCAGAAAGTCAGTGTTGATGTGTCCTGGAGAATGGAACAGAGCCAGCAGCACAGGGCAGGGTCGGCTCGCAGGGATGTGGGGTTTGAGCACAGCCCGTGATGTGCAGTTGCACGTGATGGGTAGTGCAAATCTTCCAGCACAGAGGGGATGTTTAATTCTTGAGTGCAAAGAGCTGTTTTGTGAGGCTGCTGCTGAGAAAGTCTTTCTGACCAGCTAACACTGACCAGCGTGGGCAGTGGAGGCAGAGCTGGCACAGGTCAGTGGATGGCCATGGCTGGCAGTGTGCCAGTGCTCCGTGCCAGCCAGCCTGTCTGAGGAGGAAACCCAAGTGATAACTCTGATAACAGCTCCTGCTCATGGCCAGAGGCCTAGGGGCCCTGCATGGGAGGGCAGTTTCTGAAGGAATCATCACTAAATGGATTACTCTGTATGCATAAACCCTCCAGAAACACCGTGCTCTGGGGCTAGCATAGGCACCATAAAGGGATGTAGTAGAAAAACTAAAGGTTTATTTTTTTTTAATAAAATACATCCTTACAAAATAACCATTTTTCTCCCAGGCAGAGGGCTGGGCATGGTTCCTGCCAGCTCTCCTTCCTTCCCCTTCTCAATTTGGAACTGTCCAACGGTGCATCTGGGGCAGAAGAGGCAGCTGTGCTCTCCCCAGGGTCTTCAGGTGCAAGTGGCTTGGCACAGCCTTGGCACACCAGGCAGGTGCAGTGCGAGCCCTTCTGAAGGGCAGCAGACCCAATGCCCTGCAGCAGAGCTGGCAGAGGTCCCAAGATCCCTTAGTTTGACCCATCCACAGCATCATGACATGTCCCACTACAGGCTGTGTACTGGGCTAGCCAGTCCCTGCCTGGCTGCAGGGCACCACCTTCCCATGAGCTGGATGCTGCTTCTGCTGGTCTTGGGGCTGGCCCAGGGAGGTGACAGGATGGCAACCGAGTTTTAAGAGAATGAGGAGGAGGAAGAGGGGTGCAGGTTTTTCAGTCAGTGTGAATTCTGCTGAGAGAGAGGTGCACAGTGATTTCTGGTGTCTTGCCCCTCAGTGCCCTTCTTCAAGAGATGCTGCCATCGAAGATGCGATGTCAGCCCTACATCCTGCATCCGCTGCTGCCCCATGCAATTGCTTATGCTGGGAAGTGCTGACCCCACGTTAGGCACTACAGCCCACAGCTCAGGTCTCCTCCAAACCTCCCTGGAGCCCTGCTGCCTTCCTGAAAGCCTCCTGCCTTTTCACAGACATTGGAAGAGCCCCAAGACCTATAGCCCTCATCCCTGACAGATGTATGCTGGCAGGGCTGGGGAAACACCACTCACCTCTCACTGTGTGTTGTCTGGCTTCTTTTCCTTCTTATGCGACTTCGACTGGGGGTTAAATGAGAGAAAACAAGGATTCTTTTACAGACCTGCTCCTTTCTAATGCCAGGGAAGATGTGACTGGGCAGCAACTCTTAACTCTCAATGTATATGCTTATTTTCAGATGAATTTGTGGGGAACTGGTTTTGTGTCCTTTTGAAGGCCATGAACCATTCCATGGTCATGGAAATGTTCTCAAAAAGCAGAAAAAGAGGCATTTTCTAGTTTGCTGAAGCACAGATCTACCCCTGCTTCCCTTAAAGCAATCCGAGTGTTACCAGATACTGGAATATCTGGAGTTAAAGGCAGAGAATAAAGTAATTAACAATGAGTCACACACAACATCTCAGTAATTTTGGAGAGAAGATTCATGGATCCCAGTCTCCAACAGTCCCAAGGGCTCAGGAAGGCGCCTGGTTGCCCCTCAGCGTGGATGTTTGTGTTACAGTGTCATTACTCATGCACACATCCACACACACCCCCGCAAGAACCTCTGCAGGGCAGGCACTCGCTGTTACTTACAGGCTCCTGTTCTGCATATTTGAATTTCTTCTGCTTGTAATAGTCTCGTCCGTGGAGAAAATGCAGCAGGAGCAGGTCACAGAGGACAGAGGCCTTAAATCAAAGTGCAGTTAGGTTTGGAGTTGCCCTCCAAGCTCATCTGGACCACTGTTTTCAGTGGTTTTTCCCAGTTTCCCCCACCATTTAGGGTCACTTCTGCTTCATCCCACGACATGGCAGTTGCTGAAGTCTCTAAATATCCATTTAGGACAGAAGTGAAGTGTGCTGTGTTCGATAGTGGGTGATTTAAGTCAACAGAAATGAAGTGTTTCCCTTTAGGTAAGTGCAGAGCACAATGCCCTTTGAGCCATGGCCAAGTCTTTAACCATAACCAAATCAGACACCGGGTTTCTGTCCTGAATGAAATACTGCCAATCACCTGAAGACCCTCCATAAATGCCAGCTCTAACTTGAAACTATCAGGATACCAAGACCTGCAAAGAGACCAAGCCTTCCCTTCATCAGCAGGGCAGAATTCACATCAGCCAGAGACCAGCAGGAATCTATTTTCCTGAGCTGGCAAGGCAGGAGAGCACCTCCTTTCCCCCTTTTGCCCATCCTCTGATTCCCTGAGCAGTAGCCAGTATTTCACTGCAGCTCAAGGACACTTCCCACGGATGTCACAGGCAAGAAGAATAATTTGAGAGTCTCCATATAGAGGCTGGAAATATCTGAACTTACCACTCCAAAAATACCAATTCCAGAGCCAATTGTGGTCATGGTCGGGATGATGTCAAATTTGCCTGCCTGGATAAAGTTAGAGAAAATAGGTGATAAGTTACAGTCAGCCCAGGGGAAAGAAAAAGGGTGCTCTAGCTGTAAGGTGGGGCTCAGGAAAAGGGCCTTGCAGCAACCCAAACCACAACCACAGCACATAGAGAAACAGGAGCTGGTAAAGAGCTGGTCAAACAGAAAAATATTGTAGATTGGTTTTAGGCTGAAATAAGTTGAACTTACTTTTCTTCCTTTATTTTTAATATTAAAAACCCAACCAAAACCAAGCAACCAAACAAAAGTATACACTTTGAATATTCTCCATGGGAACACAATAAAGAAAGCCTTCCCTCCCAGTGGGAAGAAAAAGACAAAAAAGAAAAATGCAAATGTTCAGGTTTTGGAAATATCAGTAAAAGGTTTTGAGTTTCCACAGGTCCCCCCCACTCCCATCACAAAGTTTTTTAGACAAAACCACTGATCAAGTCACAGATGAAAGATGTGACCTGTAAAACATGTTTTCCTCCTGTCTTCCCTTCCCCAGTATTTCCCAAGGCTTCCTGTGAGCAGGCCAGCACCCAAGGAAAGCATTCACACTAGTTTTCCTGATCCCACAGGACCCTGGTGCTGTGTTAGAGAGCTGGTACCTTCCCAAGGATATGGCACTGCTGTCCCAGGGGTCCAGGGGATCCACCCTTACCTTGCCATTCACCAGAATGTCGAGCCGGATCCCAAACACCTTGTAGAGTGTCCTCTTTTCCATCCCATCTTCTTTGTAGTATTTGGCATATCTGTGCAATTGGATGGCAAGTGTTAATGGTCTGCCAGGGGTTTTTACAGCCCCTGCAACCCTACAGCATCGGGATCTTGGACAAAGATCTGGGAATGTGCTATCACAGACCTGCTCCTGACCTTCTCCTTAAACCCCCTGAAGGAGCTGGGCTGTTGGCACCTCTCCTCTCTGTGCCTCAGTTTCCTGCCTGCAGGTTGGAGTTCCAGCTCCTGCTCATGCTGTTTGATCTGATGTCCCCAAGTTCTGTGTGCAGCAGATAGTGAAGCACTAGTGACAGAGTCACACAGAGCAGAGGATAGAGACTGTGAGACATGTGAGATGATCCTATACCATCTCCAGTCTTTCAAGGGGCTTCCCAAAAGCTCAGCCAAGCAGGAGAGCCTGCAAGGGGGAGGAGATGGAAAGGAAATGAGGCAATTTTGAAGCCAAGGGGTGTATCATCACTTTGCTCATGCCGTTTAAAAGAACACTGGTACTGCTGCCTGGCCCTGCAAAGGTAGTGAGTATTTTGAAGGACAGTCTCTGGCCTTCCACCGTCTCTTGAGTGGGAACCTGGAAGCTGTCACCGCTGAATTATGCTTGGAGAATTAGCAGGTGTTTCCTTACCTGAAGTTGAACCCTGGTGAAACATTGCTGTCATCATTGTAAAGGCCGTGGAACTGGTAAATGGGTTTGCAGTAGCGCAGGGGCCAGTCGAGGTCACAGTTCCAGTCTATGGTGATCCCCACCACTCCACCCTGCAGCCAAGAGGGGAGTCGTGAGGTTGCCCCTCCTTGAACATGGCCCACACAGAGAAATGCTTTCCCTCCTCATACATGTCCTGTCTTGATGCCATGAGGTGTCCTGCCTCTCCAGGTGCACGGACCCCACTGCTGCCTCAGGCTTCTTGAGCAGCCCTGGCTTTGTGGCCTGTACATAACCCCTTGCACAGGCTCTTGTTTCTGTCCTGAGTGCTGGATACACAAATAAATTCATGCCCTCTTGTTCCTGATCAGAATCCTGTGCCCAAGACACGGTCCTGAGAAACAGTGCTCACCCCAGATCCCTTCTGGTCCTCATGGGACATCCTTCCCTTGCCTTGATTATGCCCAAGAGATTGCTCAGGAAATGCAGGAGTCTCTCCTCCCTCCTGAGCTCACTCCAAGCTGTAAATAGCTGTGCCCCAGAGGCTTGTATTTTTGCACCTTTAATATATAGAATCTTAGAATGATTTGGGTTGGAAGGGACCATAAAGACCATCTTGTTCCAAACCCTGCCACTGGCAGGGACACCTTCCACTAGACCAGTTTTCTCCAGGCCCTGTCTAACCTGGCCAGAAATGGGGCAGCCATAGCTTCTCTGGGCCATCTGATCCAATCCCTGCAATAAATGTTCATATATGCAAGCCTCTGATTCAATTCAGTGCCTGGCAAAGTTATCACAAGGTTTTGCAAAGCAGAGATAGCAGATATTCCCACACACCAGCCTGAGGAGTGTTAGGCAAAGCTGCATTTTGGAGCCAGCGGAAAGGCTGCAGTTAGCACTGTGCAATGACCAATATTTGACCATCCAGCTGGGATTTCCAAGCTCAGTCAGATGGGATTTGGCCACACAGATCTGGTTATTCACTGCTCAAATTAAAACAAGCTGAACCCTGGGATTTACTGCCTGTGGGTCAAATCTTCTCAAGAGTTTCCAAGAAAAATGTAAATATTAGGCCATGTCCAAGGAGATTCATAATCTTCATGAGATAATTCTGACACTCTTGTTTTCTCAAGAATTCTTCAGAAAACTGAAAATCATCTCAACAACTGGGGATGATTGCACTGTTGAATGTCTCTCTCCCATCAACAGCAAGGAACATAATTTGAAATTGAAGTACCTTAACAGCCAGGAAGGTAAAATTCTGACCCGATTCCTTCACTATGTATCCCAGTTCAAACACAGGACATAAGGAATCAGTGACTTTGTGATAGGTGCATTTCTTCAGGTACTGCTTGGTAACGCTCTCAACCAAGTTGCGCCTGTGAATGAAAAGAGAGTGAGAAAAATTCTCCGTAACACAGTAACTTGGGGGGTAAAAAACCTCTGTAAGTCCCTTGCCCAGTCCATGTGGCTCTTCCATTCACATGCCACTTGTCCATGGGCTCTGCTAGGCAATGTTCCGAGCTCCAGCAATTCTTATCTGGGACACCTCATGGATAGTGAGTGCATCCCACACCTTTTACATTTAGCTGGAGTTTGCTATCTCCTACAGCAAGGGTTAAAATTAGGAAAGGGCAACTTCTTGCCTTCCATCCCTCTCTGCTCTTTTGCCCAAAAACATCTTGTCTGTGAAGCCTATGTTTTTGTAAGACTTGTGCCTTGCTCAGACTGATCCCATCGCTGATGCTCAGCAGTAAATTGTCAGCAGTGATCAAAGGCAGGAAGTGTCCCCACAGCAGCCAGCCTGGCCACCCTCACTGCCAGGACCTGCTCCCTCTCTGTGTCCTCTTCAGCCTGTCCTCGCTTGGGCCACCTCTCCTTGCAGCTAGGGGGGATCCCCTCTCCCAGCCACCTCTTGGGAGGTGTGAGGTCAGCCCAGGACTTTGCCAAGCATGCTGGCTGCCAGGACATTTAACCTTGGCTGCAGCACAGGGACAGGATCAACTTAGAGAGAAGAATTCACTGTCTACAGCACAAATAGCTTCTGTTAATTTGTTCCAAATCAGATATATGGTCAGTGCCATCACAAATCCTCTTACAAGTGTGCCTTCAGCCAACAGCATTTCCCTCAGTGCTGCCTGGACCGCTTTGCTGAAACAGGTGGGATTCTTAAGGGGGAATCTGGGGCACCAAGTTTATCCTGGCCCTGTGGTATTTTAATTTTGTCTTCAGAGAAGGAAAATGAAAAATCAGAGTAACTGATTTGCAGCTTGTGAGGGTAACTTGGAAGAGGTTAATTCCAGAAATCTTTCCAGTAACTACAGCTATCAGCTGAGGTGGGACAGATTTGGGAGGGAAATGTCTCAGTTCCTATGAGCTAATGGGGTTCAGTGCAGCAGTTAGAGTGGTCCTGGGATCACTGATGAGGTAGGCAATCCTCTATACCAAGCATCCAGTTACACCCATCCAGCTGAGCCCATGGTTTCCCCTGAGGGACACAGCTGGAGGAACTGACCAGGAGCCATCCCCCCAAACCTCTCCTTACCTGGACACCTTGAACTTGGGGAAGGTGATACTGTTCTTGATGAACAAGGTGAACTTCTCTGCTTCTGACAGCAGAGCAGGGCTGAAAAACACAAGTGTAGACATGAATCCATCACTTGTCTCTCCAGGCTCTAGAGAAAGCTCCATTTGGTGAAAATTCACCCACACTGAGACAAGCAGACCCAGAAAACTGGTCGTCTCATCTTTCTGGTCTTTCACAATGCAGGCTGTCCTGGCCACATCCCATAGAGCCCCAACTTGGTCTGCTTCACACCAAGTGCAGCTGAGGTAGGAAAGAGGGCAACAACATCATTCCTTACCTGGGAACATGGTAATCAACTTCAACAGGGCACCAGCCAAAGATCTCACAGGTCTTCACAGTGCTGTTGAAGCGTACACACTTGCCAGTCATGAGCCCTGTGGGGGAGACAGCTGCTGACACCCCTGGATCCCATGAAATATCAGCCTTACGCTGGGATGGATGGGATCTGGTTGGGGCTTCAGCTCTGCCAAGGGCATTCAAGACACAAAATGCTCAGGGCTTTGGCATCTTTCTAAAACAGGAAATTAATTGTGGCCTATCAGCTCAGGGCAGTGGTTTCTCTTAGTGCTGTACAGGGGAGCAGCTGGGGATTTTTCTTGTTAAAACACACCTAAGAAAATGCTGAGGACAACAGTTTGGGGGAAATGGCTTAGTCCTGATTAACCTTTTGTTAGCTGAGCTGTTTGCAGCTCAGGTATCTTTCAAAACAGCAGAGCTGGACCAGCCTACATGGGACCTTCCAACCAGCATGTCAGAGGTTTTCCTGTTCTAAGCAGGTCCCCCAGCCAGGTGACACCCCAGCCAGGCAGCTTTTCTCGGTGTTGTCTCAGCAGAAGCACCAGGACCGTGTGCCATACCTTGTCCCTGACGGCTGTACTTCCCTTTGCTGCAGTCACTGTCCTGTATGCACAGCCCAGCATCTGGCAGCTGTTGGGAGAAAGCAGCCACCTCTTAGCACCCCACCCTGCAGCTTCACTCCCCCTGTCCCTCCTGTCTAACCAGGCAGCATTTTTATTGAGGGATACGTTGCTCAACTGCAGCCAGAGCCCTGTTCATACACTGCTTCCCAACCAAGGCTGTCCAGATAAAGCAGGAAAAAAGGGACGATTTATTCACTCCAGGCAGATACTTTCATTTAAGCCTCAAGTCTGCTCTGCTTGATTATCTCAAAGGGAAGAAAACTTAAATGGATGCCACCTGTTTTTCAGCAGAATAAAAGTCTTCACATAGCCCACAGGAGTCAGGAACAATAATATGGGGCCAGGCCCTGGCTTTTACTAAACCTCTCAATGTCAGAAAAAGTCTTTCCTCAGTGACACCACCACAATTCCCCTGAATTACAGAAGCTTAGCCCACTGAAGGAAGACAGTGCGTTTACCTCTGGGCAGGTTCCTTGTTTCTGTCCAGGAGTGACAATGAAGTTGGTCATCACCACGAACGAGTTGTCCCCCTGTGGATACACAGCCAACGAGCTCACAGGCAGCACAGGGTCTCCTCTGTGAGAAGCCTCTCCCTGGGTGGGACCTGCAGTGTCACCAGCCCCAGGGACAGTGGAGGACCCTGCTTGCTGCCTGAGATACTGCTCCAGAGGCACTGGAGGAACCTTGATCCTTTTGGAGGCAGCCTCAAACGTGCCTCCTCAGCCACAGTGGGTCCCAAGTACAAATGCTCCCCAAAGAGAACCTGGGCAGAGGTTTGTGACAGGAGCAACCTCATTTCCACCACAGGGACACCCTGTCATGGTTAGCCCCATGGAAAGCCTATGCCAAGGACCCATCTGCACCCCAGCACATGAGGAAAAGCAGCCACTGGGACAAAAGCAAATCCCTAACCCACCCACCGTGACTCCTTACCTGGGGTGGGAAAACATAGTCCACCACATCCCAGATGTGAGGACCCAGGACACTCTCGTTGGTCAGTGTCAGCCCTTTCAACTTCACTGAGACCGAGCTGACAATGCTGTCCTGAGACTGGTAGCCCTTCTCGTAGAGGAACACCCACCTGGACAGGGAAAGGTGGCAGGGTGAGCATGGCCACCAGCACTCCTCCACTGGCCCAATTCTCAGCACAGACCTGTGGACTGGGGCTTTTTCTACCAAGTCTCACTTGAGGAATCATTTGCCAAGTTTCTTCCTACTGGAGGAGGGACATGTTGGTGAAACTTCCTACCCTTTGTCTGATGGTAGTTGCAGGACTCGACCTCCATGCCAGGATGGTGTGTTGTGGGGACTGGGACACATTTTGTGGCTGAGGTTGTGTGAAGGTGGAGCACAGTAGCCATCAGTCATTTAGGGTTAAAGCCTATGGCAGGTTTGCAGCTTGCTGGTCTCAATGACCTACCCCAATACTCCTGATCTCCTGATCCACTGCAGAGGAACTCTCCAAAACCTAATCCCTCCAAGGCCAACACAGAGCTGAGTCTGGGCATGGTTCACATCCAGAGCCACTGTTCCCCATCCAGCAAAAGGAATGTGGAGCAACGCCCCTGTGTGCAAGAGGGCTGCAGGAGCACGGTTAGGGACACTGCTGTGGCCACAACAGGGCTCTGCCTGCCTTTCCCAGCCCATCACACAGTCATTAGGGCAGGCTTCTGACACTATTTAACCTACAGCATAAACAAGCTGCCACTGGATTAACTCTGACTCAGGGAGACTATAAACATGGGCAAGCAACCATTTCGGGTAGTGCTCCCGGCGCCGCGGAGCATTCTCGGCACTAAAAAAGGAGCGATCTGGATTTTGTCCCCACTGCCGTAGGCATCGGTCCCACTGGCTGTGACAGAGGCAGCAGGCTACTCATGGGACAGCCCATGACACCAGCCTGGTGTGTCAACCTCTCCTCTGACACCTGGCTGATGGGCAGAGGGGAAAATGGGGAATGCCAGGTGCTGTCTGGAGCTTTTCTCTTTGGTTCTGGACCTTGTGAGGATTTCTCAGAGAGGGAGCTTTCTAGCTTGCAGCCACATCAGCATCCCAGGACTGAGGGCAAGAGGACCTCAGGGATAGCATTTGCTCCAGTGCCTGGGGATAGGAGCAGAAATTCAGCACTGCTGCCACCCCAGCTGGGACACCCAGCTCCAACATCCTCCTCCAAGGCAGAAGACCATACTGGGTTTCACTGGTTACAGTGGGAATCTTCCCTGATGCCCTTGTGGCAGAAGGTTGTGAACTGGGCAGCAGCAGGGGCAAAACGTTTCACTAGATCAGCCTCCAGCACAGACTGTGTTGCTGACCTTATCCCCCTCTGGCAGAGCTGACTATGGCCACACAGGGCTGGGCAACCCCACCTCCCCTGCAGCAAAGCCAAGGTCATGACAAACAAAACCATTCCCTGTGAGGCTGTAAATGCTGCAGCAAGTCCTGCCCAGGTTGTAAAAGTCCCCTGGTGTCACTCCCTGATGTGATAGAGCCACCAAGCCCTCTTCCCTTGCCGACCTCATCCTGTGGCTCAGCCTGCAGCTCCTTGCATGCAAGAATTCAGGAAGCGAAACCCAGAAAGCACCCGGTATCTCCTGGGCAGCAGCAATACCACCTCATCACAGTCATCACAGGAAAAAGTGATGCTCCCCAGGGGTGACACAGGGTCTCACAGGAGGGTTGGCGTGCACTGATGGCACTACCCATGTCCTTCTAGCAGAGTCATGCGTTGGAACACATTTCCATGAGCATCCCATGCCTGCTATGAAGGGAGGACAAAAGCTGGGAGAATGGTAAATGAATACACATTTGGCTGCCAAATTTGCTTTCAAAGGACAGAAAATCTCAGGCATTGTGGCTTGGTGAGGGCAGCGAACTGGGGGCAGTGTTGTGGGCAGAGAACTGGGAGTAGTGCTATGGGAAGGGAATTGGGGGCAGTGCTGTCAGCAGCGAGGGAAAGCCAGGGGCTGGTGGGGCTGTGGGCAGCTGCAATCATAGGCAGCCCCTTGCTAGAGGAGCCTGATCTCAACAAACCAGAAAAAAACTTGGGAATTACAGCAACTTCATGCCAGATTCCTCTCCTCTGCCACTGGCTGTCACCCCCTGGCTGGTTCTCTTCCTGCTCCTTCCTGGTTGCCAGTGTCAGTTTAGCCAAGTTGCTTAAGCCACGTTTCCTTAGCTGCTCTGCACAACCATCTGTGCCAGTTCCCCATCCACAGGAGCAGCTGCCCCCAGCCACATTTGGTACTGGAGCCCGGGGACATCACAGGCCCAGTCCTTAGGAAAAACAAACCTGCTCCCAGTAACACCAGTGCAAAACTCTTTGCAACAGAGCATCCTTGAGACCTCAGTTGCAGTTTTGCATGAGGATTACCCTTGAGAGCCAAAGTGCTGGTGAGCAGGGTGGGACCAACATGGGGGACCAACGTGGGGGTTCCACACTGATCCCCTGGGAAGGGTTTTACCCTTTCCAGGGAGTCTGTGCTAAAGGTAGGGATTCCTTTGCATGAGACACTCTGCACCCCAAAATTTCCTAGGTTTTCCAATTCACAGCCAGACACCCTCTTTCCTTTCAAACATCGTGCCTTGGGGCCCTTCCCCATGAAAGGGTGCTGGTCTCCTGCTAGGCCTGAGCCCCCAGCAGCCATGGGGCCACAGCAAAGGCTTACCAACCATCACATCCCATAGCATCGTCCCACACTGAGGGGACAGGCACAGAGCTACTGGAGCAGGAGCAGCAGCCCCGGGGCACCTGAGGACACAGATCCTCACCCGGTTCTGATCCCGCCTGCTCCACTCACTGCCTTTTTTAAGCAGTTGCCCTTGCTTTTGGAGCTGTCTCCCAGAAGCAAATAAGACCAGGAATTTTGGAGCCAAGCTGTGTCTCGGCCGCAGTGTCAGAGCAGTGAACAGGGAGATTTATGGCCCTGTCTTGAGCCACTTGGGTCTCACAAATCATTGCACTGGCCCCAGATGCCTCTTATTTAATATAAATGAAAATAAAAATAACAACAGATTCTCAGGCCACCATCCAGCAGCTGGAACAGGATCTGGATTCTCTTCAGTGAGAAGACGGGGCCCTGGTGTGCGGAGCAGGGCTGGGCAGGGATGAGCCTCCAGCTTGGACATACAGTAGCTACTGGGGAGGATATGGGGACTAAGTAGCCATCTAAAAGAGCCATGGAGGGACGCTGGGCTGCACGGGAGCAGCCACAACCAGAGGGATGTGGAGCCATTAGCAATAACCCCCTGCACTGAGATATTGGGGATATAGAAACCCCTCTCTCTCCACTGCTTTTTAACCCAGTGGCAGAGCATTAATTTCAGGGAAAGCGGGTGCTGAGGAGCCTTACCCGATGATGTACGCCAGGACGATCAGCTGGATCAGCCGGAAGGTCAGTCCCACCTTCTTGTTCCTCACCAGCACCATCCGAGGGGTGTCATACTCGAAGAGGAAGGAGGACACCTTGTCCATGCACTTCTGCCCCATGGCCGTGCCAGGGCTGTGCCGCTGCCTCCCGGCTCTTCACTGCGCTGTGGGTTGGGCCGTGCCCGCCGCCGCTCCGGCAGCTCCTCTGTTTGCAGATTAAAAAAAAAACAAAATAAGAATGCTATCGGCGTGGCTCTGTGCACATCTGGGCTGTCGGGTTTCCTCCTCTGCGCAGGGATGAGGCTTCCTCTTCCTATAAGCTCTGGGCTGGGAACAGCGGGTGCCCTACATGGTCTGGGGGTGGGACAGGGTGTGGGAGGGTGCAGGGCCACCCTGTTGCCAAGCCCACATGCCACCAGGACGAAGCCATCTGCCTGTGAGCGATGCTCCCTCGCCCTGCAGGAGCCTTCCCTGGGGGACAGAGAGGCTGCAGGCAGGGCTCAGGATGAGCAGAGACCACGAGGCATTCCTGGGGGCAACAGTGGGATGGAAGAGATTGTGGGGCTCCTGGGAGAAATTTTAGGAATTAGGATTGGGGTTACCACAACAGCCACCTCAGGCTGTGTGTCCTGAGCCCATGTCCTACTCTGTCTCCGAACAGCTGCCCCAGAAAAAGGGTCGGGAAAGAGAAGGGGGAGCACCAGAAACCCAGCTCAGCAATTCGGAGCTGACCCATGGAGCAGAAGGGTGCCCAGCTTGGCCCCCTCCCATGGTGAGGCCAGACAGCTGGGGCTTGGCTCCTTCCCAGCACTTGTACTGGGCTGGGCTGGGTGCATTTGGAAGCATTTCCAGCATTTCCTGAATGGTCTGGACGTGAGCAGGGCCAGGCGAGCCGGGGTCACTGCGAGTGATGCTCTGCAGGGTGATGCAAACACCACTTTAAACAAATATCACTGAGAAAGGGACTGGATTTGAAAGTGCCAGACTGAAATTTGGGGGCCAACAGCTGCAGTGGGAAGCTTTGAAAGGGGCTGGCTCATTGCTGGGGAAAGCACAGAGGCTGTGGATGGAGGACCCTGTGCCATCAGTGCATCCCACTGGGCAGCTCCAGGGCACGCTCTGTGCTGGGGAGCACTGAGGCTGAGGAGGGAGCACTGGGTTTGTGTTTCTGGGGGAAAGAGAGGATGTTTTCCCCAGAAATCCCAGTGCCCAGCTGCTTCAGCACTCCAGGCAGGGACAGGCTCCATGAGCCTCAGTTCATCTGCTGCCTCCCTTGGCCTCAAAGGAGACACTGGCTCTCTGCAGCCACCAAGCCTGGCATAAAGGTCCTCTCTGCAGGAGGAATAAGCTTTGAAATTATGGAAAATCTTAACCTGCTGGGATAAATCTTTCCTTTCAGGAATATTTCTTTTAGCATCACCGTCTTCAAGTTCACTTGCCGATTGCTCACTGTCATATTTACCTTTCAACTCAATACATTACAGACCTGACAACTGTGAAATAAGTGGGAAAAATCAATTATCTTTGCTGGGCAATAAGGAAAACTAGGGAAAAAAGCAATCAAATCATTTATCCGAATCTTTTGGGTGTACCATGAAGCCTGGGAATCAAAATCAGATGATCCCACGTTGCAAGTGACGTGATGCAATCCCAATGCCCTGGTCCTCAGCAACATGGAAAGCTGTCAGACAAGGAGCCAAAAGCAAATACAAAATGCTGATGTTAATCATACAGATTGAAGGCTGATACTGCTATTGAGTGGAGCAGACAAACCTTATAAGCTTAGATATCTGTCAGGAGAGAAGCAAATAACTTACTGTATGAAACGAGGCCTTTTAGGGAAGGCTGCTCACCCTTGCCAAGGCCATGGGGATAATGAAAATAGGACAGCTAAATTTAACAGCAAAATGACTTGTAAAAGAGTCACTTCTAACCTCCTCTCTGGTACTTGGAGTCAATAAAATGGTTATAGCATGGATTTAGCTAAAATTCTTTCCATTGGGAGATAATAGGCATCTGCCATTTTATAATCTCTTGGAGCCATGTTGCAGCTGGAGAGTGGGGCCAGAACTCGTCTGGAGTGATGTGGAGAGCAGAAAACCCCAGCCTGGAGCACCAACAGAGCCTGAATCTTTTCCTGGGCTGATACCAGCATCCAGCTTGGGCACCCACTTGGCCACAGCATCCAAATGCTTGAAAAAACCACAGCCTAAGCACTTGTGGGCTCACACCTCTCCCACACCCACGCCATCCCTGGGATTGCCACTCCTAAGATTACTTTATCACAGGGAATTTAGTAGGTTTGCACAGGGATTGCTCACCTGTGTGGCCCTGCAGTGGTGCCAAGATGGTGCCAACACACCTTCCTGCCTCTGCAGGTGGTTATCAAGGGACAGTGCCCTGCTTGGGCTGTTCGGCTGTTGACTGACCTGCCCAGACAGGGCAGCCACTGGCCAGAGATGCTGAGATCATGGGGCTGTGATGCTTCCAGCTGTGGTGCAGGCACTGGGCTGTCCTGAGGCCAGGTTGGGATGTGTTTGCTGTGATAATAAATGCATTACTCTAACACCCAAATGAAAAATAAAGATAGAATTAAGAGGAAGAGGGTTTTATCAGCCTGCTGTGTAAGGTGCAGCCTGGGGAGTGTCCCATGACCCTCTGCACCAATTCCCACACATAGCTGGGACCTTGGGGATGGTTTTATCTGAGGTTCCCACAGACACCCACTGGCGTGGTGCTGTCAGTACACTCACAGCCATCTCCTCTGAATAATTTTTGTATCTCTTGGCTGCTTCCAAGCAGAGCAGGAAGGAGGTGTTGGGGGTTCTCTGCCTGGACTAACGAGGAGCAGGGGCTGCTGGAGGAGGAGCGGCAGCTTGAGTTCATCTGCAGCAGGTCCTGGGCACTGAGGATGGGTTTGCCCAGGGCACAGAAATTGCTGAACTGAACTTGACCTGAGCAGCATGAAAACAAAGGACCAAGTGGGACAACACAGGGACACAGCAAGTAGAACTGGAAGTGTTCGAGGCCAGGTTGGATGAGACCTTGAGCAACCTGGTCTAGTGGAAGGTGTCCCTGACTATGGGAGGGGGTTTGAACAAGATGATCTTTAAGGCCCCTTCCAACCCAAACCATTCTGTGATTTTATGACTCTAAAACCAAGCTGAAATAAGAAAAATGAGTTGATCTAGCTCCACTGCTCATGGGAGGGGGAAATGGAAGCAGAAAGAGCAAATGAGGCTCTAAAGCCCCTGTGTTAGTGTCTGAGATTGCAAAGACCTGGGGCCAGATTTCCCAAACACTTTCCTGGGTCAGCTGGCATTGACAGGTCCCCAGCACCAGGCTTTGGCCTCATCCAGCACCTCCAGCTCCAGCTGGGCCAGATGCCGAGGGTATTGAGGGCTGGTGACCCTGCAAGGGTACCCCTGGCAGTGTTGTGCAGGGTTAGCACAGGAGTCCATCCATGGCTGTGAAAGGAACTCCTTCCCCCTGCCCATGAAACACACTCAGCCTGTGCTTGGGGATGAGAGAAAAATGAAAAATCTGTTATTTTTAAGGGAGACATTTGGAAATGCAAGTGCATCCTTGCTTTGAGCTGGGACAGGGACCCACAAAGAGGGTTCTGACAACCTCTGCATGAGCCTCAAGCTTACCCAGCCAGGGAAGCACCACAGTGGAAGGCATAAAAGCTACCAGGTATTTCCAGGCTCTCAGACATTGACAGGGGGGAAAGAAAATAGAAAAATAATAGATGAAGCTCATTACACAACCCAGACTCATGCTTGGCAGCATCTAGCACGGAGCTCTGAATTTCAGCACAAAACTGGGCAGCACGCTGCAGATCCATGGATGGGGAGGAGTAACACAGAGGCAAGATTTAAAATATGATGGTGGGTGCAGAGGGGACCTGCTGTGGTCGAGGTTGCCAAGAAGAGTCCCTGAGAGCTGGTGGCTTTTCCCAGTAATTTTGGCTTGCCCTCACCAGTTGCAGGAGGTGCTTACACTACACCACTGGCAATGGGAAGGGGAGGGTGGAAAAAAATTGGCAGATGAGAGCAAGCAAGGTCCTACAAAACAGCATGTTCAGTTTTCTTTCCAATTTTAACTTGTCCTTGACCTCTCTTCGCTCCTTCCCAGCAGGGCTGGCTCGGCTCTGTACTTGTCCCGTGCTGCAACGCCCCGGCACAAGATGTTTTTCGTGGTATTCACCCCTCAGAAGTGGCATTTGCACCCCCAGTTGCTGTGACAGCACATCTCCCTGGAAATACTTCAGTTTAGCTGATGCCAAAGTAAACATGAACCTGAGGTGCTGGGGGTACCAAAAGGTGTCAGTGGCCCTGTGGCCATTGTGGCCTGCACATCCAGTGTGGAGGCTGGACCTATGCCATGGGATACAGGGACCCCTGGGATTTTTTTGGTAGGATAACGCCTGTTTTCTGAATCATGCCTTCAAAAGACAAGCATAGTCCCAGGTGATGGTACCCAGGGGTCCAGGGACTGACACAACATCAGGTGGGGAATTTGGGGTGGTTTTGCCTTCAGCGCTGTGTCCTGAGACAGCATTTCTGGTATGGGGGACTGGCTTGAGGGTCACCTCCAGCCATGGCAGTGGTGCTCCTCTTGCTCTGACATCAGTCTGCACCTGCAAAGAGGAGGCCAAGCAATGGCCCTTTCCCAAAAACAACATGTGCCAGGGTATGTCCCTCTTTGTAACCCCCTGTGGGTTATAAAGCTTTTGGCTTATCTTGTGCTCCACCTTTGTCCTGCTCACAGCACTGGGAAGGAACATGTGGGCCCACATCCCAGTAAAAAAGCACCAAGGCTAGATGTTGCCATGAACACAGGTTTGCTCCAAAACAGGACCTGCATCTGGATCAGGATTTTCTGCTTCAAACATCACCATGGGCAGAGCTTCGGTGATGCAGAGATGGAAACGCACGGCCCCAAGCCCTATGCCATCCCTCCAGAGGAGGCCAAGTTATTTAATTAGTATTTATTTCATAAATTATTTCTTGTAGAGGTTATGGCAGGGCTTATTTAAACCTCCCCTCCCAGCTGGGGGAGATAAGGTGATGACTATTCTGGATACAGTCAAAATTAGCACTGTTATTTGTATTCTTGTGCCCCAAGAGTGAATGTAAAAATTCCCAACAGTCGTATTATGCCACTCTGCTCATTTTGCCTTTGTCATCCCATGCCAGGCACAAGCTCAGCTCCATTTCTAGTTTGGCTCCTCTGAAAACCCACAAGAAATCCTGATCTGGTGAGCACAACTCCTTTTACGGCTGAAGAATGCCCTCAGGCACTCCCGTATGGCTCCATGGGCTCCCAAATGTCCCCCAAATCAGCCACAAATTGGACAAGAAAAGAAAAAAAAAAAAAAAAAAAGGTAAAACAACAACAATAAAATAGACAAAAAAAAAAAAACAGTCATCCAGTAAAATTGCTTTTATTTCTGTAATTTTCTAAGTATAAAACAAATCAGCCCAATATTGTGTGAACAGAGTGGATTGTATGGATGTGACCACAAGGAGCCTTCCCACATCTTCCCAGCACACCTGGCTATTTACAGTCAGACAAAGGACACGGTTTAGGAAGCAGTAATTTAGTGGAAAAATATCTCTCATATAATAAAATAGGAAACCTCATTTCTTGCAGTTCTATCCCTCAGATAACACCCTCCCACCCCCCCAAGATATAACAATTTACGTTTTACTATGAAGCACAATCTCAGAGATTTCTACATTTGCTGTTCAGGCATCTCATATAAAAAAATCAGCATATTCCCAGACTGAAGCCACTGAGGGCACCTGCTGGCAGTTCAGTGGTTGCCCTCCTCTTGGTCCCAAGTGCCCATCACTCCAGGCACACACAGATTTTGGCTCATTTAATGCCCCACTCACACCAAAAGCTGAATGGCACCACAAGAACAGGTCCAGGGAGCACAATTTACCCTGTGTCTCCTCTGCAGCCCTGCAAATCCTAACCCCAGCTGTGCCACACAAAATCTGTATGGGGTAAAGCCCTCTCCTTGGTTGGTACTCCCAGGCTGTCTCACCTGACAGAAAATGCCACTGCAGAAGTGGGAGAAAAAAGAGCCCAGATGGGACTGAATCGCTGGCATCATTTATACAAAGTGATGGCCATGCCAGGTATGGTCCAAAAATCACAGTAAGTCTTAGGAGTTGGTAGTGGGGACTTGGGTGTGTTTGAGTTTCAGGAGTGATGCAATGCCAAGGTCACTGAACATCATGAACATCTCCCAGCCAGGGCCCCTGCACAGCTCAAATCATTATTTGTTGAGTTTTGGTGGAGCAGGACCCTGACTGGGAAGCAGTATTATCAACCTGATGTACAAAAGAAGGACCAAAAATTAATGCTGAGTTTTCCTCTGCTCCTCCTTCTGCCATCCACACCATGAGCAGAAACTCCAACTCAATCCCAGATCTGATGCTCCTACAGGAACGAATTCCCCCAGCCCCTCCCCAGAGCCTGTCCCTCCTACTGCCCTCCCCAGTGCCTGGTGGTGCCATCCAGCCTTGGCTGAGCAGAGCATCACCAGAAACACACCCACACAGAATGTTCACAGTGCCAAAACCCCGAACACACAAACACAAACCTCATCCAGACCTGGGCCACACGACACAAATAAAATGCAGGATGCAGCACTTTGCTCTTTTTCCTTTTCCAACATGGGATCCCCATGGGGTCACCACCACAGGGGGAAGAGCTCATCCAGCAATGGCACAACGCCCCAAAACAGTACAAAAGACTTTCCACAGCTGATCCCCCTGGTGCTTGCCTCAGGAACACAGGACCTTTCCCTCCCACCTTGGCTGTACCCCAGCATGGTGCTTGGCCCCTGAGGAAGGAATATAAAGTGCTCATGGATAATCATAATCCCATGCTGCCATCCAGCCCTGCATCTTGTGGAGGATCTGTCACAGCAGCCCACCAATGCTAAAGGTCTTGCTGGAAAGACCTGAGTTTTATTTATAGACTTAGAATATGCCAGGCAGCACCATCAAAATAAAACTAAAAAGGAAATAATTTCTAACCTCTGTTGCCAAGAAAAGCAAGGATCCCAGAGGTTTTCCCCTAAGCTGCTTTTTAAAAAAAGCTTTAGGGCAAAACAGCCACCCAGTGTCCATCTCCCTTGTATTGCACAGTCAGATGCCTTGGTAAGACACAAGAGCCTATCCCAAAGTGATGGTCTTGGCTCTGGGATCTCCAAGTTTACATAAGAACATGTTCCAGCCTGTAAAAGCTCCCAGCATGCTGCTGCTGGCACACATGCAATAAATAACTACTCTGTGATTTATCCTGACCTTTCACTGAAGAATAAAGGAAAAAATACTTACATCTATGGGTATTTTTCTACTTCATTAAGATGTTTGAAGTATAAGCCTTTGTAATAAAAAATATGAAGTGAAACCTGTACTCCAAGTAATTAAAGGATGTGTGGAGAGACAAGAGACATGGTCAACTATTCAGAAGGGGAAATGGGGACGTGTCAAAATGGTCCCTCCTAGCAAGAGGGCCACCTGCTCCAGGCAGCTCTAGTGCAGATTACCTGGGCTATTTTCTAGATAGATCTGAAGCTCACAATAGAAATAAAATGCAATTTGCTGCTGCTGGAAAGAACAAGCTGGGACAAAGCTCTGGTTTCTTGCCCATGATGGCTCAGGCTTTGGTAACTCACAATTGTGACTCAATGATTGCATGAACAGACTGACACTGCCTGGGCTTTTACACAAGAAACTTCTCCATACCACACACATTTGGGTTAAATTCATAATCCTCCACCAGACATTAAGTCCAGGGAAAACAGTGTAACTCAGGTGGTGGATGGACCAAGCAGGTTCCTGTAGGCACAAGGGACCAGGGAGATGCCATTGGGCAGCTGCAGGCCCTGCTGGACCTTCTGAACAGGGCTGGGATGCTCTGAATCCAGTCCAGCCTCTGAATCCAGCCCAGCTTCTCCCAAACTTGTTGTTAGCCTCAGAGAAACAGAGAAGAGAGAAGCTCCTTCCTCTGATGACATTGAGCTGGAACTGGACTAAATTCCCACTGGTTGTTTTTCTGCACAGAGCAGTGGAGATGGACTCAATCATCTTGGATATCTTTCCCAACTTAAACAATTCTTTAGTTCTGTGACCTGTACTAAAATAAGGTGAAATCCTCCCTTTTGAGGAAGGGCAAATCACATGTCTACAGCATTAGTCTTACTGAAGCCTTTTTTGAAGGCTTATACAGTACCTGGGTCATGTCCTGGTCCTCTACACCAGGGTGGGTCTCATCCATGGTGAAAATCTTTGAAGAGGAATTGGTTATCCCATGGGATCAACTGATTAAATCATTTAGACAGAACACATTTGAAAAATAAAACTTCTTCAAGACAAAGTATAGTAAGATTTTAAAAAATCAGCAACAATCTTCTAACCACAGAGTATCTATAAAGATCTTTTTAAAGAGCTCCATATTAAAATTCCTTGAATACATTATATATTAAATACAGTAACAACATTTCATGCAAGGTTTTCTGTACAATAAATCAGCTCAGTAGTATAACAATTCTGTACATTCCCATTGGTCTGGGGGCTCTGCTCATCTTCAATGCTGGTGATGGAGAAAAGAAAGGAGGGATGATATTTGGCACCTACTGTATGGAAGGAGATATGCTCTTGCCCGGATGATATAGAAAAACACTTTTAAGAGGCAAAAAGTAGAAGAGAAAACCCAACAGCAAAGGAGCAAATGCTATCCCAGACCCTGGCTCTAGTGCTGTTGCTGGAATGTAAGAGAAAGGAAAGACACAGGCTCTGGCTAACTAAATATCATCAGGATGGATCCTAGGAGACCGTGAGGAAAACAGGAGGGAGGATTTGGAGAGCTGGAGAAGAAACCAACCACTATCAGCTTCTCAGCTGATGCAGCTCAACGGAGAAAGATAAATTTAATGGATCCAAAAATCCGCTCCTGGTCTACAAATCCTCACTGAAGACTGTCTCATTCCTGCTGTGGAAAAAATCCCCAGAGGGCAAGATAAAGTTGGTGCCTCACAAAAAGGGATGCCACAACAAACACCACTCATGGAGAAAGACCATGTTATGTACAAGCATACATTCATTCCCATCGTGATCCCTTGGCAGGGATGCCCTGTGCAAGTCAGTGATGTTCTCCAAAGCAGAGCACATCAAGTCATGGATGTGCTCCTAAACACTTAATCTCTACTACTCCTAGGGAAATAGTTTAAAATTCACTGAGAAAAGGAAGTGTGACCAGGAAGGAGTGGTGGACATGAGGAATGCAAGGTGGGCATCCCCTTGGTTTTCTTCACATGGCTGCCCCTACAAGGAGAAGGACTGCC
Organism: Vidua chalybeata; assembly: GCF_026979565.1. NCBI lineage: Eukaryota > Metazoa > Chordata > Aves > Passeriformes > Viduidae > Vidua > Vidua chalybeata. The sequence continues at coordinate 4,139,184 of NC_071549.1, read as the reverse complement.
TTATATAGTGCAGATGGGATCTAGCAAGATGCCAGATGGAGAACAGACAAGACTTCATCGTGCTTTGGTGCTGGATGAGCCTGAGAAGGTGCTGGGCTTTCTATAATGCAGGGATCAAACAGGACAGCGTGATAAATAGGGAGAACTTCGCCTTCCACCACATGCACCTGACCTCGATGTATAAACACATGTCCATGAGATTCACACCAATGTTGGACACACTCTGAAGCTACGCCCAGCTGCTGCAGCCACTGGAGCAGAGCACAGCAGCAGCAACACTATGGACATCATCAAGGCTCAACAACCCCAACACACAGCCCCCTCTCCTCTCTCCGTGCCCTCACTCACTGCCAAGCCCTTCCCAGCCCCTGAAGCTGCCTTGTGCGTCCCATCCCACTGGGGGATGTGGCCTCAAATCCCAACTTCCTGCCTTAATCTCTCATGAAGGCCACCTTGCCTGTGCTCACTCAGTCAGGGTGAAAATTGGAAAGAGGGTCTCAAATTTGGCAAGAACAAATCCCAAGGAACCACATTACAATGATTCAGATCCACACAGCTCCATCCCCAAACTCTACGCCAGCTGTCCAGTAATTGCACTCATATGTACAGGAAAAAGAAAGCTACAGAACAAAACGAAAATCAGTATTTTTTCTTTTCGACGATTCACCCGCATTTGTCTGATAGTCGGACACATGCATGTCCTGCTGGCTTTAGCGATGGTCACGCATGCAAGACTTCAGTCCGAGTTACAGCTTAGGGATCCTCTAGTTCAGAGTCGCCCTCGCGTTGTTCATTTCTTGTCCTCCTCTCCTGAAACGAAGGGCAAAAAAGAGAAATAAAAGTATTGGTGAGGGTTCAAAAGCAAACCAGCTCCATGTTTTTGTTACCAAGAGTGATTGCTCCTGGGTTGATCACAGAAGGAGCCTGGGATCGTGTCTGCACAGAGCTGGCCTGACTGCGGCTGTGGCAGCTCAGGCTGTGTGAGGAGGAGGAGGAAGATGCTGATCCCTGAATGAGGAAGGTCTCTGCAAGAGTTAGGAAAAGGGATGAGTTTTCAGAATTCACAGAATGACTGGATTGGAAGAGACCTTCAAGATCATCAAGTCCAACCCATGCCCCAACACCTCAACTAAACCCTGGCACCCAGTGCCACATTCAGTCTTTTTGTAAACACACCCAGGGATGGTGACTCCACCACCTGGGCAGGCCATTCCAGAACTTTATCACTCTTTCCATGAAAAACTTTTTCCTTATATCCAACCTGAGGTGGAGCCATGAGGGAAGGCAAATAGGCAGGATCCGTCCTTACTGCTCCTAATGAGGCATGATGCAGGGAAAAGCAGTGGGTCAGAGAGGAGGAAGCTCACTGCATCCTCCCACCCAACCCAGAGCCCCAGCCCTGCTGCAGCCAGAGACACGGATTCTGCTCCATGGGCTGACACCACTTACACACACTACCCATGTACCCATAAATACCTTCAAAACAATGAGCAAGGACCAACCTACTCATCACAGCCACTGTCCCAGGGCTGCCCTCCTACCTTCTCCCTCCCTCCAGATGCACAGGGTTGGACAGGGAAGATAACAGGCAACACACAGGCTGTAGGAAAGTGATGGCATCCAGCTTGAACTCCATATAAGCAGCCTCAAAATCCCTGCCAGAATTTGACCTACAGCAACTAGATCCCCAATTTTCAAGAAGTTGACAGGAGTGTCCCTGATCCCTGAGGCAGCAGCTGCCCTCCAGCCTGAGGTAGCTTGGTTTATCCAAAACACATCTTTTTCCTTAAAAAAAACCCACCAGAAGCAGCACTTGCTAAGGAGAGTTAGAAAAATCCTTTATCGTGAATCTTTTGACTGTATTTCTCTATCTTTCATCACTGCACACATCACGAAACACATCTCACTGGGGACTGCTGTTCCTGTGCTCTTGATAAATAAGGGTCCTGCCCAGGGTTACCCGCGAGGCTCCGCGCCTGCTGCCAACCCTGGTGCCGACAGCTTTCAGGGGAATTAATAAATAACAGGCAAGACAGAGGCAAAAGGCTTTTTTGCAACTTCTGCCAATTTTTTTTTCCAGTGTTGGCTGCAGAGCCCAGCCCTTGTGTCCTGGGATAAAATGGTTTGCTGTGATGGCAGCATTCCTCTGGATGACACTGCAGGCTTTGGTGCAAGGCAGGGATGCTGGTAACTGCACTGTACTAAATATCATTGCAATAATCAAATTAATGTCCTCCCCACTGCAGCAGCCTCTCTTCCCTCTCCTCCAGCAGCTGAACAGAACCCACCAGGTGACACACCAGTGGTAATTTGCCAACCATGGCACTTCCCCTAAACACATCACCTCATGGTTGTGCAAACAGGGAGGAGGATGCCATAGCACGTGGCAGGCAGGGACAGGAAGGGGACATGGCTGCAGTGTTTAACCACAGTGGGTGCTCTTCAAAATGTTGCTCTCAGGTCTCTAAAGTAACGCAGTCCTGGCATGGAGTGAGTCAGGTGTTTCCAAGAGCCCTGCAACCAGCCAAGGGTCCAGCTCCCACATATGCAGATCCCTGCATGTCAGTGTCCATCTGTCCTTCCCTCACACTGGTGAGAGGAACAGGGGGGATGTAGGACCTGTTTGCAGGGATGATGGGATGGTCACAGTCCCTCTGGATGCTGCCCCACACCAGGGGTGTCACAGCCCTTCAGCACTTGCAAACCAGCAACTGAACAATGTGAGCTCAGCTCCTCCAAGGTCTGCTCCCCCTCGGACAGCTGAGGCTTTTGGGGAGGTTTTTCCTTACTGCTTTTGACTTTCCTTAACAGGCTCCTGTAAAAGGTGCTGCTGGAGAGATGCAGGCTCCCACTGCCAACTCAGCTCACCTCCTTCACCAAGGGAAACGCTGCAGCCCTTGTAGCTCTGAAAACTGCACATCTCCCCCATCACACCAGGGCACCCTGAGCTTCAGCCAAGACCCCGGGCCCCAGGAGAAAACCAAAAGGGAAATTGTCCCCCCATCCCTTTGCAATACCAGGGCAGCAACACTGGCAGCTTCCCTCTGCTCTTCCATTTTTAAAGCACAATTCACGGACACGTATGAAAAACAGGGGAGAGGGGGAAACAAAAACAAAAAGCGAGGCAGAACTGTAAAATCCCGTGTGGATATTCCAGCACTGGAAGGTGCAGCACCGCTCTCCTGCAGAGCACCCCACAGCTCAAGGGAATACTTGGCCCACGGGGACACATTCCTCTGCCAGCACCCAGCCAAGGTAGCTCCACGCACAGATTACCCTACAAGGGCAGGCCACGGCCGCAGGCGCTCGCTCCCCGCTCTGCCGTGCCAGGGAGAGGGATGCCTGCCTCCTCTGCAGGGAACACGGGCAGCTGCAGCAGCTCCTGTGCTCCTGGGGGACTTTCAGGAGCTTCCCTCGTACCCAGGTGCAGGTGCATGGGGGAAAATGAGGATGAACAACTCCTTTTTGCTATATGCTGGAGGGTTTTTTCTGATGGGACATGGAGATTTTGGTCCCTGCGAATTTTGGGCTGTCTCAGATGGAGAGCTCCATCTGTCCCTGGCAGGGAGTGTGATGCACTTGTCACTGCACTGCCACCTCTGCCAGCCACTCTCCTCTGGGAGGATGCTGAAGCCTAAAGCTGATGCCAGCTTTGCAGAGAAGGGGCCAAAGCTCCCTTGGTGGTGGAGATGCTCACCCCACAGAGCAACCTCACATGGACATCAGCTGCAGTGGCAGGAGACTGCAGGGCACTGTGCTGCCCATGGGAGAGGGAACAGGAACAAGGTGGGGTGGCCACCATCTTGCACCTCCTGCAAAATGACCCCGGGGGCTGCTGTCCTCACTGGGCACAAGGACAAACAGCTGCCTAAATGCTAATCTGCCACAAAAGACACCAAGTCAATTCCTGTGCATCCAAACTCCTGATTTTCAGTGGCCCTGCTGCTGTCAGGGCAGGCATGTAGTTGTGTTGCAGAAAACACCTGCTTTGTGATCTTGCCCCTGCTTTTACCACAGCACAGGTGAGAGATGGTGATGCTCAGCACCCAGACAGGGCCTGCTGCTCAACGTGCTGAGAACAAGCACAGCAGCAACTCCAACACCTGTGAGAGGTTTGCTTTGAGATGGTGGACATGAGGAGGTGCAGGGACAGTGCAGGAGGGGAGCAGGGTGGCCTCGGCAGTGGGCTGATGGTGCACAGAGGAACATGAGCACTGGGGTTATCTCAGTGTCCTCCCTATATTTGATACTTCTTGAGAACCACTTAGAAAAGAGACAGAGACTTTTGCAAGGCCTTGGCACAGATGCCTGGAAACCTTCCTCCTGCATGCCACAGGATTCTGAGAGAACAAACACTTGAATGCACAGAGCATGGAAAATATTAAAGATATTACAGCAAGAGATACCTGAGGGTGGTGAGCCCTTGTGAGCCTGCCCACATGTGACAGACCCCTGAGAGCATCTCGATGTTCCTGACCAGAACATCTGCAGCTCACACAAAGCCAACCTCAGCCGTGCACATTCTCTTGCTCTCACATTCACATCACCTCCCAAAACTGAGACAGCAGAAACCTCAGAGGGGCCAGAGAGGAATGAAGACAGCCAGATATGTAAAGGATGTGAGATGAAAGGCTGGATGTGAGCAGAGTGATGGGGAGAGGAATGTAAAGCACTGAGACCACAGTGAGAACTGAAGAGTCTCAGCTTTCTGCCACTTCAAGGACAAGGAAAATCCAGCGTAATGGAAACACAACTTATCTAAATTTCATCAAAGGAGAAACTTTTCCATGCAATTCCTGAATCAGCAGAACTCGCAGCTATACATTTGCATTCCTCAGATGAACACCCTTGGCCATCCCTTGGAAGGTCCCATGCTGGAGATCATTCCCAAGCACTGTCTTGCAGAGACCAACTGCTAGCCTGGCCCCTGGCCAAAACTGCCATCAGACAGCTACTTCACAGCTTGTTAGGCCTTATTTTGAAGCAAAACACAGACACCACTGTGGGAAAGGAGATCCTGTCTGGGTAGAGTCTCTAGGTTCTATTATTGTATCTCTATTCTATATCTAAGCCATGTTCACCCAGACACATTCCAAGCAGGTGCCCACCACACACAGTCAAGACTGCAGGAAGCACAGGGATACAGCATTCAGGGATGAGACACGTAAGGAAGCCAACCCTTGCTCTGGAGTCTTGCAGGTATTCAACTGGTGCTTCCCGCTCCACTTGGGTCTTTCTGTCCTGAGAATGCCTGGTAAAAAAATCACAAGACCACACATAAAAGTGGCTTTTGGAGGTTTTTTCTTTGCTTTTCAAAGGCCAGAGGAATCAGGAAGATGAAGAGTTTCAATTACTTCTTTCAAGTCTGATGATTTAAGCGTGGTGATTTTGCCACACAGCCGAGACAGAAGAGCTTCATGGGAAACCCTGGATCCATGAGACAGAGCAACCCGTGAGCATCAGCAGCATCATGACTGTGGGGATGAGGGAAGCTCAGAGGACCTGAAACATTGGGAGTGTGCCATGGGAGGAGAAAACTGAGCTGCTGTGCTGCTGTGATGGCACTTGAGAGGATGGTGTGCCTACCAGAAACCTTGCTGTGCTTGGAGCTGTGCAGGCAGAGCCAAAGAAAAGTGCTTCCTCCAACAGTGCTGAGATTTTATAGAGAAATACAAAGTGTGGGAGAAAGACAGACTCAGCTCCAGACCACAGATGGTGAAGTGAAGACCGAGGGCATGCATGGGATGCAACATTAACCAGCTCTCCTACACCCCAGCCCAGTGCCACGCTGTAGAATTGTTACTACAGGCTTGTAATTGTGGGATAAAACAGACCTGGGTGTCTGATGAGAGATGAAACAATTCAATAAAAACAGGCTAGAAACAATTTCTATCTGGTCTGTAAAAACAGGAGCCCTGCACCTCTGTTTCTCTGAGCAATTGCTGAGTTTCTGCATCAGCTCAACACAGGAAGAAAGGCTGACATGAGCACCACCTGCACACCAGGACACACTGATGGGGAGGGAGATCTGTTTGTGATCATTTCCTGCCTGCAATACTTTCCCATCCCATATTTCCAGGTACTTGCAAAGCCCTGCTCCATGAAAACCAAACACAGCTGTTACAATACCCCAGAGCCTTCCTTGACAAGCTGGCCAGACCTGCCTTCAACCCTGGAAAGGTAAGAGTGGCTTTGCATGGATTTTTGGGTCGTTATTATAGGGTGAAGGGAAAAAGGAGTTTGCTATGACACAGGTGGCCTAAGGGGTGAAAAGATGGTTTGAGCAAGGTGATGCTGTGGAAGGAAATCCAGTCCTCACACTCAGATTGTCCATCAGCCCACAGAGCTTCTCTGCCCTTCTTCTCCCTGCTACCACTGTCAGGGCAAGCTCACCCCAAAAAATGAATAAATCCTGTTTTCTGGAGAGGGGCCACCCCTGTGGCAGGCACAGCACTGCTCGGCAGCCCTGGGCCTGCAGCCACTGCTGGGAAACCCGTGGGCTTAACTCAGTGCTGAGATATCCCCCACAGCAACATCTTTTGCAAGAAATGAAAGAAAAGATGATATCATCTCTTTGGAGGGCTGCCCAAAGGCATGCTGTGATTTACAGCATGGAGCCCAGGAGCACACGGGAACTGCTGCTCCAGTGTCACAGGAGCTGCTTCTCCTCCGCTTGTGCCAAGGGCTGCATCCTGAGAGGGGCTGGCCAAGGGCAGCCCTGTTAAAACCAGTTTATAAGGTGTTCAGCTCTCAATTGATCTCAGCATAGAGGCTGCCAACACAAAATAAGGATGCACAGAGAGGGGTGGAAATCTGTGAGGAAAAAAGAAAGGGTTCCTGTTACAAATCAGTGTTTGATTTGTTGTGCTTCATAAGCAAAGGGATCCAGTTCCTGGAGGTTCGAGAGGAGTTGGATTAATAACCTGTGGCAGATTTATCTAATGCTCCAGCTCCAAAGGGAGCATTTCAAGCAGATGTAATTACCAGCTGCTCTGCCAGGCATGGCACCAGGAAGGAAGGGAGCAGGAGAAGCCCCTTTGCACAACAGAAGTGGGTGAACATGCAGGTGCAGACATCACACAAGCAGAGGAGGAGAGCGAGGGGTCCACAAAGCCACCAGGAGCCCCAAGCAAAGTGCCACGGAGCCACCCTAACCCAGGGGGATGCAGACCATGCTCACCATCCAGGTGGTTGCGGGAAAGGTACTTGAGTCCTTCGTCCAGCAGGATCACAGGCAGGGAGATCTTCATCACAACCACCCACTGCGGCCAGCTCAGGGGGGTCACCTGGAAGATGAGCTGCAGGGTGGAAAGGATGTCACTAGGGAAGTAGGTGGGATATTTTGTTGTTTTAAGGATCACATGGTTGTATGGCAATGGTTGAAAGAGGGTCATCCCTGGTATAAAGAGGGAGGATCCAGACAGCCCAAACAGGAGGATTTCTTCAAGGTCTGTCATGATCCAAGGAGGGTCTTGGCCAAGATGAGTAAAAAATTATGGTCTTCACCTCTCCTGCAGATGGGGAAAGTGAGGCACAAGGTAGGACTGTGTGTTTATGTGGTCACAGGTGCTTAGCAGGTAACAAGGGACAATGCAACGTCCTGGCTACAGAAACATACTTCATCTTAAGCACATTTGGGCATCAACCAAGGCATCCCCAACCTTGCAAAGAAAGGAGACAATTCCCAAAGGACTGAACCACCTTCTGGAGATATCTAGAGCCTTTGCATTGCCCATAGGGAGAACTTTTGACTCTTGGCTCATGGGGCAGAATGACTCCTATTTTCCATGCTGGGTTGAGCCATGGGACCTGGCCCTGAGGGCACCTTCTGGGAACAGCCATTCCAGAAGTTTCCCAACCCAAAGATTGCTCCAAGGATGTCCTTGTCCATAGAAGGCACAGGGAGGTCACAGAGGGCACTCACAGGCATGGGCTTGACATAGAGGATGAGGAAGTGCAGAGCCATGGACATGATGATGGCCCCCAGCAGCCAGATGTTGAGCCACGGTGGCATCCGCAGCAGCGACTGGTTCTCAGAGACACTGTGAAAGTGAGGGGACAATGTTAGCCCCAGAAACCTCCCCGCATCTGCCCATGCTGGGAATTCCATTTCCCTCTAACATGCAAGGCCATATGCTATATCCTTCCTTTGCCAGGCTGTTCATCTTCAGGCTTTGCTGCAAACTGGATGTGGATGTGGATACAAGCAGCAATGCATGGATTAGGGCTGATCATTAATGACCAAATCACTAATGAAAGCAGATCCAGTTCTTCCTTCACTGGCTCTCAGCCACAGCACACTGACTTGAAGGAGTTTCTCATTGGAAAACCCTGTGGTCCCCTGTGAGGATGCTCTGAATGGCTCTGCTGAGCCAAAGCAAAGCCCTCAGCCCACCCACAGACACTCAAAGAGACAAAATCAGTCCTGCACAGAGCAAAGAGAGCGGCCCTGTGGCCAGCACACCTGTTCAGAGCATTGCACATTTCAATTGTCACCAGCACAGACAGAGCCATCGTCGTTGGGTATCGCGACTCGAAGATCTCACAGTCAATTCCTTCGAAGATGGGGTTGTCCTCAGTGCACCTCATGAAGTTCCTCTGTCAGCACAGGAAACTGCTGGTAAATACATGGCAGAGCAGCAGGAAAGGCAGGAGAGAGGAGGAAGAGTCGACTGGTTGGGGGGCACGGGATGAAATGGGTTGCTGTTAAATAACCCACATTTCAGAGCAACCAATAAACTGCCTACAGTGACCCAGCTTCTCTTGGGATTGGGCCTTAGGTATGGCTGGACAGTGGCTTGGAGGGTCTCAGGTGCAGTTAGGAAGGAGTTTGAGCACACATGTGTCTCCATCAGAGATGCAAATTGAGCAGAACTTATAAAAGTGAGAAACTGTCTTCTCCACTAGGAATCTGAGACTGCTACAACCAACACAGAGGAAAGATGGATGAAAGACCCCAACACGTGAATGCACAGCCTCACCCATCTGCTCCAGCTGTCAGCCTGTTCCCCTCCTGACTCACCAGCTGATGGAAGGAGACCTGCGGTCCCTCGGCGTCGTACAGGAACCACCAGGTCGCTGCGCCCACTGTGGCCAGGCCCACGTACACTGCGGCCAAGAGAGACACCCTTACCCCAGCACCCAGAGAGGGACCCCGCCAGGACACCCCAGGCACACCCTAAGAGTGCCCACCCACCCCAGCACTCACCTCCAACGGCCAGGTAGCGGAAGAAGAGCCAGCCACTGATGAGGGGCTCCTTGGGGTTGCGGGGCTGCTTGTCCATGATGTCCAGGTCGGGGGGGTTGAAGCCCAGCGCGGTGGCCGGCAGCCCGTCTGTCACCAGGTTCACCCACAGCAGCTGCACAGGGATGAGGGCCTCGGGCAAGCCCAGGATGGCTGTCAGGAAGATACTGCAGGGAAAAAACAAGAGATACGAAATTAGACAAGCTCTGGGCAGCCAAGGTTCTGTGTCATGCAAGGAGCAGAGAGCATCTTGATCCAAAGCCCCGAACTGAATATCCACCCAAGTCCTGCAGACAAACCCACAGCCTCTGATAAGGATCCTGAAGCCTAGCACTGAATTTTGCAGCTAAAATTTGTTTTGCAGTTGCAACCCAACTATTGATGTCCACAAAGGTTCCCATTCCCAACACAAACACCCATGTTGAAATGCAAGGGCAAAGGATGCTCAAGTGATCCCAAGGTTGTGCTAATGTTGCTGAGGACTGGGAGGAATGGGCATGGGCAGGGATAGCTGTGACTGGGTGCCAGCAGCCTATGCACAAATATCTGCACCCAGACCAGGCACTCACATGAGCTTATGGGCAATACTTTGACAGAACAGGTCCTGCAGGATGGCAGGATTGTAAAACTACAAAAAAAAAAAAAAAAAAAAAAATCTCCTTGCCCTTGAGGAATGAAACGTGGTGCCTGAGATTACCAGTTTGGGCACTACATGCTGCTGACTGCAGGTCACCTGTCCCAGGGGATGTGTCCCCCCACTGCAGCATGGTGCCTGGTGTGGGAGGCTCTCACCAAACAACCTCCCCGACGTTGGAGGAGATGAGATAGCGGATGAACTGCTTCATGTTGCTGTAGATGGCTCTGCCCTCCTCCACGGCTGACACGATGGTGGAGAAGTTGTCGTCGGAGAGCACCATCTCAGCTGCTGACTTGGCAACGGCCGTGCCTGACCCCATGGCGATGCCAATCTCTGCCTTCTTCAGGGCCGGAGCGTCATTGACGCCATCACCTGTCTGCACAAAGCCGTGGTTAGGTGTGCGAGGGATGGAGCAGGGTGGGGAGGAGGGGACAGGGGGTGGCAGGGTGTCCCCGAGGGCTCACCATGGCCGTGATCTCATTGAAGGACTGGAGGTACTCGACGATGCGGGACTTGTGCGCCGGCTCCACGCGGGCGAAGCACCGGGCCTCGCGGCACGCCTGGCGCTGCGCCTCAGGGGGCAGCTCATCGAACTCCCGGCCTGTGTAGGCCTTGCCAGACACGTCCTCGGTCTCTGAGAAGATGCTGATCCGGCGGCAGATGGCCACTGCCGTGCCCTTGTTGTCACCAGTGATCATGATGACGCGGATGCCGGCCTTGCGGCACATCTCAATGGAGGAGGTGACCTCTTTGCGGGGAGGGTCCAGCATCCCCACACAGCCCACAAAGGTCAGGTTGTTCTGGGCGGGAGGAACACACCCCAGACCCACATTAACCCCTTGGGACGCATCCACTTCCCCCCTGCTGCTGTGACCACCCTGGGCTTCACAGGGATTTCCCCTGGGAAGAAACTTCCAAGAGGTTTCCTACCAACTGCCCCATGGATGTACTCTACAGCCCCAATCCAATGGGATGTTCCCATCCTCTCTGCTCCTCCACACATGCTTTTTCTTTCCTCCCCTCCTCCCCATCCCTCACAATGGTCTCCAAGGCCCTCTCAGCAGTCAATCCACAGGAAAACGTGCTCAGTGAGATGGGGCTTGTTATCCTTCAGATCGGCCCCTGAGTTTTGCAGAGGAGACGAGCCATTACACTGCCCACAGAGAACCCAGAGGGCAAATACTGCTGGGACAGCTGGGAGTATGTGGGGAAACCCTGGGAACGAGGCAGACAGCTGCTGGCCAAAGGTGCGGTGCCGTACCTCGTAGTGCACGAAGGCGGCGGAGTCGTGCAGCTGCATGCTCTCCCTGCGGACGGGCGAGTCGTGGGTGGCCAGGGCCAGGCAGCGCAGGGTGTCGATGCCCATGCCCCAGTCCCGGATCCTGCCCAGGATCTTGTCCCGCACCGTGGCGGTCAGCGGCACCTTGGCAGTGCCCACGCGGACGTGGGTGCAGCGCTCGATGACGCTTTCCGGGGCACCCTGCGGAGGAGAGGAGGGCTCAGAGGCTGGAGTGAAGCTGGAGGATCGCAGGAAGCGCCAGAGCGAGGGAAGGCGCCAGGCTTGGGCAAAGGCAGAGGAAATCTCCCCAAAATTCCAGCGCGCATCCCGGCCCTGTGGCTCAGGGCACTAGATGGCAGCCTCCAACCGAGCACACCGGGATCGCACCCCGGAGCACGAACCCACGCCAGGTCACCAAGAACAGGATCTGCTGGAGAGCCAGCTGACTCCTGAAAAACCTACATATCCTCTCGAAATACTCCTGCCCCACAGATCCCTGCTCCGACCTGCAAGGGATGAGGGCTGTAAATCTGTGAGGGAAAAAATGTGGGCTACTCAGCAGATGCTTGTGATGCCTTTGCAATTCAGGAAAACATGTCCTTCAGCATCCCAGCCTCTCACCTCAGCCCTTCTGAGCTTACAAATGACCCTGATATTACTCCTTAATATAAAACTTGCAATCCTTCTATTGCACCTCTTAAAAAGCTCACCCAGGGCCACAGATCAGAGGCTTCAGAGGGTCCCAGCCTGACCTGGAGGGCAGAGTTCACCTACCCAGATAATCTCCCAGTGGGAACAACAATATCCAAATCTTCTCAGAGTCAGCGGGGAGAAATTCTTCTCTTGGGAAGAAAATGCCCTATGAAACACTATTTTATTTCTGGCTACAGTGGAAAACTGGACATCATCCTTTGGGCATTACTGGCATCCGGAGGGTCCAAGCCTTTAATAAAGGCAAGTGCCCAAATTCTGCATGAGGTCAGCTCTCCCTTGCCCCAGCACCAGCACACTCAGCACCTTTTCCCCCCTCTAAAGCATCTCACCCCCTTTCTTCCCTAATCAATATGGCAAAGACTCCCCCTGACCCCACCAGCCTACCTGCTGGATCCTGGATCCCCAGGCAGCTCAGACTTTCCTCCAGAACTGCAGGGAATGATCTGCAGTTCCTCTCACATTGCCCAGAGTGTGAGAGGAACTGCAGAGCATCACCACCGCCCTGTGCAGCTGCTGGCTGTGAGGGGGAGGTGGGCCCTGCAGCTGCCCACCCCTACCTTGACAAACATCTTGCTGCCAGCAGAGTTGTTGCCAGGCCCGGTGGGAGTGCAGTACACAGACATGGACTTGCGGTCCCGGGAGAACTCCAGGGTGCACTCCTTCCTCATCAGCTGCTTGATCACCTGCAGGAACAGCAGTGGGCTGAGCAGGGCATGCCAGGGACACTGGTGCTCTCTGCCTTGGCTGACAACCCTGCTGAGCCCCGGGGTGGGAGGAGAACGGCAGCCACAAGAGCCAGGAAGGATGGGACAGGGCTAAAGCTTACAAGATTTCCTTATCAGAAAAGAGTCAGGAGATTTATTACAACCTGCATAGATCTATCTGGGGAAAAATGCTGGAACAGAGAGCCCTTTGAGCAAGGAAAGACATTGTAAGATCTAAAGCAGAGGAAATACAGACCCAAAATAAAGTATGTTTTCACCCAGGAGGACAGGGAGACACTGGAGTAGGGGAATAGCCAGCTAAAGATATTTTCATGTCAAAAATAAATGTTTCCAAGGAGCAAATGTCACTGGGGCAGGCAAATCTCTGGGGAATAGGGTTTGGCTCATGCTGGAGGGTGACTGTTCAGTGCAAACTGGGCACCTAAAGATAACTCCAAAATTCCTCATCTGCAGCCAGAGCTGAGGCTATCATTTAGAGGGTCTCTCCTGCATGAGCAGGAACTGGACTGAGTTGGAGCCTCAGGAATCACCTGCTCCAAAGCTCAATGTTGGTTGGTCCTCAAGGCCCTGGCATCAGCCCCCCAGGGCCACTGTTCCAAAAACAGCTCACCATGACAGCCCGGAAATTGCATCCTTGTGCCAAATCAGTCCCTTAGATTATTGCAAGTGTTTATTTGCCCAAATATCAGACATCCTAAACCCCTCCTCTCCCTCCCATCCCCCAGTGCTATAGCTCACAGGGGCTTCTCCTCACTCACTGAGTTGCAGGCGTTGGCTCTCTCCACCTTGGAGAGTTTGCTGAGGTCTGTGTTGAAGACATTCATCTTCTCCACCAGGCACGTCAGGGCTGTTTCAGTGGCTTCCCCCACCTTCTCATAGACTTTTTTGGACTAGAGGGCAGGAAAAAAAGAGCTTAAGCTTTAGAGCACATCCTCTACATGCTGCTGCTGCCCCCAAGGATGCTGTCAGCCACCACACCAGAGCATCCCCTTGGGATGAGCTGAAGTCAGGGAAGGGGATCCCAAGGGACAAACTCTACTAGCTTTGCCCTGAAGCACAGCAAGAGCATCCCCCCACCCTGTCCTGGCCCTGGTGCCCCCACACCTCATTGTAGTCCAGCGAGGAGTCATTGCAGAGGGCACAGATGGTGGCCAGCTCCACCAGCCCGTCGTACTGCCCGCACTGCACCGGCTGCTCGTCCTTCAGGCTGCGGGCACAAAACAACCCCATCAGCCTCACACCAGCTCACACCTTCAAATACACTTAGCTCGCCCTAAACATCCCTTCTAGGGGGATAGATAGCCTACATATCACTCTTGCAAACGTGGAAGCAAAAGCCCAGTTAAAGCACCAGTGCTGGCAATAAATCCTTGGGTTCACATTTTGTACTTTATTAAATGGGGCGGCACTAAATTGCAAATAAAATATCACAGGAGGCAAATAAATTCTGGAAGTGGTCCAGAATAAGGGGGCTGCAGAGGAGTTCAAAGGAGCAAGCAGGGGCTACTCACAGGCTGATGATGAAGGTGATGGACCAGAAAAGGGGCAAAGAAATTCATGTTAACATCCACCCCCTCAGGGGTTTCCATTTGCTTTGAATCCAGAGGAGCTGTGGAACCAACAGCAAGTCCCTTCTCCTCCCTGTGATGCTGTTTCACACTCCAGAGGGAACCCAAGGGAGCATTTAGGAGCAGCAGAGAGCTTTAACAGCTGCACTGCTGTGACTGCTTCCAAGCAAGTGCTGAACTGTGATCTTTGCTTCCTAAATAGCAGCTCTTTGCTATGGAAAGGAGCAGCCCTGAACACTCCAGGCAAGCCAGATGCTTCTCCTCGCCTGGTGGTAGGAATGGTAGCAGTGGTTTTAAAGGAAATAAAAAAATTATCCTGGTTCCAGCAGAGGTAACTGCAGGTTAGAGCTGTGTAAACCCAGCCGGTCATCTGCTGGCTGGAAAAATAATTTGTCAGGCATTTACTAGGATCAGCTTATTCCACTGTTGGTTCCCAATGGAAAGAACATTTCGGAGCCCTTGTTACAGCTCGGGAGCGGAAAACACAGAGCAGCCAAGAAAATCTGAAAAATCTGTTTGCTGAGGGAGACAAAGCCGCACTGGGCTGTGAGCGGGAAGGGAGATCCACTGCTCCTGCCCAGAGATGCTGCCTGGCCCTGGGCTCACAGGAAGGGACAGTGGGTGGAGGAGGGAGCTGCAGACACAGCAAGCATGGCTTTTGCAGCATGGGATCCCCTGGATATTGCTGGGAAGGGATGGGAGGTTACAGCCCCATCGTCAGCAGTCCCTGCAAGGTCAGACCCATGTGCTGGGAAAAACATCAGCAAAGGTGCTGCTGGCTGGGTGCTGTGTGAGCAAACCCAGGGTCCTGCAGGAAATATCCCCCTGCCAAGGCCAGCTTAAAGCAAACAAGCCCTTCAGTGCCACCAGCCCTGGGGGAAAGAGGGTTCTCTTGGCAAGCCCACACATCCCTCTTAATACACAATACAGGGACAGGGCTAAAGCAAAACTCAAGAGCAACAAGAGCTCTTAACTCAAGAGCTAAAACTCAAGAGCAACACAAATTGTTGCAGACCAACAGAGTGGCCCTGAATGCAGCCCCCAGAGGACAGGGGACTGAGCTTCTGAGGTTGGCAGGCAGAAGTTCAGCCCCCGGGTCCTCCTCAATTTTAACTGAAATGCACTGACTGACACCAGCTTATGACTTGGCTCAGTTTCTAATGGAGATTCCTAGCCAAGGATCAAATTGGCTCTATAAATATTCATGAAATTAAGTCTGTGGCTGAGATGAATTACAGCTGCTCCACGGATGAGCAGAAGGGACCAGGCTGACAAATGTGTCTGGGATCACTGAGCAAAGCAAAGGGGAGCAGAGAGTGCTCCCACCACCAGCTGAGCTTCTCATGTGCCTTCTTCCCAGAATCTGCCACACTGGGGGACACCACCTCCTTCCAAAAGAACGGGAATAAACAAAAACAACAGCAGAAAACCCCATGTGTGTGATAACACTTCAGAGAAAAGCCCCCAGCTTCCACTCCCTGCCCTCAGCTGCAGCTCTGCAAAGCCCATGACTGCCCTGAGACACGCCCTGCCATCAGCAGGATCGTGCCCTGGGCACACCAGCCATGGGAGCCATCCCTGCTGTGGGCACAGGGCTCAGGGAGCACTTTCCTTGTGGGGTTTGAGCCATTTGCAAGTTCCCTTGAGCATTGCTGGTGGCTCCTAGACAAGCTGCCTGCCCTGCATTCTGCAGGGGTAACAGTCACTAGTCAACAGCAAAACTGTGCAGGCTCCAGAAACATGGAGAGTCATCTTCTGCTGCAAAAAGCCTCGTTCATCACCACTCCCACATTTGTCATCTTTTCTGGTTCACAGGTGGCCTTGTTTTATTGGGATTGCTAACCAAGGGAGAGCCAAGTGTGTGGAAGTCCCTCTGCTGAGCAGTGGGAAGGCAGAGCCAGGGTGAGCAGCACCCAAATCAAGTGGGACAGGAGCTGGATGTGAGGGACAGGGAAACAACTGCCCTGCTCCCCATGAGCAGCACAGTACAGTCAATCACCCAGCACTCACAAGCCCAGTGGGTATCCCCATAGACAGGACTGCAAACCACCATGGAAACCCCTCCTTTCTCCCCAGCTCATGGGGACCCCCAGCCGTGGCCATGGACCTGACCCACCCATCTTCCCCCAGCTCTGCTGCCAGCCCAAGGCCACCCTGTGTCCCTGGGAAGGGGAGGGGACCTCACTCACATCTGTCCCTCGGGGGCGTAGGTGGAGCCGGTGATGCTGAACTCGTGGAGGCTGCACTGGGTGCCCTCCACCTTCTCCATGATGAACATCTGCCAGGGGGAGAGGTGGAAACAGAGCATTAGGCAGCGAATTTTTGGTACAACCCTCGTGCACGGCCTGGAAACCCACCAGCTGGTACTGTCCCAGTTATAGCCCCGCTGGCACCAGGCTCAGGCCCATCCCTGGTCAGCCACTACTCCTGGCTGTCCCCAAATCCTTCCAGCTCTCCTCTGCCTTTTCCATGTTTGCCTCCTCCAGCTCTTTCTTTCCCTAGGAGACGAGAGATGCTGAGCTTGTTCCTAAGAAGGTAACTGTGTTTTTCTTGGAGCAGAGAAGAAGCTGGGTCAAGGCTTCCACTCCTGCCCTGGAAAGCCTCTGCAGGGCAGGATCCAAGCAGGGGTGGCTGTCCCTGCCACCCCTTCCCAGCCAGCTCTCAGCCACCAGCCTTGTGCCTTACTGGGATCACAGCTCAGCTCAGTAATAAAACCCCAGTGAGCCATAAAAGTCCCCCACACTCTATTTTTAGTAATTTTTGCCTTTCAAAATCCTTCCAGTTTCTCTTTTGCTGCTATAATGAGACAGATCCCTCAAACACTGAAATAAAATTAAAATTCCCCTCTCCCCAAGCTCTCCCAGTCCCGCCTTGTCCCCTCCCAGCACAGCCCACCTTTGAGGGCAGCATCCCTGGGAACAAGAGCAGGGCCTGACCCCAACCAAGGAGAGAGTTCAGAGATGCTTGTTTCTGCTTCTCATTATTTATGACCCACACTGAAGCCAAAAAGCAACATAATAAAAAAGTAAATAAGTAAGTAAATAAATAAAACTGTTTGGCAAATGCATTTCCCTGGCTGCAGGGAGAAGCCAGGATTTAATTTGGATGCAGAGAAGTGCTGCTCTCCTCAGCTCCACGAACTTGCTGAGTGCCCCCAGAAAGCAGGTGCAGGGAAAACTGTTCCACTCCAACCTGTCTCAAAATAATTGTTTTTTCTCTATTTATTTTCCTCTGGTTATTTGTGTTGTTCCCCAGGAGAGGGAAGCAACAGATGCTGGAGGAATCAGCAGGCATCACTCAGCACCAGAGATGCAACAGCTCCACTTACCACCCACTTCTCTGCCTTCCACGTTTCCTCTGGCAACAAACAGAGGTTAGCTTGCTATTATTATTAATTATTGCCAATAATACAAGGACACCTCATCAATGAAGTCATGTTGCCAGGTGTAAGCCTCCCCCACACAGGAGGTGTCCCCAGGTATGAGCTTAGGGCCAAGCCAAGCAATAAAGGGCAGGTTCAGGGGAGCACAGTCCCAGCACGTTCAGCACCAGGACACCCCAGTGGGTTTTCTCACCTCCCTGTTTTACAGGATTAGGTAAATCAAAGGAGCAGGTTCGAAGCATACATCTCCAGTGTGAGTAACTCTGAGCCCAAAACAACCTCACCATGGCCTCCCAGCTATTTGCAGATATCCATTAGCCCTATCCTGGGCTAATGCCGATGCCTCAGGTTTGAGCTTTTCTATTTTTCAGATTCTGTGCTGCTTTACTGTGCAGTTCTGAGCTTCATATGAGGGGATGGTGAGCTCTCTTCACAGAGCAGGGAGACAAAACAATTCCTGCTCTAGCTGGGGACCAAGGACAAATGATCCAGATCTCAGGCCCAAGAGCACAAACAACGTGGGCTGAAGAGAGAAAAACAAGCAGGATGGGACTTCATGGGCTGGTGCTGTAGTTGGACAATTAACTCCAATATGCAAATTGAGCAGAACTTATAAAAGTGAGAGACCCCGTGACCATTTGTCCATTTTGTGACCATTTTGGTTCATGTTGGGTGTAGCCCTGGCTGGGCTCTTGTGCTGCCCAGTGTGGATCCATTGAGGCCTTTTAATAAATAAACTTTATTCTTTAACTCTGTCTAGTCTCTGTTCCAGCAGCCTTCACAAGGCATCAGTGCACTCAGCTCCTTTCCCAGGGCCCACCATGAAGGCCCATCAGCATCCCTGAAATGTTCTGAAGAAAATCATGAGCCAAAGTGCTGCAGAAGAGGTGTCCCAGGTCCCCTGGAGGCACTGGGCTCCTCTGGTAGTTGGGTGTAAACCCAATAAAGAAAACAAATCCTATTTCCTTTGGTAACAACCCCCCCCCAGAGATGAGAGACCCAGAACCTGAGGTAAGGCACCCAGTCCAAGACAACATCAAAAGGAACATTCAAAGGCTCAACAAACCCATCAGGAACATTCAGGAACCCATCAAGGAACATTCAAACCCATCATCTTTTTTTTTGAGACATCCAACGCTATCAGCCTTCAAGAGAGCCAAAATCTCCTGGCCTCTTCAGAAAATGGACTCCTGAAACACCAACCAGACTTATTTATTAAAGAGCTGAAAGCACCCACCCCAGCCACTGATGGCTTTGCCTGATATGGGCCTGTTTGTTTTCAAATGCCCATGGCTACAAAACAATTATTACTTTCACAATAGCATCTTTCTTATTAAAAAAAAGGGAAAAGGGAAATAAAAAACCCACAACATTCCAAGTTCTTTATTTTTCCATGCCTTTTTAAAAAAGGTGCTATGTAACCCACAGCAACCAGAGGTTATATCAAATTTCCTGCTGCTCCCAGCTTGCGTGACTGGCCAGGCACGGGGGCAGCCAGGCCACTGCAGAGGTGTTTGCAGGGTTACAGTGTGATCAGAGGATCACAGAGTGATTTGGGGTGAAAGGGACATTAAAACTCATCTCATCCCACCCTCCTGCCACAGGCAGGGACACCTTCCGCTGTCCCAGGTCGCTACAAGCCCCATCCAACCTGACCCTGACACTGCCAGGGATCCAGGGGCAGCCACAGCTGCTCTGGCACCCTGTGCCAGGGCCTCACCACCCTGCCAGGGAAGAATTCCTTCCTCAAATCTAATCTAAATCTCTCCTCCTTCAGCTTAAAGCCATTTCCCCTTGTCCTGTCACTCCAGGTCCTTGTCCAAAGTCCCTCTCCAGCTCTCCTGGAGCCCCTTTAGACACTGGACAGGGCTCTGGGGTCTCCCCGGAGCCTTCTCTTCTCCAGGCTGAGCAGCCCAGCTCTCTCAGCCTGTTGATGTTTTGTCAGATTTCCAGGCTGAGAAGTGGGCAGGTTTGTGGGCAGTGGAAACAGTCCAGAGGAAATAGCTGCTTCTTAAGCAGTTAAGAGCAGAACTAAAGTTTCCATCACAAAAATAATATAAATAATATTAGGAGGAATAGAAGGAGGTGGGAATGCTGCAGCTCAGCTGGGGCCTGCTGACAAGTCAGGCTCACAGAGGGGCTGCCCAGCCTCTTGTACTGCCCAAAGAGCAGCAGCTCCAGCCAGGGAACACAGCCAGCAGCACCCCAGGGCTTCCCCCTGCCCTCAACCTTTTAAAGCCATGCCAGTGATTTGGGGTTTTAGTGCAGCAGAGAGGCTGGAAGGAAGATGTAACTACATGCTCACAAAGAGTGCACCCTTCTCCCAGAGGGTTCCAGCATCACTCTTCCTCTCCTGTCCCGTGGATCCTGCCCAGCCTGGTGCTGTATCACACAGCTGGGTGCTGCTGGTGGGTATTTCTAGGAAGCAAAGGGCATTTGTGGATGCACCATCCCCGGAGCAGCACATGGCAGCAGCTGTGGGCTTGTGGGGGAGACAGGTGTGAAGGATTTATTTGCACTACTCTGTATTTTCTGTAGTGTCTTTAAAAGAGCTACTCATTGAGACAAGGCAGGATTGCTGTCTGGGATTGTAAGAGCTGTAACCATCAGTCACTATTCCATCAACCAAGCCACGGATCAGCAACATTTTCCTCCTGCACTGGAAGCAGCCTCAGCCAACAGGCACCCACTGGCAACTGGCACAGCCCCTGGGGACCCCCAGCCACGTCCCCCAGTAATTAGTGACAGGTTTACACAGACCACAGTGCTGAGCCAAGGCACAGTGCCCTGGAGATTGCACAGCAAACAGCGCCTACACAGCTCCTGGGCAGCTGCACCAGGGATGGGAGTTTGCATGTCCAGACTCTGCTACAAGCTTTGTGGAAAATAAACCCCTTTCTGCTCCTGCTCCCCAGAACACCAGCAGCCATCTCAGACAGCCAAATATCACTAATCACCTCCTCCCAGACATGGGGTGCCAGCATCATTCCCCCCATCCCCAAGCCCACATCCCCACTTTGGGTCCTGATTTTCAAATGCCACCTTCCTGTAAAATTAAGGTAGCATGCATAAAGGCTGCTGCACGTTTTAGGAGAGTGATTTAAACATGTGAGAGCAGAGAGAGCTGTGATGCTTTCATGTCCCTTCTCCTCCTGCCAGGCTCCCACTGCTCCCAGCTCCATGGTTATTTAATGGTTGGGAGGAGGCTGTTCCTGGCTCCTGCCTGCCCTGGGCTGGGGGAGATGGTGATCTCAGAGACCCCAGCTGTGACAAAAACCACATAAGTGGGTTTGTGGCTTTGTCACTGTAACCTTGGGTGGACTTGAGGTCAGAGCAAAACCACCAAAGTCTCGGCCATCCTGGCTGGACAGGATCACAAAGTCCCCAGGAAGTCCCCAGCACAAAGCCCCTCATTTTGGTTGGCTTTGGGGGACACAGATTCACCCCTGCTGACCACTGGGTGTGTCCTGGCTCAGAAACACCCTGGCCACGAGACCCCAGCACTGGAAGGGACCCAGAGACATGGCACAGCTCTCAAAACCCAGCTGAGGGTTTGCCACCAGAGCTGAAGCCTCCCCAGAGTCACTGCAGAGCTCACAGAGCTGATGCCAGCAGCGAGACAGTGAGCAGGCCCCCCTCAGCAGCACGCCCTGCAGCCCAGCAGCTGCCCTCACCCTGTTAATGGGCAACTTAATGAAATCACACTCAATTAATACATTTTCCCAGGTTATTGATAGGGTTTTCTGGCTGCTCAGCCCCATGGCAGAGCTGGCTGTTTGGCACAGGAGCGTGTCCCGGACACGCCAGCGGCTGCCCAGCACAAATATTTACCCACCTGCCACTCACAGGGCCCAGCAGGCAGCCCTGTCCTGCCCACGTCAGCACGGGAATCCCTGTCCATTAAACATTAACAGCCCTGCCTCTGTGTGCTGGGGCCAGCCCTTCTCCCAGAACTGTGCCCTGGGAGCCAGGATCCAGCCAAGTGAATAAACAGACATTGGAACAGGATTTTGGGGAGATGGGCTGGAGCAGACTTTGACTTTTTAATTGCCTTTTTTTTTTTTTTTTTTTGCAAAGTTGCTGGGCTCATTCTGCAAATGACAATTGATGCCAAAACCCTTGTATGCCATTGCCCCACTCTGTCCCTCTCCCTGCCTCAGTACCACCATCCTGATTCTCCTGACTGTGCCACACCACAGGGATGGTGGCACTTCCTCCCAAGCTCAAAGAGCAAACCCTCTGGTAGGAAGTTTGGGTCACTCCTCCTTCTCCTCCTGCAGTGGGCAGAGCTCAGGAGACCCTCAGCACTGGGGTCACCCTGCCCTTGCTTTGCTGCATCACTGACTCTGAAAATGGGGCTGGTGGGAACCCCCTCCTCGTGCAAGACATGGGCAGTTTGGTCCCTACTTTGTTCCAGCCCTGTCTTGTTCTGTGTCATTCACAGGGCAGAAATACCAGACATTTCCACTCATCTGCAGTTTGTGCTGAGCTAACCAGTGGCCAAAGCCTGTGGCTAGTTTGCAACACTGTCACAGCTTCCCACCACACTATCTGCGTGTCAGAGAGGAGAGATGTTGGCCAGGTCCTTTTTTTCCCACAGCAACACATTTTCCAAGGTTCTCCTATAAAAACGACACGCCAAAGGCATGTAAAAAGCTTTCCTGACACTCATGGATTAATGGGAAAACTGAGAAGTACTCAGATGGTACAGGCTTTCCTAACAAGTCACCTCTCCACACGGCCAGTTATGGGGGAGCAAAACTCTCTGGTAGATGAGGAGCCTTCAAACTCTTCACCAAACCACCCCAGGGCTCACTCCATCAGAAATGGTTTTCATAGGTCCAGGCTTTGTAATTTTGCATGGTCCAGAATATCTCACTGGTTAGGTCAAAAACAAGGGAAAAGAGCAAGAGGGCAGAGGAGGCTGATTGCATCAGCATCTGCAGGAGCTCTGTCTCAGCGCCACATCCCAGCAGGAAGAAACATTCCCTGGAAAGTGACCCCTGAAATGAGACTGCAACACAGCACCTCCACAATGGTGTGCTGGTAAAAGTGAGTTTTCTAATTACACCCAAGCCAAGAGAAGCCCTGATTCTCACTGACCCTGGCCAGGGGGACCTCAGGGCTTCCTGTAAGCCCTCTTCCCTGCTCACTCCCACATTGCTACCATGACACAGCTCTGGTGAGGATACAGAGCCCATCACCACAGGATGGGGTGCTCTTAGGTGTGGGAAATGGATTTGTAGAGAGTTCTCAGGGCCTGACAGGAGGCTCACACAGAGTGCATCTGTATGCAAACCTTGAGATGAGAAATGCTGGCTTAGAAATGCCATGGAATAGGCCAGATATTGTTGAGAGAGAAATGGAACTAGAAAGAAGTTTCAAAGGATGGCCTTGCAAAAAAGACTGGATACTTTAGAGAAATAGAACTATGAAAAATGCATTGTAGTACTTTTAGATTATTAGCTTTAAGGCATCTACAGCATGGTGTGGCAAAAAGCTGACAGGCCCAGAAATGCTTGTAATTAGGAAATAATTGGCTTCTGATTGTGATGGCATGAATTATAACATCTGTATTGCCTTGCCCTTCTCACGAGACTGAAAATGGAATAGAAGTTTTTAAAAGGCCTCTCAGTTGCCCCATCTCTGGGCCAGAAAAGGGCTTGGTCTGACACTGAAGCATCTCCCCTGCACCCCGTGGCCCCGAGCCCCGCTCTCACCCGGCACACGGACATCTGGTTGGTGGTGAGGGTGCCGGTCTTGTCGGAGCAGATGACGGAGGTGCAGCCCAGGGTCTCCACCGAGGGCAGGCTCCTGACGATGGCGTTTTTCCTGGCCATGCGGCGCGTGCCCAGCGCCAGGCAGGTGGTGATGACGGCCGGGAGGCCCTCGGGGATGGCGGCCACCGCCAGCGCCACTGAAATCTTGAAATAGTAAATGGCCCCCCGAAACCAGGAGCCGCCGTGCACGGGGTCGCTGAAGTGGCTGATGTTGATGACCCAGACGGCGATGCACACCAGGAAGATCACTTTGGAGAGCTGCTGGCTGAACTCATCCAGCTTCTGCTGCAAGGGTGTCTTCTCAGGCTCGGTCTCCACCATCTGGTTTCGGATCTTCCCGATCTCGGTGTACACCCCTGTGGCAATAACGATCCCTACGGCCTTCCCAGCTGCAATGTTGGTGCCCTGGGCGGGGAGGAAAGGAGTGGATATGTGGGCATGAAACCTCTTGGTTTGAGCAGGGAAAAGGGTTGCTCTTTGTGAAAGGAAAACATGAGATCTTGGTTAAGGGGAAAATGAGACATCTTGGGTTTTTATATAAACCCGCCCTAAGGAGCAGGAGAGCCCTTCCTGAGAGTTGTAACCCCTCGAGGACTTGACTTCTGCCTGAGAAGAACATGAGAAAGGAGGAAACCCAAATTTGCAATAGCTCCAGGCTCAACCACAAACCTCTTCCCCATCCATAATGCATCCTACTTGACAGAACAAAAAAGTGCTCTGAGATTGCCCAAGGTATTTAAAGGCCTTATGTGCCACAGCCCAAATGGAATCCAAATGAAGCAGGTTCTTATTTTTATGGATTTGGGGCTCTTTTTATGGATTCAGGTCTTATGCATGCACTCCCTTTCTCTGCTCAGAGATCTCCCACATCCACCAGCCTCTGCACTTTGGAAAACCACAGGAGAGGTGGAGAAAGGTGTAAGGGACTTACAGAGAAAAGCATGTTCTTCTTGTCCTGGTTGACAGCCCGGGGATCAGGGATGGGGTCAGCATGTTTGATCACCGACACAGACTCCCCTGCCAAGACAAGAGGGGAGAGATGGACCACCCGTGTTCCCTCTCCAGCCTCAGCTCATCCCTGTTCCAAGCCTGCATCACACACCCCACAGCTACTAGAGCAGCACTTTGCCACCAAACTACCCAAACATCCACCACGGGGATGCCCAACCCCACAAGTCATACAGGAAAGCCCCAGGCTTTGGGCTCTGCAGGAAGGAAACCCAAGCACCAGACACATCTCACCTCTGCTGTGACTCTGAGGACCTGGGAAGGCCCAAGCATCATCTAAATCTTGCTCTCCCACCCCAGCAAAGCACTTATCCCAGCAGCAGTTCCAGAATTGGCCTCCAGGAAGACAGCAGAAGGAAGCTGCCTCTGCTCCACGAGGCCCACGCACACCTGTGAGGATGGACTGGTCGACGCGTAGAGTGGTGGAGCGGATCTCGATGATCCGGATGTCTGCTGGCACCTTGTCACCAACTGCAAGAACAAGAGCACAGCAGCTCTGTCAGGTGGCACTGGCAGCACCCAACACCCCGGGAATGGGGACAGCAAACCCTCAATTGAGACCAACCATGTGCAGGTGCACAGCACCACCCAGCCTGGAGCAATGAGGGCTGCAGCCCCTGGCAAAGGGTCCTGCACTGGGATACCTCATTTCTGCATTTACAGAAATGCAGAAATGCATTTACAGCTTTGTTAAAGCTTAATTTTGTCAGTCTGTAATTTACAAGTCTGTCCCAGCCAAACCCTGGTGGTGCCCTGCCTGCTGTGCTGCATCCCTTTCCCCACCATGTCCCTGTCTCTCCTCTTCCCTGCAAACTCCCCCTGCACCCCCATCTTGCCTCTTCCCTGCAAAAAAAAACCCAGAACATCCCCATGTTGAAGCAATCTGAGCTTCCTAATACCAGTCCTAACCCTGCTTCAGGTTTCTCTGAACTGACTGGAAGCTGTTAACAGTGGAGAATCTTCTGTGTCCAAGACAAACAACCATCCCTGGCTCTCCTGGCACGGCACAGTGGGCACAGATGAAAGCTGCCCCATCTATTGCCACCCAACACCACCCTCCAAGGCACTTATGCTTCCTTAAAAAAAAACATTTTAAGCTGCTTTTCCCGCTGGGTTTCTTCCCCCTGGCTCTTCCTCCTGCTCCCTTATCAGCTGGACACAGCCACGCTCCGACGCTTTGGAAATACTGAGGCCGAGGGAGCCCTGGCTCCCAGCCCCTCCCATCCCTTACACGACACTGCTGGCTTGGCTGCTATCGATGCTCTCAAATCCCAGACTTTAACGAGGGCTTCCTCCCGGGGCTCGTAAACCCCCCCAGAGCAGCAGGAGGGGGCTGGCACCACTCCACCACCCAGCCAGTTCTTCCAGCTGCAGATCCAAACGCCCCAGGAACATCAGCCAGACACCCCCTGCTCCCTGTCACACCTGTCTG
This sequence comes from Vidua chalybeata, assembly GCF_026979565.1. Classification (NCBI taxonomy): domain Eukaryota; kingdom Metazoa; phylum Chordata; class Aves; order Passeriformes; family Viduidae; genus Vidua; species Vidua chalybeata. Next base: position 4,113,415 of record NC_071549.1, on the reverse strand, counting down.
GGGGACACTGAGCTGGGGGTGCCAGCACAGACCTCCCCAAAATATCATGCACAGACTCAGACTCTGCCTCTGTTCAAGGGGGCTGGAGCATCTGAGGGGAAGCAAAGAGCTCCTCTTCCCCTGGGAAAGGCAGGAGCACTTGCAAACATGAGCTAAACCTGCAGAGGAAGACTCCTGCAACATCCAGGGACAGAGAGAGCTCTGGTGCCACAGAGGTGGCACTTGCTCCAGGGTGCACAGTGCCTTCTTATCCCACGGCACAGAACAGACCTGGCCTGGCCATTAGCCACGTACTGAACATGTGCTGATCCCCCCAGCACCACAAGCCTCCCCTGAGAAAGAGAGGAAAACAGGAGGCCACTGCCTGGCCGTGGCCACTGGCCCTGCCTGAGCACCACAAGGGTCACAGCAACTGATGGAGCTCCCAAAGAGATGCTCTGCCTGTGCTTCTTGGGAAGGGCAAAAGCTGTCTGCACCAGGATTCACCTCCACGGCCTTGTCACAAAAGGGCAAAACTCAGCTGGGTTTGAGCAATCTGCCAACCTCCAACCACCCCCTCCTTGTCTCAGCGTAACAGGTTTCCTGTTCCCTGCTGCCAAATTCATTGCATTTGCACATGCAAACAGCAGCCAGCCCCTCCTGCCTGTGTTGTCATACATCCAGGCCATCACCTGGGTGTCCACAGCAGGTTCAAAGCTTTTCCTCCTGGTGTGCTTCCCCATCAGGCACCTGACAGCACCCTCACCACTTTCCATAACCTCCTAAACCCACAATTTGCTAATAATTTGCAAAAGCCCTCCAGAGAGCCCAGCTCTTTCCATTCCAGTTGCAATGCTGATTGTGCCATTAAAAAGTAATACTGGGCTGCTGATGGGCAGGCAGTATGCATTTGATTTGGGGAAAGATGGCAGAATTTTATTAATAATTCATTAATTTAATTAAAGGCCAGGTCAGCAGCTGGACTACATTGTCAGACCTGGCTTGGGAGTGCTGCCAGCTCATCCAGCTGAGGATCTGGCCGGCTTGATCTTCCCTCCATTATTTTTTTATTCATCTTCCAGCTGAAGCCCAACTAGGAGACATAAATAACAGCAAGCTGGCTGGGCACGGGAGAGATTGCAGCATGTTTCCACCAGCAGGGCCACGAGGAGGAAAGGAGAGGATTAGTTTTGTGGCTCTTGGGGTTTACGACATCATTTTAGGAACAAACAAAACAGAATAATTGGAATGAATCCTCCTCAGCTCTGCTGGGGCAGGCAGCAGACCCCCAGGCAAGCTCTGCTGAATGCACAGCTCCAACAGAAGGGCTGGGGAGTACAACCCACCCAGAGGAAAAAGCACCCTGCAGCTCGTCCCCTTTGCCTGTCACCCTCCCAAGGAACCTCCCCACACAGGTGCCTGCAGCAGCACCCAGCACTGGCCCTTCACCCACGCCTTGTCCAGGGATGTGTGTGGGAGAGCTGCTTCCAGAAACACGGAATCTTGGTGGAAAATTAAGAGTTCTCCTAGTTCTTCCAGAAAAAGGGGAAGCCCTCCCAAGATACAAAACCTGCATCAGAAATGGATATTTTTTCTCTTTTCTGCTGTTCTCTACTGCCTGATGCAAAGGCAAAGCCTTGGCAGGCTGAAGAGCCTCAGCTTTGGGGTCCCCTCTGGCCAGTACCACCTCCCCATCCGACCCCACGCCCTGGGGGGGTGGCACCCTACCTGCCACCTCCACGATGTCCCCAGGGACGATGTCGCGGGCGCGGATCCGCTGCACCCCGCTGCGGTCGGCGCGGATCACCTTCCCCATCTCAGGCTCGTACTCCTTCAAGGCCTCGATGGCACTCTCAGCATTCCTCTCCTGCAAGCAGAGAGGAGCAGAGCTTTTGGTGTTAGAGCTACTGGTGCCAGCAGGCTCCTTACCCATCCTCTGCAAAGACAGGAAACCCCAAACCCCATCCCTGGCTTTGGAATCCATTTACACCATGGATGGGACAAGCACCTTCAGCCTCTGCAGAATGATTCCTGCTGGTTTAAAACACTCCAGATCCTGGACCTTTGGGGTTGATCATCTCATTCGTGGTTTGAGAAGCAGTGTATCCCAACCAACTGTATTTTTCCCCATGCAGCAACCTCACCTCAGATCAAGCTGCAGATAAATAAATGGCCTTATAATGAATAGGTAGAAAAGAGGAACATCACTGGCTGAAGTGTTTGCTCATCCCCCAGGAGGGACACAGTGAGGTGAGGGGCAGCAGCCACTGTGGCTTTCTGGTGGACAGAGCAAAGACCTTCCCTTGGAAAAACGCGTTTGGTCCTGGACAAGCAGTTTTTGCCTGGGTAAGTGCAAGATAAGCTCCAACCTACAAGAATTGCTGAAGAAAGACTGAAAGAACGAGCCAAGAGGCAGCCAGCAACTGAGCATGTGTGCAGGGGCATGGGGAAGCATGGCCAACATTGAACCTTGAACCTTTGGAAATTGAACCTTTGGAAAATTAATTTCCAGGGGCATGAAGCAGCCAGACCTTTAGATGAAGGATCTGAGCCACGTGGAGCAGAGACCCCGAGGGCAGGCTGTGCCTTACCTGCCACACACCCACCACAGCGTTGGCAATCAGGATCATGATGATGACAATGGGCTCCACAAACGCCGTCGTGGTCTCCTCTCCTTCTTCAAACCAGGCCAGGATCTGGTGGCAAGAGAAAAGAAGGAGCACATTGTGGTTCAAACAAGAGCAGCAACATTTTAAGAAGGATGATGGAAAGAAGAGCCAAACAAGGTGGTTATTTGCTGCAGAGGAAACAACCTGGAGGTGGCCAGACCCACACGGCTTGCTCAGAGTGGAATTGCCATATCCCACTGCTGGAGCCTCCACTCCTCTGCTGGGATAAGCTGAAGCATTGAACAAGTGGGGCTGGAGCAAGCAGCCGTGCAATGCCTGAATGAGTGTCTGCACCAGGAAAGCCTCTCTCTGTGTTTAGTGCTCCCATGGGGAGCCCATGGCCATGAGCTGATGAATGGAGAGACCAGGCAGCACTGCAGCCCCTCCTGGGCAGAAGGTCAGTGATGCAACACAAATAATCAGTGCAGTAAGAGCAGCTCTGCAGAGCAGGGACTGACCTTGTGGCCCCTACCACCCTGAGCCCCCCTCTCCATCCCACAAAGGCCTCATACCATAGTACAAATGAAGCACACACACAAATATTCCCACTCCATTTAACTGCTCATCAACCTGCACTGTGTCAACACAGCAACACCTTCTCTGCTCTGTCACAGAGGCACTGGCACAAGACCTGACCTCTGGCACAGGGCTTCACACCTGCTTTACCTGCATTCACTTCACTGCATGTTGTTTTGGGAATGTATTAAACCCCACAAGGGACCAGCCTTCCCCCTTATCTACCCATGGGTCACATCCTAAAGGAAGAGACAGGAGTCTCAGCTTTGCCATCCTGCTGCCAAATATACAAAAAAAAAAATCCCAGTTGTTCTCCAGCACCTTGGTGGGAAACATCTTCTCATGCAGAAATGCTCCCAAAGTAGATTGTGGGCAAAACTGAACTGACAGTTCAGTGCTGTGCACAGCAAACCAGGCTCAAATCATCAGCCTGGAACAGAAGGCAGCCAAGGGAGCAATTTGATATCACTTTTGGTGCTTTTTGATCAGCATTACTGAAAAATCCTCCAGCCCCATCTTTAGGCAGATGCAGTGATATTGCCACTAAGCCCTAGGAACTCTGCTGCTGCATCTCCTTCATGCCACAGGCACCTGCCCTCCATTCCTCCCTGGATGTCACCTGAGGCTGTGTGTGCCCCAGAAGGTGCCACCCCAAGCTCTGGGTACTCACAAAGGACAGAAAAGCTGCCATCAAAAGGATGCGGACGAGTAGGTCTTCAAACTGCTCCAGTACCAGCTCCCAGAGGGACTTTCCTGGTGGGAAAACATGAAGCCAAGCACAATCAGTGCTCAAAAAAATCCCCAGAAGACAGGTACTCCACCGAGGCCCTAAGACCACAGAACCACATCCCTGCTTGCTTCAGGGCTGTGGTGTGGTGAGGGCATGGGCAGCGTTGCAGTGGGGCTTCTCTCTAAAATGCAATGCTTCCATTTCTGGCACTGCCCTGCTTTTACTGGGCCTATTTTTAACTACCAAAACCAAATCCTCTGTGTTTTTATTCACAGAGGTAGCCTCATCACCACAGGGAAGTTCTACTGTCGGCCCAGCTTTCTCTGGGATTAAAACCAAGATTAAAAGACCCCAAAGATTCCCTCTTCCTTGTCCCCAGCACACTCCACCCAGACTCAAGGCATGTACTGCCACCCCAGCCCACGACTTACCTTCTTCTGCAGGGAGCTCTGTGGGTTTTCATCAACAGCCCAAGGAGCACAATACAGCAACAAATGATAAAAATAAAAAGATCATTAGTGATTTGGACCCAGACTAGCAATCCCTTCCCTTATGCCCAGCAGTTCACTCAGTACCCCAGAATGCAAATTCTTCTGCACAAATTCCCACATCAAGGCAGCTTGTCCTCAAACTTCTCAGTCCAACACCAAGTAAGCAGCACTGGAAACATCATTTCCCTGCTGCAAGTGGCTCCAGCAGCATTTATTCCTACACTCAGCCTGCCTAAAAAAATATTCTTCAGGAGCTGCCCTCTCCAAATCCAAGACACAGAAGTCCAACCATCCCATAAAATGGCCTGCCAGAAACCCAATACAGCCCCACTGGGGACTGTAACTTTCAGACCATATTTCCTATTTAATCTGTTGTACTTTACAGCTTGCAACGCTCTAGGAAACAAATCCAAAGGCGATGCTCAGCTGCTCCAAGCTGTCCTCCTGAACCCACCCCAGGGGGTGCAGAGCCTCCATCCACGCTGCTCCCAGCCAAACACAAGCCCAAACCCCTGCAGAACCTGAGAGAAACCCAGGGGCTCCCAAGCACCCATCACAGTTTGCCCAAGATTCCCACATGCCCCGGAGGTGATCGTGACCTTCGTGTGCAGTGATGGGTCCCACAACCACTGGACAATATGATGCTCTAAGATTTTAGCTTTTGTATTTTTTCCATATATTTGTAATCCTGCAGTTCTTCAGTGTATAACTCTAAACTCCATATACAGTGTTAGCTACAGCTTTCCAATTTTGGTCAGACACAACAATTCCTCTCTGGGCCTGGCAATCAAAGACACCTCACTGCCTCAGGCCCCGAGAGATGTGAACAAAAGTGAGCTGGGGGAAGCAAACTTGGGGTAAATGACTTCATTACCTCAAGCTGAAATTGGAAGATTAACCCCCAATATGCAAATGCACCAAACCTACAAAAATATGAAAACCTGTGACCCACTGTCCATTTTGGGTGTAGCCCCTGGAGGGCTTCATCTGCCCTAAATGTACCTGAAGACCCTTCAATAAATATAAATAAACTGATTTTTATTATCTTAATTTTGTCTGGCCTCTGTTTTTAGGTAGTCTCAAAAAGGTATCAATACTCAAACCCTGGTACCCTCCAAGGGAATCCTCTTGCTCCTGGGCCACAAAGGGTGTGCTGGCCCTGCTGTGGGCAAGGTTGGGCCCAAGACTGTAAGGTCCTCACCCAGGGAGGGCTCAGGGGTGACCCCCCTGATTTTGGTGGCTCATGGGGTTTTGTCTCCATTTGCCCCCATTAGAATCCCAGAGTGGTTTGGGTTGGAAGGGACCTTAAAGCTCATCTCATGCCACCCCTGCCATGGGCTGGGACACCTTCCACTATCCCAGGTTGCTCCAAGCCCCATCCAGCCTGGTCTTGGACACTTGCAGAGATGGGGCAGCCAACAGCTTTTCAGGGTAACATGTGCCAGGCCCTCCTCATCCTCACAGGGAAGAATTCCTTCCCAATGTCCCATCTAACCATACTCTCTGGCAGTGGGAAGCCATTCCCCTTGTCCTGCCACTCCATCCCTTTCCCAAAGCCCCTCTCCAGCTCTCTTGTAGCCCTTTTAGGCACTGGAAGGGGCTCTGAGGTCTCTCCAGAGCCTTCTCCTCTCCCCACATCTCTCAGTGTACTTCTGCACCCCATGGGGGTGACAAGAAACAGGGGGCAGCTCTGGGTTAATGGTTAGACTCAATGAACTCAGAGGTCTTTTCCACCCTTAACAATTCTATGATAAAACAAGATGTTTCTCCAACTCCTTGTGTTTCTGGGAGGGAATAAGGGACCAGATGAGTCCAAGAAGAATCAGCCCGAGGCAGACACTGCTGCCCCACCACTGTGGCTGTCTCCAAACACCCCCAGCGTGGAGCCCTAAGTGAAAGCAGGAAGTGAAACCTGCTCATCTGTTTTCCATCACCTATTTTCATTCAGAGGAATTAAAAAAAAAACCAAACCAAACCTACCTTCACTAAACCAACCAGTGAACACAAGAAGCCTGAATGTGTTCATGCTTCAAACTGTACCAGGTCCTCAGTCCTCACAGACACACCCACTATGAGCTCTTTTAAACCCACATTCCCCCTGGGTCAGGCTGCTCTGATCCCCTGTCACTGTGAGACACAGACCAGTACACAATGCCTATAATTATTTTTATAGCAAAGAAAAAAATTAATCTTGGAGCACCTTTAGTGTTTCACCTCACTCTACAGAGCGTGTCAGAGCTCTTGTCCTCTCACAGCTAGCTCCTCTCCACCCCCAGCTTCCTCTCCCCAGCCCAGAGAGCCTCCAAAATTAAAAGTAGAAGAGATCTGCTGCTGCTATTTCCATCCAGACTCCACTTCAAAGGGTGCAAGCATGCAAGGTGAGAGGGCTGAGGGCAGGCAGGTGCCCTGGGGGAGGCAGCTGGGGGTCTCACAGGTCTTGGCTCAGCCGGGGTACCCCGGGGTGACTTTCCACCTGAGCAGCCACCTGAAACACCACAGGGCTCTCAGTGCTTCTCCCACACTGTGTTTGCATGAAGACCGGCAGCAACACCGTTCACAGAGCCGGGGCTTTGCATGAGATCTTGATTAAAGCACGAAAAGGGGTTTCTGTGAACTCAGGAAACACGTGCACTGGGGCAGGCAGCTGAAACACTGCGGTGCCACAGTGACACTGCCACCGCTGTCACCAAACCTCAAACGCAGCAACACTGCTGCAGGCACCTCCCAAACCCCCAAGTTTGAGTACAGTGATAACCAGGCAGCTCTCTGTTGTCAGTGACTCCTTCCACCACTCTTCAAGTGGCAGCTCAGCACCGAACACCCAGAGAAAAAGGGCAGGAAATCACAATAAGCCCACAGTTTTGGGTGTGAACTGATAAAACCACACTGGAAAACAGGAAAGTTTGGGGCTGGAGCTTCTTCCTGACACATCCAAAGTCCCAGTAGAAATAAGAGGGTTTGCTACCCCCCAAACCCCAAGTTCTGTGTCAGTCAGCCCCGTGGCTGTGCTGCCATGTCCCATCCTGCTGGGAAACCCACCACAGGCAGGGAACCAGCAAAATCCCAAATCTGTCATTCCCTTGGGACAACATGGTGAGTGCAAACAGGCTGAAATGGAAACTCCTGGCTGGCACCTGAATAGCCCCTTTCTTTGAATGGTGGCTCAGCACAGAAATCCAGCCCTGGGCACAAGCTCCCTGACACAGCCAGAACACAAATGCAGTGACACCATCGAGAGTGGAAAGTGGTAATGGTGGCTCAGAGAATCCCAAAATGGGTCACCCACATGCACCACAAGTATCCAGCTTCCCCAGCTGAGCAGTCCCATCACAGGACCTGCAGCCTGTGGACACATCTGTGGCTCCTCTGCTCCTGCTCTTCTGCATGGCAGCTTTGGAGAGCAGAGCCAAGAAAGGGGAGCTATCCCAAGGGATAGCTTGGGAGCCAAGAAAGGGGAGCTATCCCATATCCCAAGGGGTGGTGGGAGCCTGGATGTCACAGGGCCATTCCCACCAGCAAAAGAGCACTGTCCCCTCTGGGTTAAGGCACCCCCAGCCCCACCACCTCAGAAGGCTTTGCCTTGCAGGGACACATCCACAGCTCCAGGGACTGCTGGGCATTTACAACTTGCCCTGAGCTTGTCACATCATGACATCTCTCCTCGCTGTGCCATCACATCATGTGGTGACGTTTGGCCCATACCAGGCTGCAGAATATCCAGGCAAGATGCTCTAAGGGCGTGCAAGGAGCCCGGCCACCCTGGGCAGACGTGGGGCTGGCGTCGGGCTATTTTAGCAGGAGCTGAATCTCCAGCTCCTGCCAACTCAAACAGGGCTGGCAGCCCACGGGCTGGCGCCTGCAGCATGGCAGGGCACGGGAATCAGGTGATGAAAAGGTAAATAAACACCGGTGCCACCCAGGAGCACAAGCACAGGCGGCTGCCCCGGGGCTCTGTGACAGCCCCCGTGTCCCCAGGGGACCGGCCCCGCTCTCCCAGCCAAAGCAAACACAGACTAGGACAGGGTGGCACTGAGGCAGCTTCAGGGAAATGTTTGAGTTTCTCCTGCTGTAACAGGAGCAAAAATCCCTGGAGCACATCCCTACAGCACCTGGTTTCTCCATCCTGCACTGAGGTGCTGTATCCCACTCTGCTTTGGGGGAAAGCGAGGAACAAGGTGACAATCTCAGAGGCCAGGACGTGGCAAAGCAACCCCCGGTGCACATTTGAGACTAGGATGCAATCCATAACAGCAAACATCCTGCAGGGTGAACACTGAAATTCCATTTTTCCTCACCATTTCAGGAGCTTCCTTGGATAAAATCAGATTTCCCTCATGGGAAACACTTCTGCCCCCAAATGATGTGGGAAGAGCATGATGCCCTCTGGGAGAATAATGATGAGCACCACATCCAGGCCCAGCTTTCTGCTCTAAATAACTTAATTCAAGCTATATTTCTATGTTGTAATCACTTTTTTTTTTCCTGCCTTTAATATCTTTTCCCTTATGCAGGGAAGGGGAAATAAATGCACAAAATAAAGGATGCATCCAATTCCTTTGGATTTTGCTGACAGGCAGTAAAATAGTAGTGAAAAGGGCAAGAAAACCTTAAAGTAACCCCAGTTGGGAGAGCAGCTCCTGTCCTGTGACATAAAGCAGGAGCCCAGGCAGGGCTGCTCTGGGATCCTTCCACCATCCCACAAGACAGCAGGCAGGATAAACTGTTATTTTAACTGGCTGCCTTTCCCAGGGCCGGCTGCATGGGAAGGATCCCATCCTGCAGGGATGTCTGCTCTGCCTCATCCCCACTGACAGCCAGCATTGCACACCTCCACTCCCCAGAACTGCTGGACTGCACGGCAGGACAGGCTTTGCCAGGGTGTTTTAACACACACTCAGCCCATAAATCCCACCCGAGGATGGAGAGTGGGGCTGCTGCTCATCCTCGAGGTGAGAAGTGGGAAAAGCAGCGTTTGGGAGCTGTGTGCCTGGGTGTTTCAGCGTCATCTGGGATGCAAACAATCAAAGCCTAATGGTGCTAATGCTCCCAGAGGACAAAACGCAGTGATCCGAGTGCCAAGACTTCAGCTCGGCTTCCCTTTCTGCACAGCTCCCGAGCACGGCAGCAGCCCTGAGCCGGCCCTGCACTCCCGCCTTGCCATGTGCCAGGGCAGGGGATGGCTCTGCTCGGGCACAGTGGCACCCTCAGGGTGCAGCTAAAGGGACCGTGCCTGCTTCAGCTTCTGCCCGGCCTCTGCACCCACATCCCCACATGCTACTGCACCAACGTGGGGCAAACACACCCCAAAGCTCGCTTAGCCTCTCACCAGAAAAGCCCCAAACGCTAAACCCCATCAGCCAAGCAGCCGAGCGAGACCCAGCAGGGCGAGGGGCTGTCCCGGGGCACCCCCTCGGCACGGGGGTCACTGAGCCCACCCACCCACGCATGGAAACCACAGCCCACAGCTGCAGTGAGAGCGTGTGAGCCCCCAGGCCTGCAGCAGGCAGCAATTCCAGCCGTGCTGAGCGTCTGCCACCCAAGGAGCACAGGAAATAACCCTGCATTAAAAACCACCTCAGGGGTGCAGGCACAGCACTGGGGGCACAGAATCACAGAATGGTTTGGGTTGGAAGGGACCTTAAAGATCATCCTGTTCCAACCCCCTGCTTTGGGCAGGGACACCTTCCACTATCCCAGGTTGCTCCAAGCCCTGTCCAAGCTGGCTTGAAAACTTCCAGGGATGGGGGTTCATCCATCCCCATCCTTGGGGGATGCCACAGCCAAGCCAAGCTCTGCTTTGTACCATGGCCTGGTACAATCCCAGAGGATTCAGCCCTTCCCCTGTCCTCCACCACCCCCAAGGAGCTGGTCCCAAAGCCACAGGTGGTTTCCTCCTGTGCTTTCCCCTGCAGAGCAAAGGCAGTGGTGGCTCTGGGTGTGCCGTGGGTGGGGAGGCCCTCCAGCCCCAGCACCTTATTTGCCTATCGCCTCACAGCTGCTTTTTCCGGTGTGCCAAGAGAGGTCAGCTTACACCAGCGACAGCCACTCGTTCAGGGCTGCCTCAAAAGGCATCAGAAAGATAAAATAAACAAGATACAACCCCCCACTCCCATGGCAAACACCACTGGTTTGCTGTTTCTGTAATTCTCCAATGTTCATCCCTGCTCCAGCCGTGCCCTGCACTTTGCAAAAGCCCAGAACCCTTCTGGCTGGGGGATCCACTGCCCCAAAAATAAGCAAATTCAGGCCAGCTAGGGATGGCAGCAGCTGGGGGTGGGTGAGTAGCACATGAGGATGGATAGCATAGGTTTAAGGGCCAGAAACATCCTTGCTGTTTTCCAGGCAATGCTTTAGGGTAAAATGATCCAACCACTTTCCTCACTGGCACCTGGATGCTGTCAATGGCTGGCAAAAAATTCAACCCCAAAAATTTCTGGTTTGGGTCACAAGGCTTCCTGGGGCAGAGAGAGCTCCAGGCCAGCTGCTCATCCCACCCTCAAACTCACAGGTTCTGAACCCAGCCCAGCACCATCAATCCCCCCTGGACAGTGACGGGGTCCCAGTGGAGAACTGGGGGTACCAGGCACCCACTGCTCAGTCGGAGGGGGAAAGCTGAAAGGCTCATTTGTTCCTTTTTTGGCCAGCTGAGCTGATCTCAGCAGATCAGGGACTAGGAAATGCAGTTATCCTGAATGTGCCCCCCAAGAGCAGCAAAGTACCAGCAAACCCAGCCCAGTGCTATCTCCTTCTCCCCAGAAAATCAGAAGTGACATTCCTGTGCTGAAGGAGAAGCCACCACCACCATGCCCCACTGTCCAGGGAGAGGGAAACAGGAATGGAGGAGGGAGCGTGGCATCTGAACAACAGTCCAAGAAGCAGTGTGAAATAAATAAGGAAAGCCTCACCCATCCCACTTTAAACTTCCCTTCCTTTATTCTTGGAAATGGCTCATCCCCAAGATGTTGGGCACAAGCTTCCCCTCACTGCAGTTCAGGGGGTCCTGGCACAGGGCCTTAAACCCTGAGCATCCTCATCCCATGCCACAGTGAAAAACAAATTGGTTCCCTGCCAATATCCCACCTATCCCAGAAGATTTTGCCCATTTTGCTCTGAAAAATGAAGCTGCCACTTGGGCTTGCCGCTCCAGTGCCCACGTGGCGTTTGCAAGAATGAAGTCTTGGAGACATTTAAAGGAAAAACCTTAGGGAAATGGGACTTGAAGCAATGTCCCCTCACCCCTGTCCCCATCAGCACCGCAGCAGATCCCAGGATCGCTCTGGGAGTGGGAGGGAGTGGGAAGGAGGAAACCCATGGCTCCAGCCAGGGATGGATTATTTGAGCAAACTAAAAGCAGTGTTTTGTTCCCTCCTGCACCAACGCAGTGGAAAGAATTTCCAGCTCCGGCTCCCGGGTGGAAAAGCTAAAAATCTGCATTTAAATAGTAACGGTTTTGGAAAAAGAAGAAAACAAACCAAAAACCCCACAACCACTACAGGAGCCTGAAGAAAATAAAGCTAAAAGTTCCATGATTTTTTTTAGTTTTGGGGTCGTGTTGGGTATTTTTTGCTTCTTCCTACCTCTGCTTCAAGCAGACCCTTTCAATAACTGCAGGGAAAGGCAAGGAAGTGACTCTGGCTCATCTGGAAACCTTCTGCCAAAACTACCACAACCCCAAACAAGGGACATGCTGCAACTTCAATATATTCTCTTCTTCCACCCTAGAAATATCTTTTTATTTCCTCCTTTATCACCCTAAACCTAATTTTTCAGCTAAGTGTTAATTAAATTGGGAATTTTTGTCCAGTAATGTTGTCTCATTATTCTGGGCTCTGCTGCAGCCCTTGGCTGCTCCCCACATCCCTGAGATGCTCAGCTGCCACCCAGAGCATCACACCCAGCACAGTGAGCAGAAAGCCCCAGCCAGGCCAGGGGCAGTGCAGTGGGGGATCTGTGTCCCCTCCAGGCACACTGGACAAACCTTGGCCACTTGCAGTGACTCCAACACCCAGTGAGAAAACTTAATAACATTTTCCTGGCAGTGCTGGGAAGCAGTTTAGGAAAGCAAGCACAGGGAGCTGCAGAGGTGGCAGTGCCAGGAGCCCAGTGATGCCCTCGCTGCCAGGTCAGCTCAGAGAGTGCCCAGCCCCAGGAAGATTCAAACACCCCAGGGGAGGAACCAAAATTGGGCTGAGCCTTTCAGATGAATTCTGCAGGAATTGGGAAACAAAAAGGTGGAACCGTGTTTGGGATTTTTTTTTCCTAAAAATCCCAATGGATTTAAGAAAAATCTTATTTTTCCAAAAAATATTTGAACTGAAAAGAATCCAGGTAAGAAAATGAGACTAGGATGTGTTTTTCCAAAGGGATGCATTTGATTCTGGAGGAGAGATGCTGCTCAGAACACAGCAAATACTGCTGTGCTCAGTGGGGGAACAGCAAAACTGCCTCCCCAAGGACCAATATCCCTTTACACTGAGACAAGCAACTTCCATGAGGCTGTAAGCAACCATTAAGGATATTACATTTGCATATCCTGGAAAATAAACCAATAAATAATAAGTAAGAAACAGAAATAATAAATTACATTACAAATGTAACTAAAGTTACTGAAACAGAGCCCCAAACCTGCAGTGTCAATTTTAAAAAGGAAAAAAAAAAAAAAAAAAAAAAAAACAACCAACAAGAAGAACTACAGGATATTGCTTTTAAATCCAAACTGCATCTTTTCCCCTTCCCTGCCAAGATGAGGAACCTGCTCACCCTGACCCCTCCAAAAGCTGATGTTTGTTTTAATTGCTATCTTTTAATCCATATGTTTTAATCAATCCTGCTGCTGCCTGCAGCCAAGCCCCAGGGCACAAACTGTGCATTTATGGATCATGAACACCCAGACTGTGAACACTGGGCTGGAAATGTTCCCTGCCCCAAGCTCGAGGCTGAATGGATTCAACTCCATCCTCAGTGTGCTGTGGTCTGGAGGGAGTTGAGTTGGAGTATTTTTTCCATTTGTTTGTTTTCTGGAGGAAATGTTTCTGTCATGGCAAACCTGTGGGGAATATTGAAGTTTGAACACGGCATCCCAGCCCATCTCCCATGATAAATAAAACCAGGATGATAAAATACATCCAGTGCATCTGCAGGGTGATGTATCCCTTAATCCACATGGGTGCTAATGAGCTGCTTTTAACTCAAACTAAGATTATCAATCATTAATTTATTTTGCAGAACTCCTTGCCCCAGATGACCTGCCTCCACCCCTCCCTTTGCTTTTTCTGGTATCTGTTCTCAGAGAACAGTCTATTTTCAGCAATCCTCTTGGATGGGTTTTCATGGAAAATGAAGTCTATCCAGCCCTCAGTTTGGATTATATCACAAGAAAAAAATTTCTGTAGGATAGAAAGGATCTGTTTTTCTGGATGGGAAAAAGGGGCAAGTTGGACAATTCATGCTTTTCATGGATGAGCTCTCTGAGGATCACACATTTCTGTGTAGTTGAAGGAGTTCCTTTCCTGGAATGAGATACTTGGAGATCCCTGGAAATATGAGTCCCTTCTAGGGTTTTTTCATAATCACCTTCCAAATATAAATAGTATCTGTGTGTGTGACTATAAAGTTGAAATATGATACATATATCTATATATACATGATACCAACATATATTCGTGCATAAGGAAAAAATATCATATATATCTATATATAGATACATAGATATATATACAGGGAAATCTAAATATATTTGTGTAGAAAAGGGAAGAATAATTTGAATTAGGTTTTATAAACAGAAGAGGAACCCCAGAACGTGCCTGAGCCAGCACTGCAGAGCAGCCCCTCCTCCTGGGTCACTGCAGGAACTCCCTCCGGAGGGGAGCAGAGAAGATCTCTGGCTCTCAAAGCGTGGAAAAGCCCAGAAAAACTGCAAAACCCCAAAGGACACCCCAAAGACGAGCCGAGGGGAACCCTCTGTGACGGACCAGGAGCAGAGCTCCATCACTTCCCCTCTCCCGCCCTGCGCTGCTGAGCCAGCCTTTTTCATTTTCACTTTTCCACTCACTCCCCACAGATTCCTTAATTTAGCCCTTCTGTTGACTTGGGCGGTTGCAGAATGGAAAAAGGAAAGTGCAAGCAGGCAGGTGAGGGGAGGGTTATCCCGACCTCGGCTGCCCGGCTCCCGGGAGCAGGCGGATCCTGCTGGGCAAGCTCCAGCTGAGCTGGATCCCCGCGGATTCGGGCACTGCGGGAGCCCGGGCTCACCGCTCAGCCCAGCTCAGCTCAGCCCAGCTCAGCTCAGTTCAGCCCAGCCCAGCTCAGCCCAGCTCAGTTCAGCCCAGCTCAGCCCAGCTCAGCTCAGCTCAGCTCAGCTCAGCCCAGCCCAGCTCAGCCCAGTTCAACCCAGCCCAGCCCAGCTCAGCCCAGTTCAACCCAGCTCAGTTCAGCCCAGCTCAGCTCAGCTCAGCTCAGCCCAGTTCAACCCAGCCCAGCTCAGCTCAGCCCAGCTCAGCTCAGCCCAGCCCAGCTCAGCCCAGCCCAGCTCAGCTCAGCCCAGCCCAGCTCAGCCCAGCCCAGCCCAGCTCAGCCCAGCCCAGCTCAGTCCAGTTCAGCTCAGCCCAGCCCAGCGCAGTTCAGTTCAGCCCAGCTCAGCCCAGCCCAGCCCAGTTCAGTTCAGCCCAGCTCAGCCCAGCCCAGCCCAGTTCAGTTCAGCCCAGCTCAGCCCAGCCCAGCTCAGTTCAGTTCAGCCCAGCTCAGCCCAGCTCAGCTCAGTTCAGTTCAGCCCAGCTCAGCCCAGCTCAGTTCAGCTCAGCCCAGCCCAGCTCAGCTCAGCCCAGCCCAGCTCAGCCCAGCTCAACCCAGCTCAGCCCAGCCCAGCCCAGCTCAGCTCAGCCCAGCCCAGCCCAGCTCAGCCCAGCTCAGCCCAGCTCAGCTCAGCCCAGCTCAGCCCAGCCCAGCTCAGCCCAGCCCAGCCCAGCTCAGCCCAGCTCAGCCCAGCCCAGCCCAGCTCAGCTCAGCCCAGCTCAGCCCAGCCCAGCCCAGCTCAGCCCAGCTCAGCCCAGCCCAGCTCAGCCCAGCCCAGCTCAGCCCAGCCCAGCTCAGCCCCTCCTCGAGCATCTCTGAGCTTTCACTCCCCGTGGCGAAACAGAAGAGGAGAGAATCTCCCCCACCCACAAAGCCTTCCCAAAAAACAACTGAATTTTATCACCGACCGGTGCAAGGAAAACTGTTTCCAAACCAGAAGAAGAAATATCTTTAAAATAATGATACTATTAATACTACTGCTAATAATAATGATAAATTTTAAGTGATAATTTTAGAAAACCCACCCTGCATAATAAAGCACATATCTAACACAAAAAAACCTTGCGTTTGCTCTGAGGACAGCTCTGCAAGCGCTCCAGGGGGTTTCTCCAGAAAGACAAGGAAAAAACAAAACAAAACAAAACAAGCAAAAAAAAAAAAAAAAAAAAAAAAAAAAAAAAAGCGTTTTGGCCATTCATCCCCAGCAGGACACGGAGCAGCTGTGGGGACTGGCCCCAGCACAGGGGCCAGCTTTTCCAGGCAGCCGCAGCAGAGCCGGTGGCTTTGGGGACCCGCGGCTGAGCGGAGCGCTTGGAGGGACGGAGAGGAGCCAGCGCAGCCCTCGGGCCGGCTTCACTCGCATCCCCTCCCCCGCCGCTTTAAAACACTCGGAGTGCCTCCACAGCAGGAAACACCCGAAGCAAAAATACCGCGGGCAGGAACCCAGGGGCACAGGGGACACGCAAGAGCAAGGAGCGGATTTCCTCCCCAAAACATCGCACCCCTGACAGGGACCGTGACCCTGCCGCGGGCTGGCCCTGCCACTCGTCCTCGAGTGCGGGGACCTGCCAGCTCCCGAGAGGGACAAACAGCTTTTTACTGCCTCTGGCTTGTTTTCCCTCCATAAAGGGGTTTTTTGTTCAAAGGTGTCCCGTAGTTACTTGCAAATGTTACTGTGGGTGGGACATTTATATATATATATATATGTGTGTGTGTGTGTGTGCATGTATATATACATATATATATGCATATATATATGTGTATATATATATAAATTAAAATACTGTCTACATATTACACATATACACATATATTTACTATACATATACTATATATATGATATATATAAGCTATCAGTGGGTGAATAAGTTATATTAGTTGGTTATCAAATGAGACATACATCTATAATCTCAAATGGGAAATTATATACATATATAAAATCTCAAATGGGATATATATATGTGTAGATATCAAAATCTCAGATTGGATATATGTTGCTCTCAGATGGAGCACATGTAATCTCAAATGGGACATACATATACAATCTCAAATGAAGAACATGTAAATAGAATCTCAAATGGGATATATAAGTGTATATTTAATCTCAAGTGGGTTCATGTGGGACCAGAGGGTACCAAGCCAGGACCTGCATCAGCACATCCCGCAGATTTCTGAGCATTTAAACGTTAGGAGGATTCTGATGATCAGAGCAGTGACACTTAGGTTTAGGACTACTATAGATCTAGATTTCAACAAGAGGTATAACATTTCAGCTTTCAGCCATCACAGGTCACAAACTGATGCCACCACATGTCCTGAATGTCCAGGGATGTGTTGGACCAGGCAGCACACGGACAGATGGGATCACCACCAAACCACAGCCTGACCACAGACTCACCACCTCTGCGGGTGAGAAAGAGAAAAGGTTTTTATAGAGTGATAACGAGCAGCCAAACCTCAAAAACCGGGAGGTTCCCACAGCAAACCAGCAAATGCTCGTTACAAACACGAGGTTAATCGCTGGCAAGGATTAATTCAACATCTCTCTGGACTCAGATGTGACCCTGCTTGCACGAGATGACTGGCTCGACTCACCCACCCAGCGTGGAGAGGACCATCAGCATTAATCCTGAGGGGAATTAGGAGCCTCCCGTGCAGCTCTTCCTCACAGGCAGCGCTGGGATGAGGGGGGAGCAGGCAGCCCTGCCTGCCAGGGGTTAACCGCCCACGGAGGAGCCTCCGGTGCACGCTCACGTCATGGAAACACTGGAGTAACCACAATTTTCTCTGCTGCTGCTCCGGTTTTTTCAACATTTCTACACTTCCAGCCCAGATCTCTGCTACCTGTTTTCCAGCGAGGTAACTGGTACCAACAGCAGCTCCACCGAGCACTGGGGGATTTTTTTTTTAAATATAGGTTATTGATAAACTTTCTACTTCCAGTGCTACCAACACTGAAATTAAAAAAAAAAAAAAAAAAAAAAAGAGTAACAATACCACCCCAAAAAAGTTATCCTATGCAGAATAATAAATGGGCTGTGGGGTTGGTGCTTTCTGAGTTTTCTGCGTGTTAATCTTGCACTGGGTTGGACTGAACCAGACAGCTCTCTCCTGCTGCCACCCAGAGTGGGCAGAGGCCCCTTCTCCTCCATCCATCCCTCCCACCTATCCCAGTGCCCTCAGCACCAGCTGTTTCTCCTGCCCAAGGTGCTCCAGCTGAGCAGGAGGGGCTGCCTGCATTGCCTTCACCCCATCTGAGATGCCATGGGAAGTGGCATCCCATGAGAACCAGGGGAAGGGGAAGGGAAAAAAAGGAGGGTGAAAAGCGAAAAAATGAAAGAAATATAAAAAAGTAAGCAGAAAACCCCAACATTCTTCTGATAATCATGTATTTTGACCTTGTAACTGAGACCATGAGTGCCAGCAGTGCCAGAAAACATCACCATGCTCAGCTCCTGGTCCACATCCCAGTGCCTCCTCTCTGGAACACTTTTCCAGCCCATTACTGCACTAACCCACATCCCAGCAGGCAGCCCAGCAGAAAACAGCCTCATGTCTGCTTCCCACTGCTCGTGACCAGCAGAGAGAAGCAAGGGACTGGGCAGGGAGCACTGCCTAAGTGCCCTGATGGGCTTCTCCCATCGAAAATAGTGAGTAGGAATTGAAGAGCACCCATGTGCAATGTCAGCACCCACATGTCCAGCATTACCTGCCCAAAGAGGTTTGTTATTCTGCTTTTAATGCCCTATTCCTCCATGGAATACAGCCCAGGTGTTGCTCTTAACTTCTCAGTCCTTCTTTCAACAGCCCTGAAAACATTAACAGGGATGGATCATCCACTGGCCCCCAGGTGAACTTGATGGACCAAGAGAAGGGTTTTGAGGCTGGTCCAGCCTCAGCAATGCCTCACAGGGAGGAGCCCCTCCCCCAGGAGTGGGGCAGCACCAGCTGGTTAAAAGGCACAGGATGCAAAATATTTTGGAGGGATCTCAGCATCCCAACTGACTCTGCAAGCACTGTGTGTGGGAGAAAAATCAAAGCTGGCTCCTCCAGAGGTTTGAGCATACAAAACAGCATCAAACCACTTCATTTTTTAGGACTATGAAAACAGAAGAACCTCAGGGCTGCCAGCAGCCCTGTGAGGCTCCTGATGCCTTTTGCTGGCCAGTTCAGATCCCTGATGCAAATCACAGGACAGCCCTGGGAACGCTGCTCTCCGGGGAGCTTTTATGCATAGAGGATCAACCATGGCCTTGAGTGCTGCACAGGGCAGCTGCCACCACCAGAAACAACAACCACCTGCTTTAAGTCACTTGAAGTGTCCCTTGCT
This sequence comes from Vidua chalybeata, assembly GCF_026979565.1. NCBI lineage: Eukaryota > Metazoa > Chordata > Aves > Passeriformes > Viduidae > Vidua > Vidua chalybeata. The sequence continues at coordinate 4,094,410 of NC_071549.1, read as the reverse complement.
CAGCCCTGAGCCTTGCTCAGCCCTGCTTTGTGCCAGCATTTGCACCCCTGGCCCCTGTTCAGGGATGTACCATGGGGTCCGTGCCAGAGGCATCACCTGGGCTGTGGCTGTGCCAGGACAGAGCCAACCCACAGCCAGGAGCCTCCTGTTCTCACACCAACCCTTCTGCAGGAGCAGATCAAACGCAGAGTGAAAAGGCAGCAGCTTGGATGCTTCTCAAAAATTAAAATTCTCCTTGGGAGAAAGAAAGCAACAGCAACAGCAGGCATGGAGTGAGGCCTTTTACTCAAGAAAAATGGGTTTGAGAGAAGCTTTAGAAAGGGAAACTCGCTTGCAACATAATTATCAGTAGGATTTTTCTGGGATTTACCCTGGGGGGAGATGACCACAGAAATGGAACACTTCAAATCAGATCTGGAGGTAAGAAAAGGCTTAAAACATGCAGAAAGACCAGTGGTGCTGAAATGGCAAAGAGCGGAGGTGTGACTTTGTGGTGATGGCAAGTATGGCTCTAGGATGGCCATACACTCTTGGCTGGAGTAGGGACCTCAAAAGAGCCACCTGAATTACTGGGGAAAAGGATTATCCTGGGAGAAGGGGGGGATCCTGCTGCTAAAGGTGTTTTTGGAGGACATGTTCCAGCCCCTTACTGGAAGCAGCACATCCCAAGCCAGGATCTGGGCATCCACAGTGCATCCAGCTCCTCTTAAATCAGTGTTTTGTAGCACCAGCTCTAAAACCAGCAATGAATTAAAAATATTCATGAAATAACACTTGTGCCACAAGGCAGACCAACCCCAGGGGTAAACATGAGACCTGCAGGCACAATCCCTTCTCCCACAGCAGAGTTTCTGTGTCTTCCTGCCCTGCAAATCTTCCTTCCCTGGTTCCTGCAGCATTTAGACAGCAGATGTCAGTTTTTCTGAACATTGCTCTTGATTCACAGCTTTTTTTAAAGGTAGGTGTGAATGCAGGTAACCTCAGAGGATGGCACGGAGATGAAAATCCCAAGTTTCCCTGTCAATTATGAAAACTTTGTGTAGTCTCTCCCCAAATTTGAAGGCACTCGCAAGGTTTGAATGCCTCAGCATGTCTCCTCAGGGAAAGGATTTGGAGGAGGAGAAAAAAAAACCCCACAACCTGTAGCATGTTTATGAATCAGACTGTTCAGCGTGTGTTTTGGGGGTGGAAAAGGTGGGCGATGCACAGAGGAACAGAGCGCAGAGTTTGATGACTCAGAAAATGCTGCTTTTCCTCTTCTTGCTGCCACCTCAAATACTTCAGCGTGAAATAGAAATTTTATTTCTTTTCGTTTTTTTTTCTTTTTATTATTGTCAGGAGAGAGCTGGAGCATAACCTTGGCTCGTTAGCAACCGCCAGCAGCTAATTCAATGTCAGGCCCCGCACCGCAGGCGGAGTGCGCGCAGACACACGCGTGTGCCGACGGATGCACACACACATCCTGGGGAAAGGATGCAAATAAATCAGAGATCGGTGGTGTTTCTAGCAAAACAGGGGCTCAGATGTGAGGATGAGCCTTGGTGGGTTTGAGGAGAGGAGGAGCGCAGCTCAGGCTGGATTTGGGCTTGGGGATGTCTCCTCCTCCTGCCCAGGCAGGCTGGGCATGCACATGGGAGAATATACACGAAGATTTGGGGATCCTGAGTGAGGCTTGCAGAGACACAGGGAGGTGTGGTGGAAAAAAACAAGCAGATTTTCTGGTGGGCTTTGAGTTGAAGCTGGTTTGAGTAACACTTAGACACAGCTACATTGCACCTTCAGCAAGGCATGGGATGTGCAGAGCACAGGGTACCCGTGGGGTCACCCCCGGAGCAGGGCGGGTGAAGAACAGGATGGGTGAGCCCCCAAGGAGGGCGGATGGGCAGGATGGTCCTGCCCAGCTGAGTTTCCAACCACAGCAGGGCTTCTGCTTCAGAGTCAGAGAAGATGAGACACCAGATGAGATAAACACCCCTATGCTGAAGCCTCGAGTTTGACTCCGCTGACATTCACAGCCCATTTAGGTTACCGATGGAGCAAATAAAATTATGCATACGCATTAATGGCAGCAATATCCTGCCTGAAATGTACGCTCATTTACACTCAGAAATCCATTTAGAAGAGATAAATCAGAGCTATATTTAAAACAGAAAAATCACTTGTCTGTCAACAAAGCAACTCCTGTTTACATCTGTCATTCCTTGGCAAAAATCAAATCATTTCAAGGGAAATTGTGTCCCTGGTTTTACATTCAGGAAGGGTGCATGCCTGTACCCTCCTGCTCAGTCTGTTTAAAATAACAGATGTGCATTTGGTTATTTTTGTTTGTTTGGGGCTTTTTTTAAAGTTTTGTGGTCTAAAAGCAACCTGTGGAGCTTGGGATGGGATGAGGTATAGGGAACCACCTGCCAGGCACATGTGAGACATCCAAAGCATTTATTAATTAAAATTGACTTGGGAGATTCAGAATTGCCATGGTGAGACCTAAATGTTCTGCAGCTTCTCCAGTTTCCTTGGCAAATGAAAGGCCATGCTGACAGCACTGATGACAGAGCTGAAACGACAACACAAGCTCTTCCTAATGGAGAAATATCTTCTTCCACTCCAGTAATCTGTACTGCACTGCTTGGCTCCCCAGCCACAAGCTGGAGATACCAAATAATCAGTATTGCTCTCTGCTTCCTTCTGCAAATGTGTTTGTGAGCACTGGATCTGAAAAAAAACAATTTTAAGCTCCAAAAGAATACCGCCCCCCAAAAATAAAATAATTTTGTATCAGTCACACCAATGATGGCTGCTTCTCACTTAACGTCAGAGCTCGTTGCAGCTCATATTTTTTTTAAATGCAATAAAAAAGCAGCAGCCAGCAGCTCTATGAAGCATGTCAGGAGGCAGTTTTTCAGAAAGATGATGTATTTCAGATTGTGATTCACGACCACACTGCCAGTTTAGAGTTCAAGATTAGAAGAAAATGAATGAATGTGAGACAGGAGGGTGCGAAAATGAAAGTAGCTGGAGCTGAAGGCCTGCTCTGCACTTCAAGCCACACAAGATTTTTCTTCCCCTTCTGTGCAAGCTCAAACGAGTCACCAAACTGCCCCACACTTCTGCTGCTAGAGTTGAATTTAAACCTAAATTGAAATGCAATTTAATACAGCCCATCTCCAAGCCCAGCTCGTTGTCCCAAGCTGCTCCCAGACAGGACACTCAAGGGTATCCCAGCAGAGCCAAAGAGGTTGGTGCCTGCTGCCACAACACAGCCAACAACTTCTCACCATGCTGGAAAGAAACCCCACTTTTTGCTTAAAACCAAGGTTTTAAATCAAGCAAACCACACAGGTCCCTATCTGCATGGTTTTAAGCTGTTCTAAACTGTCTATGTCTCATTTGCACCATGAAAAAAATATAAATACTGCTCAGAAATTGCAAAAGTTCAGAATTCTTAAAAACCTTTGACCACATTTCACTGAGGGTTGCACTGCCCACATCACTGCTCTCAACATTCAGGCACATCACTGCGAGCTGTGCAGTACAGGAGCTGCAGAGCTGTGCTTGGAAGGTGAAAGACACAGGACACCCCAAAGTCAGCAGCTCTTGTGAACCAACAGCCTGTGAGAAACCCAATGCTGGAGGGCATGAGAAACAAAACTGCCAAGCGAGGAGAGTACAGAGACACTGCTTGCAAGAGGAGGAAGCAAAAAGAAAAAAAAATTGAAGGCAAACTAATTGCCACCACTAACCCTTGGCTCTGCACCTACGTCACAGCTTTGAGCTCCCTTTTTCAAGGCAGAGCCCGGTGGCACTGAGCAGCCAACGTGCCTGACTCAGTGATGATGATTCACTTGGGCAAACAGAGGGACAAAGCCACCAGGAGCCCCACAGTGGTGATGCCCATCGGTGACACCCTGCTGCACAGCACACACACCCCTCTGCCACATGCTCCTGTGGGGCCAGGGCATGGCACAGAAATTGGCTGCAATTATACCCTGAAATCAGACCAGCCACCTGTTTCATAAGGATGTATTTTGCCTTCAGCCCCCAAAGCAGAGGGGCTCCTCCCAGTTAACCAGACAGGTCCCCAGCTGCCCTTCTCCAAAATCAAGCCTAACAGGAGCAGACGTGATGCTCCATTGCTTGCAGCTGGTGCAGGTGCTCCATGGCAAGAGCTCCCAAGTGCAGCCCTGGCCATGCTGGCCAGGGAACAGAGCTGAAGCTGCCTGGCACGGGGAGCACTGGTGGGATGGGGGGCCCTGAGCACAGCTCAGCACAGCTCAGCTGCCCACAGGGCTGGAGGAGTCACAGCCCTCTGATCCCACCTAATACAGCCCTCCCAACAAACAGAAATGCAGACAGCAATCTTGCCAGCATCTACTCAGGCTTTCCTTAGAATCATCCGTGAGGATCAAGCAAAAAGCAGATGCAACAAGCTCCAACCCAGGAGAGAGTTTACACACGGATCTCCTTGCAGAAGTTTGAGAAGGGACTCACTGCTCCAAAGCACTGGAGCAAACCACCCTAACCTCTCTTGGCTCCTATGCAGATGTAACGACCTCGGTCACAGCTTGAACAAAGCCACCCTAAAATCACCTGCATAGGTCCAGACACCCCAGCCAGCCCCTCCTGGGCACACTGAACACTTTCAAAACCCACGTTTACAAATTCCCCTTCTCAGTCCCGTGAAGATGCCCAGCTGCTCGCAGAGGGTCCCCCGGGTCAGTGTGACACCGGCAGGGCCGGGACACGGACCGTGCCCTCACCACCGCTCCCTGTCCCACAGCAGCACCCGCAGCCAGGGTGCTGGGAGGGGTGAGCGAGACCCAACCCCACCAGGACACCTCTCACGGCTCTTTTGGGGCTTCCCTCTGTCAGCCGCAGGCAATGAGACCTTCCCCTCTTTCCTTCCTGGTAACGAGATATCGCTGTCCCTCCCCGCTTTCTGTCACTCCGCCAGCGGAATTAACACCCCGCTAATTGCCGACGTTCCTGGCCGCTCGAACCCTCAGTAATTAGCCTTTAATTAAAGCCGATAACTATTGCCCTAATCAACAGGTGTCCCGCGGCACATCCCCCCCGATCCTCCGCACAGCCGGGCCGGGAGGATGCTCCGGGGGGACCCATGGCAGCACCCCTTCGGTACCGGCGGGGAGGATCCCGGTCCACATCTCCATCCCGGCGGGGAGGGTCCGGGTCCACATCCCGATCCCGCTAGGGAGGATCCCGGTCCACACGCCGGTCCCGGTCCCGATAGGGAGGATGCCAGCCGGGATGCCGGTGTCCCGTTAGCGCTGCCCCATCCCACCCCCGCCCCGCATCCCACGGCGATCCCGCGGCGCCGCACTGACCATTGGGGCCGTACTTCTCCCGGTTGCGACGGACCTGCTCCGGGCTGAGCCCGCAGCTCTCGCTGACCCCAAAGCGGCGGAGCACGTCGAGCACGGGGATGCTGTGCGCCGCCTCCATGCCCCGGCCCGGGGGTGCTGGCCGGGGGCGCAGGAGGCACACGGGGCGCCGCTCGCACGGCGATGCCTCGGCACCTCTCCGCCCGCCCGGCGCCGGGCCCGCCCCGGCACCGCCCCGGCACCGGCCCGGCACCGCCCCGCGCCGCTCCCCGCCTCCCCCGGGGCCCAGCACCGCCCCTCGGCAGCGCCGGCACCGCGGGACCCCCGGGCTGCGGCACCGGCCCCGCGCCCGCCGGGGGCAGGGGTCGGAAGGGACATTAAAGCTCATCTCGTCCCACCCCTGCCGTGGCAGGGACACCTCCCGCTGTCCCAGGCTGCTCCAAGCCCCAGTGTCCAACCTGGCCTTGGGCACTGCCAGGGATCCAGGGGCAGCCACAGCTGCTCTGGCACCCTGTGCCAGGGCCTGCCCACCCTGCCAGGGAACAATTTCCTCCTCATGTCTAATCTAAATCTTTCCTCCTTCAGCTTAAAGCCATTTCCCCTTGTCCTGTCACTCCAGGCCCTTGTCCAAAGTCCCTCTCCAGCTCTCCTGGAGCCCCTTTAGACACTGGACAGGCTCTGGGGTCTCCCTGGAGCCTTCTCTTCTCCAGGCTGAGCAGCCCAGCTCTCTCAGCCTGTTGATGTTTTGTCAGATTTCCAGGCTGAGAAGTGGGCAGGTTTGTGGGCAGTGGAAACAGTCCAGAGGAAATAGCTGTTTCTTAAGCAGTTAAGAGGAGAGGTAAAATTTCCATCACAAAAAAGAATATTAAAAATATCAGGAGGAATAGAAGGAGGTGGGAATGCTGCATGGGTGCAGCTCAGCTGTGGGGTCTAAGGGGACTGCCTAAGAGTGATGCTCTCTGGGTCCCCTCCAGCACCCTACTTCCAGCTGGAAACTGAGCATTCCCCAACCCTGCTCCTACTCTTCTGGAAGCACAGCAGTTCCATGTCCACTGACTTTGGTGGGATCAGGATTATCACTGTATGATAGCAGCAGGAGCCCTGGGATTACAAATCCCTGCCTGACACTTGTGGAAACCACTGACGCTGCTCCCATCAATGCACAGTATGCAGAGAGAGGCAGTTGTGCTGGGCTGCCTCTGTCTTTGGAAATGTGAGATGTAAATTGTCACTGCAGGGAGACAGAGGAAGGATCCAAGGGACCTCCTGTGTGGTACAACCTGAGCACCAGCCTCACTGTGCTTGTCCCAGACATCCTGGGACACCCCACACTTCACACTCCTCAGTGCTCCTTGTCCCCACACAGAAGGAAGAGCATCCATGTTTGAGGAATGGGCTTGTCCTGGAGGCTCTTATGTTTTTGCAAGGATATTTCAACCTCACTCCCCTGTTTAGCCAGGTTCCCTGTCCCTGTCCTGCCCAGCTCCAGATGGGCCAGAGCTCCAGTTACACCACACAAGGGCTTTACATCCCTCTTTGTGACAGGCTGCTTAAATGACTTCTTCAGCAGCAAAATGACTGTTTTTAGCAGCTCCCCCAGGCAGCAGAGACCACCAGCAGCACCATGACAGCTACCCTGATCTGGAAAAGGAGGGTTGCCCCAAAATCCACGGTACAATCCAGCTAAGGGTCACCACCACCACCACACCTGTGGGATTTTCGACGTAGTGCACCTGGCCCGGCTCCCTCGCTCCAGCAGCTCTTCCATGACCCGGCTCAAACCTGCTCCCAGTGACTCTCCCCATGTGAACACCAACTTCTGACTTTTCAGGTACTTCCAGTTTTCCCACTGTTGCTGGAAGAAGCCTGTAGCTGATGGTGGCTGGCAGTGCTCTGAGAGGGTGACAAACCCAACTTCTACAGAAACATACCCAAGGCAGAACCAGAGACAGTGGCCACTGCAAGGAAGTGACAGCAGATATCTCAGGGAGGAGCTCTGGCTTATTTATTTCTATGTAAATTCATTTATAGAAAATGTCTTGCAGCTTCCACTGGAGTGAAGGTCCTGAAGCAATGCAGGTTCCATTTCCAAGTTTGATAAATGCATTTTTTTTGGTTCACTGCAGCTGAGGCATGGGAGGCAGAGGGTGCTCCAGAGCTCAGCCCAGCATGTCACAGATCCTCCTGCAAGGAGCACGGCTCCCAGCCCTGTGGGCTGGCCTTGCTTCAAGCTCTGTCATTGCATTCCTCTGCCTCTCATGAGTGTTTTGGGAGGAAAAGTGCTGTTTCTGCTGCTGAGCCTCCCAGGCAATAGTGCTGCCCTTGGCCAGTCTGCCCCAGAGCTCCCTGGCTTGTGAGGCTGAGTGGTTCACAGAATCCCAGGATGGATCAGGCTGGAAAAGACCACAGTAACTCATCTGGTCCAACCTTCCTGCTCCAGCAGGGTCATCCCAGAGCACATGGCACAGTGTGTGTCCAGAGGGTTCTGGAATATCTCCAGTGAGGGAGACTCCACACCCTCTCTGGGCAGATAGTTCAGTGCTTGGTCAATGTAAATGAAAGAAGTTCTTCCTCATGTTGAGGTAGAACTTCCTGGACATCAATTTCTGCCCATTATCTCTTGTACTGTTTCTGGGCACTGCTGGGAAGAGCCTGGTCCATTTTCTTGACATCCCCCCTTCAGATACTGACAGACATGGATGAGGTCCCCTCTCAGTCATCTCTTCTTGGGGCTGAATGGGCTCAGTTCTCTCAGCCTGTCCTCATTGGAGAGATTTCCACCCGGTTCCTGGGAAGAATTGATGTGATGTGAAAACATTAACACATAACGTGCTCTTGACCAGGGGCACAGAGGACCTGATGCAGTAGATCACCCCCAAAACGTGGGGGCTGCTCTCCAAGCAGTGACTCTGGCAGGGGTGGGATGGGACTGCTCGTCCCCCAGCCTGCAGCCTGTGTGGGTGCTCCTGACAGGTAGCTGCCCTGGCCTTGTTAGCCTATTTCAGGGCAAACATGCTGCCCTGAGAGCAAAGCCTTTGGAAAGAGGGTTCTTGGTGTCCTGCAGGGCGTGATTTAGATGAGGCCCTACACCACAAACTGCATCACCTGCACTCCAGAGGGTGAAGGTCTGGTTTAATGCTCATTGTGCAGACCAAGAACAGGGACAAGACACAGCTCAAGCTGTGTGAATGTGCATGTACCACCTGGAGACCCTCACTGCTCTCCCTAACATCTCCTGACCCTTTTGTGATGTTCTCCCAGCCCAGCAGTGTCCCACCTCACGCGTGAGTCCAGCCCAGGTGCAGGCTGTTGTTCCTGCTTCTCCCCGTTTCATGGGATGATGCCAGTCCTTGTCCTGGAAAAGAGCACAAAGATGATGTCCCAGCTGCAAAGGTGAAAGTTTGACAAGGTTGGGAGCGACTGAGATGAGAGTTACAAAGGGAACATCTGGCAGCCCTGCTAACAAGGCAGCACCATCCACCCCGCCTATAATTAAGCAATCCATGAAAACCATTAGCGACTGGAAGCTGTAAATTAGTCCGTGAGGGGGAAACGGACTGAAAACACTCAATACTGCAAGGGAAGGGTCCACAGACATCCCGGGCTGTGGGCTGGGCTCCATCCCTGGCAGCCCCTCGAGTGTGGGGGATTCCCTTCTGTACTGGGCTTGCCCTGAAACAAAGGGCAAACCTCCTTGTTTATCTTGGTAAACAGTAAAAACTTTTGGAGGTAAACACGCTTAAGAGAGCCATAAAAAGAAGAAAATAATGTATTTAACACCTCCCAGGCTACTGAGGAGGTTTTTTTGTGGGCTTTTTTTTTGCCGTGGCTGTGGTGTGGGAGGAAGAGCAGGGCCCAGCCAGGGCTGACAGCGCTGTACAAGACATGGAAGTCTACAGGCAGTTTTGATTTTAATCTTGCTTCTCCACAAGGAAATCAGGAGTAACTCTCCCCGAAGGCGTGGATTTGCGCTGCTCCGCTCCCTGGCTGGGGGTGAGGGCGCTGGGACGGCTGGAGCCGCCTGTGTGCTGGGGAGCAGCCCCAGGCTCGGGCAATGACAGAAAATACAGGGCTTTTAGCGGACTCTTCCATCCTCGCTGCTTCTACACCAGCGTGGTTTAGCGTCCACATCTCCCCACCTCTCTCAGGTCGAGCTCATCCCGGTGCAGAGGGCGTTAGGAGCGGGTGGCAGCTGCAGGAGCCAGCCCTTGGATGCGCCCTGCACACCTTTCCAGGGATGTCACTGCCACCCCCCGAGGTCACCTCAGCTGCACATCCGCGGTGGTGGCTCCCAGGAGAGCAGCTGAGAGCCCGAGGAGAGCAAATTCAGGGCTCACCACCCCAAACCCAGCAGCTGATGCGGCACCAGGAGGTGCGAATGTCTTCTCTCAGCAGCTCTCACCTTCCTCGGTCAGCCCGGGTGAGGTGCTGCTGCCCCAGGTCCTGCTCCCACACCCTCCCTGGCCCCAGGGCTGTCACACACAGGGGTATTAATTAATTAATTGGAGGCTACAGTGCCACTGCCATTTACCATTCTGCTCCAGGCTTCCTCTCACTGCATACCCCAGTTCACAGACAGCAAATCCCCATCCACAAGGGAGAGTCAGGAACAGCTTTTTTTTTTTTTTTTTTTTTTTTTTTTTCCCTGCAGCAGCTTAAATATTTGCTTTTCCTATGGAGAAAAAAAGATAATACTCCTTGAAATAACAGTTTGAGGCTTTTCTAAATGTTACATGCCAGCCGACCTTTCAGAGGCAGGCTTAGGGGTTTATTTCTAATCCCCTGGCCAGGACTTGCAGCAGCTTGGGTCAATCCTGCTCCCTGAGGACTCAAACATCAATCCTCACCACCACGATGCTCAGGGCTGGAGCTCTGGTGTTCCCACCCTTCCTGGAAGTATATTCCCTTGGCTGTGCATCCTGTGCTGCCCTGTGCACCTTGAGGTGGTGTGGGGGTGTGGTTACCAGCAGGATTTGGCTTCTTGGAGCACCAGTGCAGCCACAGAAGGTGGCAGGGAAGCACCAGGCCTGCCGTGCATGCCAGCAGGGTGCAGGGGATGGTGTGGATTTGCAGCACAGGGTGCAGCCGTGCCAGCTCTGCAGAGCCCACCTCAGGCCATGCATGACAGGGAGGGGTATCCTGGGAACACCTGGCCAGCACAGGGTGTCACATCTAGGGACAATGAGGAGGAACAGTCTGTCTGGACGTGGATTTTCTGTGGGAGGCCGTGGCTGCACAGGGCAGTCACCCTGTTTTCCAGCTCTGATCCCACTGCAGATGGCTCTGAAAATTAGGATTCACTGAAGTGCCAGACTTTTACAACAGCAGCTCTTAAGCACATGTTCTTAGCTTATCTTCCATGGCCCTGCCCACAATTAAGCTGGAAATGAGGCTTTCCCAAGTGCAATGCCCCATCTGGGGCATGTCTGGAATGGCTGCCCAAACTAGACTTGAGCTCCTGTGGCGTTTCCAAACTCCCTGGCATTTTCCCCCAGCAGCACACTTAGGAGCCTCTGTTTATGAATCCAGGCTGGTATTGGCCTATTATTTTATTTTTTTAAAAACTGTATTCCAATTCCTTTCAAAGGCAGGAAAATACATTAATATCCATTAAAGGGGGAACACCACAACACTCGCTCTGACACTCAAATGGGTTTTTCCCTGATGCAAAATGCCTCCTGGAAAAAAACGTGCCTTTGTGGTGTGTCATTCCTGGGATTTTACCGGAGTTTAGGAAACAGAGAAAACAACACACCAGGAGGCTCCCAGGCAGCACCAGGGGTCCCTCACATACCTGGGGCTGGGTTCATGGCTGAGGTGGTTAATTCAGCCCTCTCCCTGTGGGCGGAATTTCACTCCAAGTTTCCTTCCAGCAAAAGCAGAAGCCAAAAATGGAAAAAGGTCTGGTTTTCAGCAGGCAGAAGGAATAATTCCTGCTCTCCATGGAGATGTGATGTTCACCAAGGGGAGGGTGAGGGCTGGAGACTTGCTTGGCCCTGGACCAGCATCACCAGGGTTTGCCTCTCTCTTTCATATCCTCAGCACTCTCCCCTCCCCTGCCAAGCAGGAATTGCAGGATATCACAGCCAGGATATCCCTGGCCCCCTCTGACTGCTCCTGTCCGTTGGCCAGGGACAAACATCACAATGGCTTTGAAGCCAAAAATGCCCAGGGCATGTGGGGATGTAACCAGGGGAGCAAACCAACCTCACCCCTCCTCACCCATGGAGGTGCCAGGAGGGAGCTCACCCCAGCATGGAGCTTTGGAATCCAAGGGGATCAGCACCTGACACACTGCATGGGATAATGGGCTGGGTTTTTACCACATTATTTCTTTTTAATACTGAAGAGAGGGAAAAGGAGAAACAGGGGGGTTCTGACGGCGTGAGTCCTTCCTGAAGTTTCCCAGGGGATTGGCTGCCCACACCGAGCCACGCTGAGGAGAGGAGAGGAGCTTGTCCCATGGCCTGCACTCATCTCCTGCTCCCCTGCAGGTCACCAGGGTCACCCTGCTGAGACCTGGGGCTGCCCTGATCTCAGCCAGCGGCTGACCCGCACAGCGTAAGAATAATAACAAAGGAAAATTTAAAAATACTTAATTAAAAAAAAAAAAAAACTTTAAAACATTTTAAAAGAAAAATGAAAACAACAAGATTTTAAAAATAACAGTTTAAAAAGTAATTTGAAATAAAAGAAAAATATATTAAAAATAAAAATTAAAAGCCACTGCAGGGCCAGGCCCCGTGCACCAGCCAGCATGGGAGAAAGGGAGTCAGGATGTCCCAGCTTCACCTCTGCAGCTGCAGAGATCCCACCAGGGCTGTCACACCCTGACAGTGAGGAGGGAACCCTGGATGTGTCACCAGGATGGAAAATAAACTCTGTGCACAGTCTGGAGCCAAGCTGGGCGATGAGGATCCTGTCTTCCTCCAGGCTCTTTGCTGCCTCTGAACCATCAGAAATGTGTCCAAACGGGTCATTAGTGCCATGTGTGCAGCAGTGGGGCTCAGGGAAGTGACCTCCAGCCAGGCTGGGAGCCCCAGCCCTGCTATTTTTAACGGAGCAGCAGGCGGGCAGCAGCGCCTTTCCTTCCTCTTTTCCTTAGTGAGTGCTGAACAAAGGCAAGCCAGAGAAACCTGCAGCAGCCCTCAGCTTCGAGGCAGGGAAGCCCTCGAGAGACAAAAAAGGCAACCCAGCACATTTCTGTGCTGTGTTAGGATGGATTGGGGAAACACGGCAGTGACTGTACGGATGCGTTTGTAGCCAAAAAAATGCAACTGGGCGGAAAAGGGACTGGTTTGACTGAGAAATCAAGCCGGAAAAAGCAGGGAGAAATAAAAGGCAGCAGCATTTTTTTTGCCCCCAAAAGTCCCAGGATCTTGTTCCAGCACTTCTTAAGGAAAAAAAAAGGGAATTCTTCCCTTTAAAGATTTCACTCTATATAAGAAGGGGAGGAATCCCAAATGATAAAAATCATAGGACTGTTTGGGGTGAAGGGACCAAAACAAAGGGTTTTTTTTTTTAATGTAGCTCCCTTTACCAAAAGTTTTACTGTATTTTTCATCTTGAAAAGAGAAACCAAGTCACCACCACCCCAATTTACACCCACATCAAGAAAATTTCTCAACCATCTGAAAATTTTCCATGAATTATCTAACACAGTGCTACAGCTCCAGGGTACCTTATTGTTCTGGGTGCATTGATCCCCCAAAACACAGGGGCCATATCCCTGCACCATTCCCCAGAAAACACAAAGGTGTTTTGCATCAACACTTTGGAGAATGAGCTGTCAGTCAGTGTAGTGGCTGTATTTACAGCTTCAGAGGGAGTCTGTGTTTTGCAGGTAGTCTGCAAAAGAAACAATATGTGGAGGGAGGTGTGTAGGTATGGGGCTATTTATAGCTTGCAAATATATCGAGCGCTACCTACACACAACACAGAAGACACTCTTTGCCAAATACCTCACATGCTGCTGTCAGCTTCTCCATCTCTCTTCCCTGAAAAAAAAAAAAAATCTCCTATATTAATCAGAGAGCAAATATATAGCCTGACAGGAACTGCTTTTGGCTCCACAAGGAAAAAAAATGTGTGTGATTGCTCAGTTTCGGTTTGGATTCTGAGCCTGGAATCACTGTGGACTGCTGTTCACACCAAGGCTTTTGTGGGAGATTTAAAGCTTTTTTTTCCACCATTTTTTCCTTCTAGATTGAGGAATTGGTGGTGGTTTCCCAGCTCCAAGCATCGCTCATGAGCATCCCTCCAAATCAAGTTGCTTTAGTTGTTCTTGCTGGGCTTGGGCCAAGCAGGTTCAAGCTGTGCCTGTGGCCAGAAACCAGGGACCAAGTAGGCAAAAAATAAAGAAATCAACCCAGAAAAACCAACCTTTTGAAATTCTCCTCTTTACATTGCTCCAGGCACTGAGGCTTTGGGGGAAAACACATTCCCAAGATCAGAGAATCATGGAATGGTTTGGGTTAGAAGGGACCTCAAAGACCATCTAATTCCAATCCCCGTGCCACAGGCAGGGACACCTTCCACTATCCCAGGTTGCTCCAAACCCCATCAAACCTGTCCATGGACACTTCCAGGGATGGGGCAGCCGCAGCTGCTCTAGGGGGAAATGCCCCATCTCACCCTTCTGAAACCAAGGAGCACTTACTTGCTTTTATTTATTTTGTGTGTTCTTTTATAAAGGCACAGCTCACCTTGCTCTCCCCACCTGCGTGCAGAGGCTCCATCCCAGCAGGCTCCTCCTATCCCCAGGTTTTCCCAAAGCAGTGTTCTCACTTGCACACCATTCCCTGCCATGGCAGGTGGCTCCAAGGGGCCCCTGAGGTGTGCATGGGTGAAAGGGAAGAGCTGGCAGCCAAGGAGAGGATGTGCCCACCTTCCCCTGGGTGATCAAGGGGCTGAAAAGCAAATTCACTGCTGAACTATGCCCCCAGTGCTCAGCTTGTGGGGCAGGGATGAGGGGAGCCCTGGGAAGGATGGGATGGGATGGAGCCAGGCTTTGCTCACCACCCCCAGCACCAGCGTGCCAGGGCTGCCCTCGGCATGGCGTCGCTGCGGTCGGGACGCCGGGAACAACCTTCCCACAAAAATTGAAGCCAGGAATCTGGAAATAAAAATATCACAGATGATTTCAGGCTTGCTGAAAGCATGATTGACTGTCTAATTCCCCCCCCACACACACACACTCTCCTTTCCTCACGACCAGGGTGACTCAGCCCTGGCATGGACACGGAGGCTTCTCGGCTCCTGCCCTTATGAAAATGTCCCCTCTCGGAAACGCCGGCACTCGCGGGGCCGAGCGGGCACTGCCAGTGCACACAGAGCCAGCCAGGGCTTTCTGCCACGCTCAGCAGAAACACCCACTGCCAACAGCACCTTCTCCATCGCCCTGGCATGCCCCTGCTCCCACTCAACCCCAAATCACCGCGGGACTGAGGCTGCTGAGCGGCTCCACTGCTGGGCACGGGTCGTGGTGCGGTGGGAAAGCCAAACACAACAGCATTTGGAAAGTCACTAGCGCCATGGGATGGCCTCTAATTCCAGTGGTGGTTGTGGAAAATGCTGCCCATAAACCCATGGCTGTGCTGGGCTCAGCAGGTCCAGGCACGTGGAGGAAAATAAACCCCACGGCTCAAGGGAAACAGATGAGCCCCTTGGGATAACTCATCTCCCAAAGATGAGTTATTCCTGGACAAAGCTGTGAAGAGGAATGGTAGGAAAAGCAGTGCAGTGGGTATGACCCGAATTGTTCCTGCATTGGGGAATGAGAAAAGACACTGTCAAAGGAAAACAGGCTCCTTTAGGGCTGGCTTTTTATAGGGTTGCCTGCTGAAGGGCCATCAGGCCCGGCATGGTTTTGGTCTACATGGATTATTTTTAGTTATGTGCAAGTCTTCACCATGCACTACGTACGAGCAGCCCTACTAGAGGCAGGGAAATCCTCCCTTGGCTGGGCCAGCTTCCCTTCCTGGCAGCAGGGATCAGTCAGCAATTTTCAGGCTCACCTTATGCCAGTGGTGCTGCAGCGGCCGAGTGTGACCCCAGCGATTAAACACAGCTCTCCACATCCCAGCCTCCTCTCTCTCTGCTTCATTCACCCCTCCCAGCTGGTTTTTGCTGTTTCTGTCCCTTTACCCTCAGCCCCCAGTGCAGGATCCTCATGGCACCGGCAGCCCCACAGCACTTCAGGGCACTCCGGCCCCTGTGTGGGGACAAGTGGTTCCATGTGAGCTGGCATGTGCTCTGCCTGCCTCTTCTCCTGGAGTCTCTCACACCAATCTTGGCTTTCATGCTATTTTTACACTCCAAGTTTCAAGCTGTAGACATGCAGCAAGTGCTCTCCAAATGTAAACCCCAGGATGCATATATTTAGAATCCAGCATTTCTTTAAAAACAAGGTTTGGTTGAGTTTTTGTTTAAGGTCTAAATTCACAGCTCTGGAGGAAGGACCACGCAGGGCATCTCCTGGTACTGGTGGGATGCAATGTAGGACTTGGCTTCCTTCCTCTCCCCCTGTGAAATTACACGTGCCTGTTTTCCAGCTTCCCTGTGAAACCAGAAGCTCTCTCCCCTCAGTCAATCTGATCACATAAGCTCATGAGTCCCCAAATGCACTTTAAGTATAATACAAAGAGCCAAACTGACATTTAAAACACAAGAATCCCCAGGTGCATAAAGACTAAGAGGGTTTACAAGTCACCCAGCTGCATCTCTCTGAAGATGGGGCAGAGCTGAGCCCTTGTCTCCTACATCAGAAACAGCCTGGGATAAAAAAGATTTCTTAAAAAATCAAATCAAATAAGAAAAATCACAAGAACATTTGCTGCTGGAACTGGTGATGGGGAGGGCGGGATGTCTGGAAGGAGCCTGTGCACACAACATGTGCCAAGGAAAGGGACGAGATGTGACAGCTCTGCACCCGTGCTCAGAGAGATGCAAAGAGCATCCCCCTGTGTGGGGCCACCCCAGGCTCCTGGCCAGGCACTGTGGAGCCCACCACAAGCCCCCTGAGTGCTGCCCTGGGGAAGCACAAAGCAGAGAGCTCAGAGAATGTGATTTGGAGCCAGTGTGGAGGCGGCTCTCTGCAGATGGCATCAACAGCAGCTCCAGTGCCAGCTCCACCGTGTGTCATCGGCTCTGCTCAGCCTGGAGTGATGCAAATAGAGCAGACAATGTCATTGTTGCTAGGATTTTTGGGCTCAGACTGCCTGGCCAGGCTGAGAGCCCACAGCAGGGATGGGGAAGGATGGCCACCAGGAGTGGTGTGATTTCAGCTGAAGAGGAAAGTGGGTAACTTTTCCAAAGGTTGAGTCTTTTCAGTCCACAAATGAATTTTTTTAATGGCTCAGATTATCAATAACACTTTTGGCTCCTGTAGGTCTCCAGGACATCAAAGTGTCCCCTGAGGGGCTTGGGATGGTGCAAGAGTCCCCTCAAGTGACCCAGTGCCCTGGGTTTGTTCAGCCCTGGGCTCTGAACTCATGGAAACATCTCAACCTCAATGCAAAAAAACTGACCAGAAACTGGCATTTATAAAACACCAGACATTTACCTCTGAAACTCTCCCCCAGTGCCACATTGAGCACAATTCCAGGGCAGCAATGAGGGGTGAAACCCAGTTAAACCCTTCTACACCTTCCCACTGCATCCCACCACGTGGCCAAGTCATGGCACAAGGCAGACGTTCCAGGAGCAGTGACTCCATCTCAGCTTCTCTGCTCTGGCAGCAGCAAGGACATGGGACAGTGGCTTTGCCATCTTCTGCCCATGGGGCTGGCCCAGTGGTGCCTCTTGTCCCTGTTTTTCATGGGGAGTTGTGGGCAATACATTCACTCCACTCAAAACCAAGATTTTTTTCTTTTGAAAGCTCTGTGCCCAATGCATTTGTGTGCCCAGGAAGGACAGTGGAGCTGGGGAAGAGTCTGGAGCACAAGTCTGATGAGGAGCAGTTGAAGGAGAAAAGGAGGCTCAGGGAGGACCTCCTCACTCCCCACAGCTCCCTGACAGGAGGGTGCAGCCAGGTGAGGCCAGGCTCTGCTCCCAGGGAACAGGGACAGGACAAGAGAAAACGACCTCTAGTTGTGCCTGGGGAGGTTTAAGTTGGGTATTAGGGAAAATATCTTCACCCAAAGGGTTGTCCAGCCCTGGCAGAGCTGCCCAGGGCAGTGGTGGAGTCACCAGCCCTGGAGGGGTTTAAAAGCCTTGGAGATGTGGCACTTGGAGAGATGGGTCAGTAGTGGCCTTGGTAGTGCTGGGGGAACAGTTGGACTCTGTGATTTCAGAGAGCTTTTCCAACCTACATAAATCCAGGAATCTATGATTCTATGACCACCTGCTCCAGATCGCCTCAGGGAGGCATGCAGCTCCCAAGGCTGATGCACCCTCCTTACTCAGCTCATGCTGCCTGCAGCAGAGTCCTGCTGCAGGGACATGCCAGGAAAATCCATTTCCACCCCATTAAAATCCACCCCATTAAAATCCATTTCCACCCCATGCTGACCTTCTGTGCAGCCAGAGGCTGCTTCAGCTGGGACCTTCCAACCCTCTGGTTCCACCAGCAGCAGCAGGACACAGGGTGTCCCTGGCACAGGGCCGAGGGACAGGGATGGGGAAGGAGCGGGGAACAGCCTCACACAGGAAAGCCTGGGGTGCTCCATCATCCAAACATCTGACATCCAGCCTCAGCCTGAGCAGCTCCTCCTCCCTGCAAGCACACAGCCCTGACCTATTTCCAGGGAACGCGAGCACCCTTTAAAACAAATCCCTGACAAATGAAGGCAAGAAACCATTTCCTCCCTATTTCCTTCCATTAGAAATGAAACACTGCCATTAATCACCAATAAAAAAATAAAACTCCTAAATGATCTGCTAGTGACTGGTTGAGTCAGGTCCCTCTCCTCAAGCTCACCACAGACCCAATCCCAGGCACAACTGGAATCATTCTGGCTGTGCTGAGCCAAACCATTGCTCTCTCCCATATTCACTGCATTAAAAAACAATAGAGGATACAGAGCTGCTGCTGGGTTTGCTGATGCTCAACCCTATGTGCACCCCCATTTTATTACTCCAGTTATTTTCTTTTTTACTCTGATTATTTTTTTCCCTCCCTCCAGGAAAAGCTTGTGTGCAAGAACCCTTTAGGAAAAAATCACACCCTGCACTGGGTACAAGTTATTCCTGGGGAGATTCCAGTTGGACACAAGACGTAAATTTTTCACAATGAGAACAATCAGCCATTGGAATAATTTCCCCAGGGAAGTGGTGGTTTCCCCAACGTTGGACTCTCAAGATTTGGCTGGATGTGGTGCTGGGCCATCTCGTCTAGACTGTGCTTTTGCCAAGAAAGGTTGGACCAGATGATCCTTAAGGTTCCTTCCAGCCTGGGATTCTAGGATTCTCTAAAATATCTGGGTCTCTTAGCAAGAGCTGTTTTGCAAACCCTCCAGCCCCGGTGACTGATCCCACTGCTCCAAAGGTAAATCCCAGGAGGCAGCAGGCAGCAAACACCTGGTGGCTGTGGCAGCACTCACAGCCCCAGGGAAGCAGCCAGTCCCTGGAACACCGTGTCCCACCCAAGCTCTGCCAGGAGCAGCCTGCTGGTAGATGGAGCAATTATCCCCAGCACGGAGGAGGGCAGACAGTTGGCAGAGGGGAATTCTTCCTGCATTTCCAGGCTTGGTTTGTGAAGATAACTTTGGGTTGATCTGCTTTTTTGGAGCCAGATTGGAATCCTCCTTATGCACCATGGGCAGGGCTGTTTACTAATTGCTGTTGGCAAAGCACAGCCCAGCACAAACCTCAGTGGCTCTGCTGGATGTAGCTCCCAGCCCTGGCTCAGGGGAGGGTGCAGCATCCTGCTCTGATATAATCACTGGGGCAGAGGGGTTTTCTATGCCCCACATTTGGCAGATCCCCGAATACTTGTGCACAGCGTGTAAAGAGCTCCCTTTCCTCAGGCAGATTGGCTCTCACAGTGATGCTGTGGATGCTGAGCACATGGGGGTGTCCTTGTTTCTGTGCCTGGTCAGTGATGCTGCATTCCCCTGGGAATGATACAGTCATGGAATGATCTGGGTTGGAATGCACCTTAAAGATCAGCTCATTCCAGCTCTCCCTTCCAACTGCAGGACACCTTCCACTGTCCCAGGCTGCTCCAAGTCCCATGCAGTCTGCCCTTGGACACTTCCAGGGGCAGCCACAGCTTCCCTGGGCACCCTGTGCTGGGGCTTCAGCACACTCACAGGGAAGAATTTATTCCTAATATCCAGTCTAAATCTCTCCTCTTCCAGTTTGAATTCATTCACCCTTATCACCTCCAACTTGCCTTTCTGGGGTGAGTGTGGACCCAGCCCTGGGGTGCTTGTGCCACAGCACTTGTGTCACCTGCAGGGTCCCAGCCAGGATGGTTACATGGCTGCAGGATGGGGATGTGCTGCTCCACCTCCTGCTGCACCCTCCAATCCCCCCATAGCCACACTGGGACTGTTCCTAGCAGAGAGCCTCACAGGAAAGCATTAAACAAACCCCATGGCTATCCCCACCACGGCTGGGGGACTCAGGTGCTGCCCTTCAGCTCCCAGCCCAAGCCAGAGCTCCTCCATCCCAGCATGGAGTGAGACACTTCCTGCTCCACGCTTATCTCCGTGGCCAGGCAGCTTGAGGAAGCCCAACACCCTCGTGCTGCTGCTTGGTGGCTGCTGGCCAAGGGTGCTGGCCACTTGTGTTCCACAGGAGCACAGCAGGGCTGGTCCCTCCCGCCCCGCAGAGTTCAGCTGCCAGCAGCCGAGGGTGGCAGCGTGTCCTGCAACCAGCACAGACTGAAAATAAACATTTCTGACCTGATTTGACTCTTACATCACTCAACCCCTCGTGGACACATTCTTGCCATAAATCCCGGCCCTGTGAACGGGATGGGATACTTGAAGTCCCAGGATAGAGCAATGCACCCCAGGGTGCTGCTGCAAAACCTTCAGCAACCAATCATCAGCTGCAAATCAGCTCAAGCCCCTCAGCAAACCTTGGCTGACAACTCATGAATGGAACAGCAGGGGATTTACTAAATAAATTGTGCTGGGAGTAATTGATCTTCATTAAAATACCCTCACACAGGCAAAGCATCCCTCCAAGGGGCTGGAGGAACCTCAGGGTGAGGTGCCCGGTGCCTTCAGTGTTTTGCACCCTGCAAGAGCATGAAGAAATGCCAAAAACATGCAGAACCTCGATAAGGTCAGCGGGGAGGAAATGTAGCTGAAATCCTTGAGTTTCATAAGGGGCCGTGACAATGGGCTGGAGAGCTGCCAACTTTCCTTTCACGCACCGAGTGACAAGTGTGCTTGGAAACTTCAGGCTCTCTGCAAAGAAAAGGGCTGGAAGGAAAAGAAATGTTGGAGGAGAGAGTTTTGGAATGGTTTTGCTGTAAGATGGTGAGAAAGGTCCCTTCTAGCACGGCCAAGCTGAGGCAGCCTTTGCTGATGCCCAGCCCAGGACGGAGCAAAGGAAATAAATATGAAATTCAAGAGCAGAGGAAAAACACAATGTTTCTAAATAAATATTTAGGCTTTTCTGTAAACTCCCTGCTGCAATTGCTTCCATCACATCACTTTTTGCATTTCAAAGTTGAGATTTTCAATGCAAATACTGCTGAGCAGCCAAGCAGGGCCTCTGGTATGTTCCAGGGCATGGTAGGGGTAAGAGCACCCTCTGCTCTGCTGGGACCTGCCACAGGTTTGGCTTCTGGGGAAATCCTCAGTCCAGCTGGAGGGTTGGATGGAGGTGAAAATCCTCTGAGGAATTTGCTCAAGGAAGTGTTCAGATGAAGCTGTGTCCCATCCCTAGTGGAGATGGGGAGCTGTGAGGGCTACAGAGGTGATCACACCACTACAAAAGGCAGAAAAAGTAGCATATTTGGGAGCTGAGCTCTGCAGTGGGTTTGTGCCCTAACTGGGGCTGCAGAGATCCAGCTTCAAAGCCCCAGTGAAGCATTTGGGCCCTGGGGGGATGCACAGATCACAAAATCCTCCCTGAGCTCCCCCACTGGGGACCCTGGGTGTCCCCAAAGGTGAGCACAGCCAGGAATGGCCATGGGGCCACCCCTCCCCACCACTCCCAGCAGGGTTAGGGAGTCCTTCCCAGGGCAGCAAATAGCATCCCCAGCCAGAGCAATTGACATCTGCACAGGTCACCAGCTTTGCAAAGCGTTCAGGATTTGCATTTCATTAAAATTGAGTGTTAGGAAAATCAAGGCAGCCAGTTCCTTACTGCAGTTGGGCCAGGGCGAGGTCCAGTGGTGGGACCTGTGTGAGGGAAAGAGCAGGGATAGGGAGGACAAAACCCCCACATTTTGTCTAGAAGAGGCTGGAGAAGGGCTGGGACCTGGGGATGCTGAACGTGGCCAAAGCAAACACCCCGGACACCTCACAGAGAGAGTTGGGAATTGTCGCCTCCGCTCTGACACAGAATTTGTATATGGAAAAAACATGCCAGGCCCATGACACCAGAGCTGCTCCATCTGGATAAATAGTTAACTGAGTAGTCAAAATAGCCAGTGCTATAAAACAGCTGCTGGGACAGGAGACAGCAGCAGAAGCACTGCTGGAAAAACGGGATGGGAGGAAGGAAGTGATTGAGCGAGAGGATGTGCCAAAGGAGAACAGGGAGCAGGCAGCACCATGGAGCCCTGGGTGAGCCAAGAGCCTCCAGCACTGCCAAGGCACAGCAGTAACCCCCACCAGCCTCCCCCAGGCTTTGCTGAGCCTCTTCCCTGGAGCATCCCAAAAAAACAATGCTGGAGAGGGTGCCCATTCTCCTGGCCCAAGCACTGGTACCCAGCTCATGCCTGGGTGTCTCACAGCAGTCAAGGGGGGCACAGCAGAACGTCTGGACCAGGGGTCCTGCAAACCTGCTCACAAGGAGAGCTGAAAGCAGGAGAATGAATGCAGAGAGCTGAATGCAGGGTGGGAGGTGATTCTGGACCTGCTGGAAACAGAGGAAGATCTCACACAGGAAACGCTGCACATCCCACCCTGGGCAGGATGTCACACATCACAGGGCATGGGTGCCCTGAAAAGGGCTTTAAAGGAGGCACTGGCCCTTTTACATCCTGGCTGACTAGGCAGAGCCTAGTCCTGTTGACACACCTGAACCACCTGACACACCTGAACCAGCTCCCTACACCTGCAAGCCTGGCCTAATTTCCTCCACTGCTGCACAGGGCATGGTGGCACAAAAAGGGAAGGTTTCCAGCAGAAAGCTCATGGATACTGAGGTGTTTGTCCCACAATCCACCCTCTGCACCCCATGCAATCCCCCCAGCCCTGGGTGAGGGATGACCTGGGAGCCAGGGGTGCCATCAGGAGCAGTTTCCCCATGGCTGGGACAGAGGACACCCCTGGCCAGTGCTCCCAGCTGTGCTCATTGCTCACTGTGCCATGGGCCCAGCACCTCAACATCAGCTGTTCCCAGCACATCCCCAGGGGAGGCTCGTGCTGCTGGGGAGGGGCTGGAGCTCACCCCCAGAGCCCTGCAGCAAAGCTCCTGATGGGAATAACTCTGCAGGGTGAAAGGGATGGAACCTCTCCAGGATGCATCACAGCAGGCTCTGACAGCAGCAGCAGAGTGGCTGGGGTTGGGGTTGGGGTTGGGGTTGGGGTTGGGGTTGGGGGGGGGGGGTTGACTCTGCAGGAGTCAAAGAAGATTTTGGGAAGGAAAGGGATGACAAGCACTGTGGCTCTGGAGCCACTGCCCTGGGGATACGTGTGGTGGCACCAACTTTGGGAAGCAAAGTGCTTGTGTCCACCTTGCTGCAACCCACAGAAGACCTATGGGGACAGCAGTGCTTCAATGAGTCCTTAATCCCAAAGGAAAACCCCAAGAGAAGGCTGGATGTGGCAATGATATGGTGCCACATGATTGATGAAGAGCAACTCCTGAGCCTGCAGCCTTCCCAGGACCTCTCCCATCCCTCCCCTCTTGCCTGTTTCTCCCACCATGGGCAGGGATGTGAACCATCCCCTCCAGGGCAGGGAGAACACCTGGAGCCATTCACACACCTGGAGGGATGTTACAGGGGGAAAACACACCTGTGTTCACCCAGCCAGAGATGGGTTGGCAAAGGGAGAAGATTTTCTTTTCAAATGCTATTTGCACGATCTCAAGGTGTGACCTGCAGCACTCTGTGTTAATTATCTCTAATTGCTTTACTCAATCCCAGCAGTGCCTCTGCTGGGAGCAGCAGATGCTCCGGGTGGGTTTGAGCACGGCAATAGGAAGTGGCAGATGGCTCCAGTCCCCAGAACCAGGCAGCACAGGATGGATTAAAAAATTATTATAAGATTTATTAACCCTTCAAGAATTATTATTCTATGATACAGCTGGAGAAACAGGGATGAGGACTCGCTCTGAAATTTCCCAGCTGGTAAAGGCCCAAAATGTCAATGTTCCCAGGAAAAATTAGGGAATAAACCCAGTTGTTCTTCTTTGGCCAAAACATCATATTTCTGCAAAGTCACTTTGTTTTCTTTGTGATTTGTCAAAGCTGGTAACAGAGTGCAAAATAAAACAAATTATTTCCAAACAAGAGTAACTTTACAATAAAAAAAGTGTAAATATTTGTACTGACGGAGTGAAAAGAGCTGCTCCAACACTTTCAAGATCTTCCCTAACCCCAATTTCCCCACCCAGCATGTTTTGCTTTAGTTTTTACAAGGAATCAACAGTTGGAGAAAGCTTTTGGATTTTCCAGTGGAAAAGAGCTGGAGGGACACTCTTCCTACAAGTTCCGCCAATTAGCGCCTGGCTCCCCAACCCGTGGCTGCTGTGAATTTTCCACTGCTGGAAATCTTAAATATCAAAACTGGATGTTTTCCTCCAAGACAAATGGGACCGTGCACAGGGCAGCTGACACCACCCGCTGCTCCCTGCAGCCCTCAGGCTTACAGGAACGTCCAGCTGCGCGTGACCCATTTCTCCTGGAAAAGCCCATTTTCCACCCAACAGCAGCTTGGTTTTGTCTGGCTGTGGGACAATGAGCAGGGGGAGAGCCAGGACATCTCTGAAATCCTCCATCTGTTCTCCTGCCCTTCCTGCCTGTGCACGCCAGCTCTGCTCCGTCCCTCCTGGAGCAGCTGCCCAGATGTGCCTGTGCTCCAGATGTGCAGCATCATTGCAAACCTGCAGCAGTGCGTCCCCACAGAGCTGGAATTTGGGGCATGACTCATGTTATAGCTGGAATTCCAGGCAAGACCTGGCAGCTGGAACACTGTGGCAGGGTCAGAGCGTGCACGGGGAGTGCCCAGCACAGGGGCAGATGAGGTGCAAGGCCACAGCGGTGTTGCCAAACCCAGTCTTGTTTCATTAAGAGCATTGAAGGGCATTTTTTTCCCCTTTTAAAACTATAACCCACGCACCACACACCAAATACCTCCCATTAATCAGAAATACAATTTCCAACACATTAAATATTTAGAAGCCATGCCAAAGCAGCAGGACAATAGAGAGCAATAGCATTCAGGGGAAGTAAAGAGGTCTCATTTAATTGTACTGTTGCACAAAAGCAGGGCCAAATCCTGGGAACTGCCCCTTGCCCCAGCCCCTCCTTTTCACCAGCACCATCAGGTGTCTGTGCCCAGCTGGAGTTGTGCATCCTGAGATGTCTCCCTGCTCTTTGCCAGCATCACTTTGGGTGCCAGGAGGAAGCGTTGGGGCTCTGCCCCAGGGGGTTAAGCCTTGCAGCCCGGGGCTGGCTGGCTCTGCCTGGCTCTGGAGCATTCCCGGAGGTGTCCCGGGATCCTGGTGATCTTGGTGAGTCAGCAGCAGCGAGTGTTCCTCAGCCATGGCGAGGAGCAGAGAGGGAGGCAAAGAGAGTGGATCCTGTGGTGTTAGAGATGGGATCAAACCTCAGCTACATCTGGAAGGGGAAGAAATGAAATGTGGGAAGACAAAAGCAGGATTCATGTGGTCAACTCACCCTGAAAAGGTCACAATGAACGCTCTTTGCTCACAGAATTGCCCTTGAAACCCATCGCCATCCAAACCTGGTGCAGCAAAAACACCTTGCAAATGAAGGCCAACTTCCCCTGGGTAGTCTCCATCTCTGGGTGTTTTCTTCTGGGAGCACAACAACCACAACTCATGAATGTGGAATATTTTCCTTTTTCTAGTGTCTCTAAAAGGCAGTGCAAACCCTTGGGAAGGCTCCTGGTGCCAGGGAAAGCAAATTCCTTTGGGGGAAAAGCCTTTCTCCCCACTGTGCTGAACCCAGGGCCTCGGGCACTCGGGCACTTTCCAGCTGCCCAAGTGGACACATGAGGTTGATATCCCAAAAGCACTGATTTGGGGGAGTTTTATGCATGACGAGAGAAGAATTCAGTAAGAAAACCTCGTGATGCATCTGCAAAATCTCTGCTGAGGGGCCATGGGGACATCACCATTCCTGACCCTTTCCAAGGAAACTGCTCCACCTGGGGACCTGGCTGCAAACACCATCCCCAGCCCTGCTCCACACAGTAATTTTAAGGGTAATAACCAGAAAACAAATCCATACCAAGGGGCTGAGCAGGCTGCTTTGAGCCCAGTGCCTGCAGAAAACTGATCCCAGGGGAGCAAAGAGTTTCCTTAATCAGCAAGGGTGAGGAGGGCACAGGACCAGGGCAGGGCTTTTCTCAGGATTTTTATTTAAGTGGCAGAGAAATCTGACCGCAACAGAAAGGAGCTGGAAAAACAAACAGGTGTGTCCGGCAGCAAAGGGGCCGTAGCTATAGCAATGGGACAGGCCCTGTTGACAAAAGGCTGCACAAAGGACCTTCTTGAGAGATTAAAAATGGTTTATGAGCTGGCAGGGTTTCCAGGGAAGGCGCCGGGGCTGGATCACTGCCGTGGAAAAATCAGAACGGGGCACATGCACTGAGCACAAATCTGCCTCCTGCAGCATCCCCCGGGGCCAGAGCCAAGCTGGGGTTTCTCAGCAGCTCATGGAAATGTGTGGCTGTGCACAGGGCTGCTCCATTGCTCCCAGCAGCACTGCAGGGTCCCAGCTCTGCAGCAGGCACCCCAAAGGGATGGTTTATTATGGTTTATTTTGGGCATCACCCAGCTCTGCTTGTCAGATGCTGCTTTTCCTGTTACCCTCTGCAGCTGCAGCCTGGGGCTGCTGCTCTCCGGCCTGTAGAGGTGCCCAAGGTTTGGGTGGGGAGCACAGATGCCCTGCCCAGTGCTTTAGCTGGACACCACCCTCAAGCCTCCCTTGCTCCCATCCCAGGCACCTGCAGTGGGAGAGGTGAAATGCTGCTGCTGGGTTCTGCAGCTGTTGCAAGAGCCCTGGTGGCAGCACCTAAAGCAAAACCATAAACAACAGCAGGTCAGCCCAACACCCATCACACGGTGTCCAGAGGTGCAGCACACTTAAACAGCCCCAGGCTCCTGTCTTGCCTTGTTTCTTCTGCAGCCCCTGCAGAAAGTGAGGCTCTGGTGCAGCAAAAACCTCCTGGGAGGTCCAGCAGCCAGAAGAGACATGTCTGAGGCAGGAGTGTGGCTGTGCCACCAAAGAGGAGCTCAGAGGGTCAAACTGCAGAGCCAGGCTTTGGAGCCAGGAGCTGTTGGGGGTGACTGGTGGGACACCACAAGCAGCTTTTGCCCAGAGAGATTCACACTCAGGTTGAGTTCTGACATAGACAGGGGGTCCTGAATGGCCAAGTGGAACAACTGCTCACTGGCTGGGGCTGAGCTGCAATTTAATTTTTTCTGGCTTAATTTATCTGAAGCTTTCCAAAGGACTAGTTTGTAATTAAAGCCAAGGATCAGTTGCACTGACAACTTTGTGACCTCATGTACAGCCACTCCACTCCACAGCAAAGAGGAAAAGTCTTAAAAGGAAAAAGTCAGAGATTGCCTTGGGCAGATGATGGACCACTGGCACTGCCCATGGTGGCATCGTTGCTGTGCCCATCAGGGTTATAAAGGGCTGATGGGTCACTTGTGTGCCACGAGCCACATTCTCAGGAGGCAACAAGCTGCCACAAACCAGGGAGGCCAGGGCTGCCACAGAGAGCTGGTCCCGGGGTAAGGTGAGGGATAGGGTGCTGCTTTCTGGGGGAAATCTGGAACTCCCCCAGGGAATGCAAACTCCTCTTTCGCAGGAGTCCGGGAATGAAAGACGTGTTGCAAAAGGCAGAGCCGTCCCCGCAGTGTCGCACACGGGGATTGCGGCTCGGAGAAGCCTCAGAGCTGCTTTCAGCCAGGGAAGCTGGTGCATCTACGGCTACCCCGGCCTGCAGAGCCCGGCAGGACCCCGCAGAGCCCGGCAGGACCCGGCAGAGACCGGCAGGATCCCGCAGAGCCCGGCAGGACCCGGCAGAGCCCGGCAGGACCCGGCAGAGCCCGGCAGGATCCCGCAGAGCCCGGCAGGACCCGGCAGAGCCCGGCAGGATCCCGCAGAGCCCGGCAGGATCCCGCTCCCAGCGGGCAGCGCCGGCAGCCGCTGCGGGCCGGGCAGCCCCGGTCTGTGTGCGGCTGTCCCTGTACAGAACAGGCGTTCCCAGCCCCGGTCCCGGTCTGTGTGCGGCTGTCCCTGTACAGAACAGGCGTTCCCAGCCCCGGTCCCGGTCTGTGTGCGGCTGTCCCTGTACAGAACAGGCGTTCCCAGCCCCGGTCCCGGTCTGTGTGCGGCTGTCCCTGTACAGAACAGGCGTTCCCAGCCCCGGTCCCTGTCTGTGTGCGGCTGTCCCCGTACAGAACAGGCGTTCCCAGCCCCGGTCCCTGTCTGTGTGCGGCTGTCCCTGTACAGAACAGGCGTTCCCAGCCCCGGTCCCTGTCTGTGTGCGGCTGTCCCCGTACGGAACAGGCGCTCCCGGCCCCGCACGGCACACGCTGTTCCCAGCTGGCGAAGCTCCGCGCTCGGCTGCCTGGCGAGAGCTCGGGGTGCGCTTGAGGGAACGAGATGGGAGGAAACCCGATTTTAGTGTAGGGAAAAGTCTCCAAGCGCAGCAGCCACTCAGCCTGGAGAGCGCCGGCACCACGGCTGTCCTGAACCTTCGCTGCACCCCATAAAGGGGCATCGAGCGTTGGAAAAAAGCAGGGGAAAAACCCCAAGGATCTGGAGGGATCTTTCTTGTGCCCGTCTAACGCTGGTTTTGGCTGTGAGGAAGCCTCGTGGAGCAGAGGAATTGCTACAGTGCAGGGCAAGCACAAGCACAGGGGACAGGCACTGGACATCAGGCCTCGCTCCTCATCGTGGATATTCCCCCTCAATTCTATTAATTAAAGACAAGCTATTACTGCCCAGCAGCAGCTCTGCTGGCACTAAGCATTGTTAGTGCAAAAGTGAGGAGAGACTTGCTTTACTGTCAGAGAGGCTTTGAGTTTCTGGTAAATAAAGCAACTCTTTTCAGCTCCCCAGGTCCTGCGCCACAGGATTGCCTTCCTAAGGAGCAGGCAGGAGCCAGAGCAGCAAGCACAGAGCACACCCTCCCAGATGCCATCACCTCTGAAGGGGCCGAGCCATCTTCTGCAGAAAAATAAGGTGGCAAAAGATCAAACACATCACGGTGTATTTTGAAACTGAGAATTGAGTGGGGGGAAAAAATGATGCTGTTTAAAATCCAGTACTGTATCCAACACTGACCCCACACAGGATGAAATTTTCCTTTTAAATATTAAGTCACAGTAGGAAGGAACAAAACCAAAAACCAAAACAAGCAAACAAGCAACCTCCCTCTTCACCCCCACCACAAGAAAAAAACATTGGTGGGGAGAAAAGAGCCCAACCTGCTGCTCAGGGGAATAAAAATCCCAAGGTGGGAGTGGGGAGATTTCTGGGAAACCATTGACATTTTTGATGAATGAGCATTCTGTGGGTGGTTGATGTAGAGGAGAAGGGTAAGAAACACAGACATGATTTATTCTTGAGCAAAATGATGAGACTAAAGGTCTCCTGACTCAACACTTCTCCTGACTCAAGAATTCATCTTTTTGTTTTCTGCCTTTGCAGATTCTGCTGGATGCCAGGGAAAGCCACGCGATTTGCGCACTTCCCATCAACAGCACGGTCTGTTTAGGCTCCAAGGCAACAAACCCAATTTAAAGCCTACCTTTAAAAGCTGAACTAGATGTGCCTAAGATTACACCTTAATTCCATATTTAACTTGATCCAAGATAAGCACAGTGATGAACTGAAGCCCCAGTAAATGTCTACCTACATACGCACATTGAAGCGTTATCATAGATGACTTATTGGAGAGGAAAATCTGCACAGGACACTTTTGCTGATTAGAAAGTATAAAATACTAAGTGGGAGCATTTCCTGTGATTCCTTAGGTGTTTTGTTGGTTCTTAGTGGTTGAGGGTTAAAACCTGTGGGTGTCTGAAAGGTGGTGAGGTCAGAAGTCCAGCCCACAACACAAAGGTGTGTAAAAGATGAGAGAATCATGGAATAGGATTGGAAAGGACCTTAAAGCCCATCCCATCCCACACCCTGCCATGGCAGGGACACCTTCCACTATCCCAGGGTGCTCCAAGCCCTGTCCAACCTAGCCTTGGACACTTGCAGGGATGGGGCAGCCACAGCTGCTCTGGGCAGCCTGAGCCAGTGTAAGGGGAATGACTCATTATACAGAGCTAAAAAGAATTTAGTGTGGCCTTACCAACACCTACTGGATGTGATGATCCACCTGGGAGGAGATGCCAACAAAGTGTTTTGGAAATGAGCCTCATTTGGAAATGAGTAAGGGAAGCTACCACTGACATTTGCGGGCATTTCAATTCACATTTCCTTAGGTTTCACAAAACTGACTTTTCCCATGCAACGCAAGTTTAAATATTTGTTATTTGCACTGCAAATGTTAAGAAAAAAACCCTCCAAAATGCAATAAGATTTATGCAGTAAGATTATGGAAAGTCAGACAGTAAAGTGGGGAATGGAAAGAAACCAGCTGAAAAAAAATTCATTGCTGTTGTCAGAAAAGGATTAGAAGGAAAAACTCCCCAGCCAACTGCTCAGCGCTTGTGAGGAAAGACCCCATCTTTGACACAGACCAGTTATCTCTTCTCCCATGCTCCCTAAATCCAAATATTGATTCTTTTTATATTCAAGGAATGGGAAATTCTAAATGCTAAGTACCACTACAAAACTGCCCAAGATTCCCATCTATTTATCAGGAATGCTTGTGGATGTTTCCATCTGGAGGAAAAAAGAGTTTGGATTTTTTTTCCCAAGTGTTTATTCCTGCATACCCATGTGTGAGGCCCACTGCAGTCTGGGCTGGAGCTGGGTACCAGGTTTTTATTATTTATTCTTTCTTAGGAAAAAATCAGGAAAGATTTTACTGCAGAATAGACCTGATTACATTAGCCCTGACCGTCATGGAAAGAATGAGCTTTAATCTCACTTCCTTCACCTCTTATTCACAGTGGATTTCTCTCTTATTCACTTGAATCAGGGTTGACTACTTTGCTTTAAAAGCAGAGGTGAGGTGGTTCAGACTTCAGCTCCCCCCTACAAAACCCTGGATTTTCCCTCTTTTTCCAGGCTACGTTACCAACAGATATTCTTTGTTCCAGTTATTATCCAGCCTGGCCTCCTGGTCCAGTGCTGAAAACCAACCTCTTTACATATACTAATATGTTTTCCAACATTCTAGAGCTTTCCCTAAAGGCCAGCTCATGCTTTTCAAGGCTCCCGTGGCTGTGGTTTTGTCCCCTGGAATCAGGAATTATGCTTGTCCTGGTGCTTCCCCAGCAGACTCAACCTAATTCACTTCAGGGGGATTCACCATTGAAAAGGGGAAGGAGTAAATCAGATTATTGTGAGTTTTTCTGACCCAGTGTGCCCAGATTTTATAGCAGGGTATTCCAGGGAGTTGCAGTCATTCCAGGTTTAAAATGGTATAAACAAGCAGGTGTTTGTGAAGGTACAAAACCCACTGGAAACACCAGACCTGAGCTGGGCTGTGAAAACACAGGGATTGGCCCAGTTCTGTTTTAAACACAGCTCAGCCTTCTCCTAAAAGCAGATTTTTAAAAGGTCACCCACCTCTAAGCTAACTTGCAGCCTACTTTTGATCTCTTGGAAGAAAAACAGTCCTAATGAAGCTGACCTGAAAAGCAGATCCAAAGTGCTATGGATGTGCCCTCTGTGACATTCCAATGCCTGGCTTCATGCTACATTTCAGAGCACTTACACTGAGTTTTTTCAGGTTTATCAGCTGAAATCTCAAACCTCAGGGAACAGTCCTCGCTCTCCCACACCCTCACAATCCTATTATTTATTTGTGTTTAATAAAATTTCCTAATTAGACCATTCTCCAAGGAAACAACTTGCAGCTTTAGGCAAATACAGGAAGATGTTGACTTGACACAGCCCTTTCCTCGAGCCAAACCCAAGGCAAACAACCTTTTCAATTAAACCCACTGGAGCAGGTAGGCACAAGCACCTCTGCTGATAAACATCACTAATTAGAATCAACACCTATTAATACAAATCTCAGCTTTGCAGGAGACATCTGAGGCCTCCAGATGTGTGTTTCAGGTCTCAAAGTAAATATACACAGGCACTGAAACCAATGGATATCCACGGGAAAACTGAATTTTTAGGGTAAGGCCACTGGAATGTAAACAGCAGGGCTGGAATTTAAGAGATGACTCCAGAAGTCTGGTTCCTGCATAGCTTGATGTAATATCAGATATTTGCCAACCACATGAGGACAAGCAGGTTTGCTTACAGGCATGGAAAATGAGGATTCCTAAGAAAAACCCTGGATCTCACTACAAACTCCAACATTAAACATTCAGTGAGGAGAGGAGAAAAATAAACAAAAAACAGACACCGTGTTGTACTTTTTTTGATTTTATAGAATTTTTACAATATATTTCTCTTCATTTGCATATTTTACCCACATCTGTAGCTTTCTTTTTACATGTTGAACTGAACTGGAATAAATCTAAAGGTCTGATATATTTTAAACAACTGATAAAAATTGCAAAGTAGTAAACCCGTAAGAAAAGAAATTATAAAACTCTCGGTTTTAAGTGTTTAATGAAAGCAAGTCAAATGTATCATTAGGAACAATATGATTTGTTTTAAACACATCATAGGTGATTCAGGCAGGACAATTTTTTTAGTCTTTCTTATATTAGGCACATTTTTTTCAGCATACCTGTTTTCCAGACAGTTTTATACAATTCAATAGCATCATTCACATCCACTTGGAACTTCTGCATAATTTTCAAAATGTGATTGATCATGAATATTCATTATTGGTATTCTATTCCTCTTTCTTTAGAGCTACCAGAAGGAAAAAAAAATAATCAGTGTTTCTTGTCTGTTAAAAAATCCATAATTAATGATTTGAGTTATAAGGCAGCAACAGATTCAGTGTCAACTCAGGTCACAGTCCTTCAGTTCCATCTAGTGGGTAGAAATTATATTTAGTGGACACTGTTCCTAGACAGTCCTTCAGGGCAAGACTGACTCACGAGGCCAGTCACTGCTGGTAGAGTAAGTCGAGTGGTAATGCCTAGCAAGGAATTCTGGCCACTCCTGTGTCATCCTTGCAGCCTCATGTCTTCATCCAGGAAGCAAAAAGGACAGTCCAACAGAAAAAAACATGACTGTGACAGAGCTGTGACAGGTTCTATGAATGGTTTATTTACAGTCTTCATCCCTGATGTGAGAAAAGAAAAATCCTTCTTTGACTGACGGGGCAGATGTCAGCAGCTGCAGAGCTCAGCACAGCAGCCCAGTGCAGATCCATGATTCCTCAGCCATGGATGCCCACGGAGGCAGTGAAGAGGAAAGTCCTCCTGCTCCAGAGAAGCAATTTCCAAGGGCTCACCTGCCCCATCCACATGACTCCCTAACATCAGCTTAGGAACATCTCCTTTTGGTGGAGCAACTCCCCGTGCCCAGGATCTGTTCCAGCAAGGACAAGTTGTGAAGCAGCTGGTTCCCCAGGGATCTCTGACAGCCCTGCAGGGAGGCTGCAAACTCAAACACCTTGTGTGGGAACAGAATGATCTGTGCATTAAAGGTACACCACAATCTTGATAATTCCCTTCCCATCCTGATGTCTTTCAGGAAATCAACTCATGATGCTCAAGGAGGGCTTTCAGAGCAGCATCTCTGCTTCCTTTCAGTCTTTCACAAATAGTACACTTTTTCTGAATCCTGGCATTCTCATTTGCTAAGAGAGCCACTCCACTCCTGAAAGCCTGGTGCTTCCTGGTCTTCAGTTTTAAGTCTTTCAAGCAGAATAATCCCATTCTGATTCAAGCACTCGCTGTGCACTCACCTGGCCGAAGAGAA
Source organism: Vidua chalybeata (assembly GCF_026979565.1). Lineage (NCBI taxonomy): Eukaryota > Metazoa > Chordata > Aves > Passeriformes > Viduidae > Vidua > Vidua chalybeata. The sequence goes on along the minus strand of NC_071549.1, from coordinate 4,060,768 downwards.
GTCAAAACAAAACTCTACAGCACAAGAGGCCATAAAAAAATCCAAGGGATGTATTACTGCATGTTTCCCTCTCAGAGGGAGATTGGGCCACCCTTAAACTCCAGCCCCAGCTGAGAAGACCATCAGTTCAGAGCACACTCCCCAGAGCAGGGCTCCTGTGCACTGGTGGTATTTGGGCACCACTCACATTTTGGACAAGCAGGGTCAATGAATACATTTCCTTCTGACAGAGCCACTGCTTTATACAACTTGCATTCAATTACTATTAGAGCTTTTGGCTGCCTTTTTTTTCCTTTCTCCAGTGTTGGGGTGAAGAAGCAAAGAAGAAAATATTTAGAAGTAATCTGAATTTATAATTGACAACACCAGCTCTAAAAACTGTGCAATGGTGCACAAAATACACCCCCAAATCTTTCTGTATTCTTTTTAACTCTTTGGAAAGGGAATAACCAATACAGGTGTGCAGGAAGAAAGCCAATTTATTGCAGCATAGAAGGTCTGCAATTCATTCCATGTGCATTAAGAGAAATGTGGTTATTGCTCTGTAAGATAAGAGTGGATTGATCATTAACCCCACCCTGAGTGCTGGGAGTCTGGGTTCCCAACATTGCCAAGGACCTCCTAAGCCAATAATATCAAAGTAACTGAAGGAAAAAAATTTCTTCTCATAATTTCTTGTAAAGATGTGATTTTTCAGAAACAGGTTAAGTTCTTCAAGTCTTCATATCACCACTGCCTTGTGACTGAAGGCCAGCCTTTGCTCTCTGCACTATAATAATGGACTATTTGGAATAATACATTGGAGATAAAGCAAGGAAAGAACAGGTGACCCAAAAAACAGGAGAAACATAAAGCTCTTGCACGAGGATGCTGTGAAACTGGAATCCTTCAACTGCTTTGCAAATCACCCACAATTTGTTTTACAGCCTGTAGTTTAGTAAGAATTGAAATCCTTTTCCTTGGGAAGTAGCCTTCAAAGCAAAAATGACAGGATTCAAGTGTGGGCCATTGCTGCAGCAGCCACCAGATTGTGGTTTGCCTGTTTCACTCTGAAGATGTACAACAGATGCTGCTGATGGCATCACCCCAAGTTCAGCACTATTTTTTGAAGCTGACACATTTCATAGATCAAGTTTCCTCAGGAGCAGATGATACAAACATGGGGGCCCTTCCATTCTCATACTTCAGCTACCTTCTTTACTTTGCTTCCTCTGAATAAAAAACAATATTGTTCTGTTTACTCTAACATGCTACAATATGTGCATACATAACTGTAGGCGACGCATGAGTTACTTCAGGATGTGCTTTGTCGTTGAAGTGCGCTGTTACTTTTACAAATTCTACATCAAGGTGGAAGGAAGGAAGGCTGCAGAGTGCTCATACACTGAAGCTGAAGGAACTCCTCCTGAATGGAGTTAAGATGTTTGTTCCCATGTCCTATGGACAAACTACTCTATCCCATGCACTCCGGCCTGAGCCAGTATTAAACATTCCAGAAACTTGTTGATTTGTTTGGATAATTAATGGCAAGGCTGATAGCAGCAATGTTTTTCAGGGCCTAGAAGAGAAAAGGAAAAACAAAGTCACACCAAATATTCTCCTCAAGGCCAAAGTGTAAAGAAATCATATGAAACTAAACAGAAAGAGCAACCTAGAATCATGGACTGGTTTGGGTTGGGAGGGACCTTAAAGGTCATTTCATTCCACCCCCTGCCATGGCAGGGACACCTTCCACTATCCCAGGGTGCTCCAAGCCCTGTCCAACCTGGCCTTGCACACTTGCAGGGATGGGGCAGCCACAGCTGCTTTGGGAAGCCTGTGCCAGGGCCTCACCACCCTCATAGAAGAATTTCTTCCCAATATCAGAGAAAAGCATTTGTGCAGAGTTCACTCACAACTTTCAGAGGTCTATCAAGGTACTGTAATGGCCAAGTATATTAATATCTCTTTTATAAACTCCACTGGGCAATGAGAAATCATCCAGTGTCTGCCAGAAAGATCCCAGACCCACCCAGCCCTGGGGCTGTGCAATCCTACCTGTGCTGTGCAGCGATGAAGATGATCTTCAGTATTTAAGGCAAGCAAATACTCCTGTAGAGATCCAAGCTCCTGTGGCCAGAAAACATGCAATGAACACCAATGTTTCTACCAAAGGTGATATTCTACTAATTGACATTAAAATGCTGATCATTAGAGTCTCCAAGAACTGCACACCAGACTCCCCCAAACTAGAGCACAGTTTGTGATCAAAGAAATGAGCTCATGACACTATTCATATTTAAAGTTCAAAACCACCTCTATGAAAAGCACATGAAAATACCTTTAAATTAATTATTAAATCAGAATTGTTCTCAGAATAAACAGTGGCTTTAGGGCCTTAACAGTCACGACTATCACTTAAAGTCCAATGATGGATAAGGTAACAGAATTCCCCTCTAATTAGAACTTGCTGCCACACTCCGTGAGTGAAAGTTGTTAATGTTTCTGTAGCTCTGAGGGATAAAGGAAAACTGCATTTAGTGTAACACTGAATTCTCTGTCATTCCCAGCACTGAGGAAAGGAGGGATAGAAACAGAGGAACTGCTTACAGTAACTCTGTTTTCTGTCACGAAGAAGAGTTCTGCCAGTGCACGATGAAGAGGAAGGAGAATACCAGGCTTGGCTGAGTCGTGACATGAGTTGTTTTCCATGTGGGTGAAGAGCTGCCAAAGTGGCTTCAATAAGGTGAGGTCACAGTCCCTGAGAAAAAAAGTAATTTAAATGAAATTGTGATGCAATAGTGAGCAGCCACCATGCCCATTTCTGGGATTGGGAGGGGAAACCAAACCAAATCAAATTTAAGAGAACAAAACAATAAATTTGTGACAGTTAACAATTTAAAAAACCCACTTTGCTAAATGCCCTTGCATCTAGAAATACTCATGCCATACACACATAAGCTTAAAGACACATATCCCTTCTAAAATCCAATTACAGGCTTAGTGGTACAACTAAAAATAATAATTTAGAACTTACTTACTTTACAGAGAATCAGATCATCACTTCAGGTTATTATTTCATCCTTACCTTAATTCTACAGTATAACTAATACAAAGAGAATAAATTTCTAGAAGATTACTTGAAATCTACCTTTGTTCTGTTTTAAAATGACATTTGGATTCATTAGACTTCTTTAAAGGCCAGCAAAGAAGAGAGAGCAAAACATTCCTGCTATCAAAACACTGTAAATTGCATCTGACAGTCAAATTAAGAAAACCTGCTTCAAATCACAGGGTTTTTTTTGCTTCAAAATAGTATCAGTTTAGTGCCTTTTTGTTGCCTTGCCCTTTGCCCCAGTGCAGGATGTGGAGCAGTGCACTCACCCCTGGCTGCTGCACTGCACTATCTTCAGGAGCAGGTGGATGGCCTTGAGGCGCTGGTGACCCGTCTGGCGACACGCCACCCCCACCTGCCACTCCCAGATCTTGGCCAGAGGAAGGTGAGGAATTACCCTTTCCTCAGACAGCATCTGCTTTAGAATTTCAAACCCTGGGAAAAAAGAAAATTCAAACAGCTGTTCAGTTTTGTAGGGACACATTCTGTTCATATAGTCAGTTTTCTCCATGAACCAAATACTGCAAGCCAGAAATACTGAATTAAAATACCAAACAAAAATCTGAGATAACCCTAGATTACATCCTGATGTGGTAACTCTTTTCTGAGGCAAAATGTATATAAAAATTAGAAAGAACCATATCCAAAATTAATTTTTTGCCCAAACAAGGCAAACAAAAAAGGGCCCTCCCTATTATATGACATGCAGTAGAGTTTTGTTGATAGCAAATAATCCACCAGCCTCAATTTCATTAAAAATATTTAAACTCTGAAATAAGCTAACAAAACCTCTTATGCTAAAAATTAGACCCTGAATCATCCTATTTTAATGGATAACCACTTTTGAAAAATGCAATTACCATTATTTCTGTTTCCAATTACAGCATCCTGGAGTGTTTACTAAATACTCTGTGTACTTACTGTCATATAATGAGATTTTGGATGCAAATTACATTATTATAATTGTAATCTCCAAGTCTCTGTGAAGATTATGTGTTTCTACACCAAAGTCACAGGAAGTAAGAGACATCATTTGAGTTTCAACTTGAACAAAACCGATCACGTTATTTCTAAGACACTGAATGCAAATTGTAAGTCAAGGAACAGGGATAACCACAGGTCTCTCAAAGCTCAGCAAAATTACTAAAAAAGGCCCTTTTCAATACATTCTGAGCATCTCTTACCTGTCTGAAACCTTCCCAGATGACCTGCTGTCACTGTAAACTTATAGCCCCACTCAGTGTTGCTCATGTCAGAAGTGAATCGGTAGTAGAGCGTGTCTCCTGTGTGCAGGGAAGGAAGAAAGCCCACATTACTATCTTCTGAGTTAGCTTTGCCATCTCAAATACAATTTAAATGAAAAGTCTGAAATTAGTTAATCCTAGATGTCTTTGTTCAAGAGAAGTGGTCTTTTATTTTTTGGTAACTATGAAACACAAAGAACAGGTGACAAAGAGGAGGCTGAAGCAAAACCCACAATAGTTTTCCCTGTCTAAAGATACTGGATAGGAAGGACAATGTCTTTTACATTTTTGACAACTAAATAGAAGAAATTAAAGAAACTCCATATTCTGCACACATAACTTCACTTTTCCAACTGTGTGACTAGATCAGTTATGGTTTATGAAACTAGAACCCCTATACAGGCAGCCAAATTCTTTATACAACACCTGAATTCACTGGACAAAAGGTTCAAAATATATGAAATTAGAATTTTTACATGTCAGAAAATTAAATTGAACATTTTTACTCCAAGGAAGAGAACTGTTAAACTTAATCACTTTAAATAGAAGGACTATCAAAACATTTGACCACTTTACAATCAGGCAAAAAACATTCAAAAGGTTTTTGCCATTGTGGCATCTACACCTTCAGAGATAAATCCTTGTAGTTGGCTGTAACACTACACAAAACATCTATTTACCTGCTGTGCTCTGTAATACCAGAGCTGTTAAAATAACTTTCTGCCCTATGAAAAAGTCTGTTACCCTGGGACAAGCAGGCCAGATTTCATTGGGAAGCAGAATTTTTGAAGTTTCATGAGCAAGAAAATTTTTGAAAAAATTTTTTAAGATTTAAAATGAAATATCTATAAAAAAAATTCCCTTTTTATCATGAAATGGAGAGAGTGTTCTCTCCTACTCATAGGAGAAAGCCCTTCAATCAAATGAAAAGCCCAGAAGCCTTCAAATGTCTGGTTTCAGCTAAAACCTGCTGGAACCAAGAACCTTAATCCAGACAGCCTTGGTTGGAAATGAATTTCCACAAGGTGAAACTCAAGTTTCACAGCCAAGGCTGCTCTAAACAATGAGCTTCAAAGCTCAGCTCTTTGGCAAACCTTGGCAACTATTAGGGATGAAAAAGAAGACAGATAGAATTTCAAAAAAAACTAAAATATTTCTACAGAACACACATCTGCTCTTACCAAGTACTTTGCAACCCAAAACCAGCACCTTGTAACCCAAACTGGTTTGCTAAGAAAGTTCCTAAATCTCTTTACAGGTGCTGTCAGTCCTTGGAGTCAAGAGCTTCCTGCAGTGCCCCAATGCTCAGTGAATTAAACCAGTTTAAAATCAGAAGCAGGGGACTGTGCAGTCCTTGAGCTCTCTGGCATTTGCTCCTCACTGTGCTCTTACAAATGTGCTGTGAGATTCCAGAGAGCAGCTGGCAGTCAAACCCTGGGCTCTTTCCAGCTGTGCTCTGTGGCACCAGCTGGAGCCAAGGTGCTGGCACTGGCTCTCTTTGCTCAGAGCAGCAGCAGAGCACGGAGACAGAGATAAGCATATCTTTTATTTTTTTAAACAAAAAACATGCTTCCTGTGGAAAGTAAGACAAGGCATAAACAATGTAAGTGAATACTGTGCAGAACAAGGACTGTGTTGGAACAGAATCAAGATCAAATTTGTTTCCAGTAGCTGAGTGCATGCTTTGACTGAGTGGTGGAAAGAAAAGGTCACAGCACAACAACAGATAAGCCACTTTGCAGAAACAAATGCAAGAGCAGCATGTCAGAGCAAACAGAGTGGGACAAGGAAAGGACTGGCTTTTTCCCTACACATCTCAGGAACATGCACATTTAACTCATCAGGAGTTTCTCTGAGGAGTCCCAGCCATATCCTATATACCCTTGAATCAGTCATACTCACCTGGAAGCTCGAAGTCAGTCCATTTCTGTGGAGACCCACTGAAGCTGTGCCGGTCCTGCTGGAAGTCACTGCTGCTGGACATGAGCAGCTCATCACAGCCCTCCTCTGTGTTGCACTGGGAGTCAAACTTGATGGAGAGGTAGATAGCACCAGGAATGTGAACTTTATCCTGAGAAATAAACACAGCAGCTTTGTGTCCTGTCACACTGTACTGCCCACAACCCACTTAACTTTCACTATATAAACAAAGGAGATATAAAAAATATTACAGCATCTCTGTGAGTTTTTTACTTTGATATTTTTACCCTCAGTTAATTTAACAAATGTAAAGCGTGGCCTATTGTTCACATTAGCTGTTAAGCATGTCAAATGAATTGTCAGCAATGCTTTCCTTTTTCAAAAGCAGTAATTGTTGCCGATATTGATCTCGCTGCCAGAACCTAAGGGGTTATATGCATTTTAGAAATAAAAATCAGAAGAGTCAAGCAGCAGGGAAATTAAAAATCCCAAGACCCAGAGGCAATAATTACTTACCAAACTATATCAGAAAAATGCTATCAAACAGTATCAAGAGAAGAAAATCAGAAACTGTTTGTGTCAGGGAAAGAGTCTAAAATGAGAAATACAAGAAAAAAGACACCACTCCTACTTTCATCTAAGGGAGGAACAGGCCAACTGAAACAAATCTTTGGAAGGAAGGGTAGAAACATTTCTTCATTAAGGCTTTGAAACCATTAACAAATCTGATCTGCCTCAAATACATGCACAGTAAAACCAAGTAAGTTATGCACTTTTCATATGATTGAATTAGAATTACATTCAAGTGCCCAATTGAACACATTGCTTTGCAGGGCAAGGCCTGAGCTATCTGACATCAGCCTTTTCCAAGCAAGACTGAACAGACTTCACAGGTGCTTCAAGCACAGAAGTCAGTCCCACAGATACCCACGTGGAACTCTGAGAGGCTTCTGCTCCAAGCCCTGGGTGATTCCTGCTTCAAGTCATGCCTCTAATCTATGCCTGCCCTACCTCGAAGTTGGTGTTGTTGTTGTAAGGGTGCTGGGATTCCCGCATCTGCACGGCCATTCCTGGCTCCTCCATGAACTGACAGGCTGTCAGGGCCATGGTTCCCAGCATACTCTCCTTGCACCCATGCAGCACTTTCTGCAGAATCTGGGGAGAGAAATGTCATGGAAATATAATCTGCTGTCAAAAGAACATTTACAACTGTACATTCTGATGGCTGACATGAGTCATGTCTAGCCACACAGTATTTTGGAAGAGGGACTCAAGGAAGCAGCAAGAAACAAGATAAATTCAAAAATTATGCCTGCAAGCGTCATCTCCATAAGCACAAAAGATTTCACTCTGTCTTCTGTTCTAGACCTTTCATTCTTTATTTGATAAAAACATGACAGATATTGGCCATGTCTCTTCACACAACTGCTAGAATCAAGGCTAATCCATAAAGTAATTAACAAGAAACTAAAGCTGTAATCAAGTGAGATAAACAACTTTGTTAACATACTAAACAGGCTCCTTTACCTTCTATACACACAGGTATTGATTTGAATAGAATATGTCATATATTTCAGCCTTCAAAAAAAAATACAACTCTGCATAAGAAATTATAAAGTATCAATTAGATGGCTGAAATTTTGAAAGCAGCAGATACAAGTTCAGTGCGTTTAAAACTACCTAAAAATGTCCTTTAATCTATAAGGACACACTAAAATAATTCAGAACCACCTGAGTCTCCTTTTTTCTTATTTTTGTAACAGTGCATAAAAGCCCTGAATCCAGGAATTATGTTACTTGAGCTCTTTCAGGTCATCAGAACAACTAATTAAGGCCATGTCTTCACCTGTCATCTCCTAACTCCTCCTATAAAATGTAATACACCAGCTCAGGCCAGCAGGTTCATCTCCAGATCTGCCAAAAACTGATTTCTTGGGAAAAGGGGTTTAAAAAGCAAAGGCAGCATGTAGCAGTTCCCTGAATGCCCTCTTTGCCTTGCACTTGCAGAACAGCCTAAGACAAAGGCTAGGTTTTTGCATTTAATATGCCTTAATAGATTTTATTCTATCAGTTCATCCTGCCCTTTTCTGAACCCATTAAAATACGCGGGGGCAACAATTTCCATGACTTACTGTGTCAAGAGCCTGTTCTTTTGGTTTGTTTTGGACCTGCCACTTATTACCTTAATCTGACACTCCTTTGTTTTCTTACTGGGAGGGCCAGTGAATAATACTTGCTCTTAACTTTTGCATGCTATTTACTGCTTTAAATCTACAGAGAAAAAGGAACAGACTTTTCCATTACTCCTTCTCCCTCGATGTCCCACAGGGGAAAGATCCAGAATGAAGAAAATCAGTTGGTTCCTCATACTGAAGTTATTCTGTGGCTGTAATAATCCCTGCCATTCTTTTCTAGGCCTCATCCAGTGGTACTGCATTTATTTTAATTTTTTTTATGAGATGAGGGAGTCACTGCAGTCCAAAAGAGTGCATAGTATTGGTTCAGTGGCATATCAATGCGTTCTGCTTTATTTTTCATTCCCTTTTCGAAGATTCCCAGCACTTGATTTGCTTTGACTGCTGTGCAGCCTTGAGCTGACACTTTCATTACAACATTCTATTGTAGTTCCAAGATCACTTCCACCACCAGCTCATCACTGGAGTAGCAGGTATTACAATATACACATTGAGATCTAAGAACAAGCAGCTTTTAAAAGGCACTGCCTATTTTACCAATTTCTCTAGATTACCAGCTATATGGTCTATTTTCAAACCAGACTGCCTATTTTACCAGTTTCTCTTTCGTAACTGAAAGAGCTCTCTCTACACAGCTAGTTTTTTCATTTTCTGTTAACAAGACCAGCACATCAAGACACTGACAGATTCCAACCGTTTTTTCAGAACTAATTTAAATTTTGGAGTTTCAATTTAGTTGAAAAAAGGAACTGCAAGTATTTCTGTTACTCAGAGTCTCATGGCATGTGGGCACAGGTTTTGTTCACATGCCTAAGTGAAATCCACTTACTTTTTCCCATAGCTGCTTCTCCTCTAGCTGCATCAGCATGTCCAGGATGTATGTCATATGGGCTGGGCCACTGAGATCTAGGATTTCCTCATTTATTGCCACATCATCAGGCCACTCAGCTAACAAGGATGCCAGCACATGCCTGGCATACAGAACTGCAATTGCCTCATTGACACGATACAGGTAGTCCCTGACAGCCTTTTTACTCCTGGAGTCCAGCTCCTTGTGCAGGAGAATGGAGCTCTTGGTGCGTCGCTGCTTGGCATAGCTGAGCTGCAGGTCACTCTCTGTGTTGGTGATGAGTTTCTGGGCAACAGGATTGGTTTCTTCTGTTGCTTTATCACAGAGTACAGGCTTTGACTGCAAGAAGAGAAATGCAAGTTGGAAAACAGGCCGTCAATAATTTACTGCCTTATGTTTGGATATGTGACCAGTCAAACTGCAAGCTGAATTTACAAATGAATTTGTCAAAAACCTCACAGAAGTGAGATTTCTCACACAGCTACAGATTTCCTGAGAAACATCGTTTATGTCTACACACCTCACTATACACTGATGCATTTGTGGAAACAGCAGTTAGAACTCTTAACCAGAAGTGTCAACTGAAGCTCACCTACAGAGGTAAAGCTACCAAGTACCCTGAAATGAGGCAAATTGGGAGGGACTTTTGGAGATCACTTGGTCCAAATTTGACTTAAGGCTGAGATAACTTCAAAATCAGGGCTTTGTCCAGTTAGGTTTGGACAATTTCCAGGCGTGGGTATTTCACAGCCTCTGTATAAGCTGTTGAAAAGCCTATTTTCTTTCTTATAATTATGTGAAACTGCTTCAGAAAGCTCCTTCCCCTTTCCTATGCAACTGTTAAACAACTGTGCTGGTGACACCACACAGCCAGGAGTGAGCCCTCAAAATAAAGCAGAGCTGTGGGACCCTGTTATTGAATGCCAAACCCAAAGCTTGCAAGTGCAGTGTCTACAAGGTAGATTCATTGCTTCCTTGTTCTGCTGAACTTACTGTAAGATAACAATGATATGCTAAAGCAGTAGCATGGCATAAGCTTACAGCAATGAGATAGAATCTCTCTTGTGTCAGGGGAGGAAATTACAGCCTGCAATCACAATTTGTTCTCCTGATCTGGGAATCAAGTTCTTTCACTTCCTTAAGGAAGGAATAACAAGGAAGAAATACTTGCTTCTTGTATCTGTTCATTCATTTTGACATAAAACATTGATAACAGATTATTTCATATGTATAAAAAAAAAATTTCTCAGGTTTGAATGCCAAAATTCATTATTTTCCAACTGTTCCTTTTTGTAGAGGTGTCCATACCAAACAGGGTAAGATGATCATATCTGTATCCACTGCCTTGGAGCTCTGCTCCTCCAGCCTCAGGCGTTTGCTGGGCTGCCACTTCTGAGCCAGCGTCCGGATCCTCTCATCCGTTGTGATCACATCCCCATCAAACCTTCACAGAGGCAAAAGAAAATCAAAAATACACAAGTGTGTTTCCAAAGTAATGCAAACTCCATTAGGGCAATTAAATGCAAATTAAATTGTCCCACCTTCTGTTTTGGAAAGATTAAACTCTGCCTATTTTTATCGTGTTAACTGTTCCCCTGTTTTAACAAGCCAAAGGATTTAAATGTTCCAAAAGCACTCATTTCTGTGAGAACATGGTGTCTCTCTGAGATGCTGTGAGTACCAGAAGCCACATGTGAGCTCTTGACTCTTCCTCAGTTCACAGAATTCAGAGCTTAATATGGGAGCTACCACATAGAAAAGAGCATGTGATGTGTTTCAGAAGATGGTGACTTTCTTCCATAAATACTACTTAGGAGGAGTTTATTTCTTTACTTTTTCACACATGAAAACCAAATCTTATCCTTGGAAGAATTTCTATCCAGCACTGAGAGGATTTTAGATTTTCACCCACCACTTTTCTCTGCTGGACCCAGAATTTCACATACCTCTTTTGAACTTCCAGGAAAAAAGATTCTGTTCTTTTCATCTGCAGCTCATACATGGCTCGAAGAATGTGGAGAGGTGCATTAAGTGCATCGTGGGTCATCTGAGCAAGGAGCAAAAAGAAATTTAAAAATCCCCAAAAACACATTAGAGGGGGAAAAGAAAGTAACCTAATTTAAATACCAGGAAGCATATTTTGGTGGCTTCATCCAGGCCCTCCAGAGGATCAAGTTTGTTCTGCTCTAATTCAACAGGACCAACAACAGGCTGCTCCACATCTTGATCTTGTTCCCTGTCTTCCAGTTCAGTATCCTCCTGTTCAGCTAGGGAACTGATATCTTGCTTTGAGGAATACAGCATTATTGACAAAATCTACGCAGAAAAAAGAGTATGGTGTGACAGCTGTAGGTATTATTAGTTTATTTGCAATCAGCATCTTAGAGGAACATTATCAGACCAGGACAGTGCTTAACACATGCTATTTTACAACGAAGCACACCTAAAAATAAAAAGACAACCCCAAAACACAAAATGAAACCATTTCCCACTTCATTAATGAGTTACACCTTCCACGCTGCTGCAAAGACAACTTCAGTGATTGGCTGAAAGTGCAAAGAAGTTGAGAAAGTAATTATTTAACCATTTCAGTGCACCAAAGATTTGAAGATTCCAAGACAAGAACAGAGCAAAAGTGGCCATCACCAGAATGCCAGTGATGCCCCTACACACCCTTGTCCTTTGAAAACAGCCCATCATAGTCCTAAAAATGAATTAACACAACTCTTGCCTAAGATAAAAGATAACTAACATCTGAACCACACTTATCTTTCAGCAATTAATAACCACTGTGAAAGAATATGCCCATGTTTGCATTGATCTCCCCACCTGCACTGCAGCAAAACCTTGTGCAAGTCATGCTTTTCTTTGAGATTATTTTCTGAATCAATGAATGGAATTTTCCAGAACACTCTAAATAAAATCCATAAAAGAATCTGAGTAGGTGAGTAATGTCTCATTCTGCAAAATTTTTTTCCAAATAAAATCAGATTAGTGAAAATCAGCTCCTGCTTTAAAGAATTTAGTCTATTATCCACAGGATTATGATGGGCAGAAGGAGGCAGATTCAGGAATATAGTTAAGTGAACATTTTTTCAGAGACTAATAACAGATAATCTTGAGTCCCCAGGAGGGCAGTGTACTGCCATAACCTTTCATGCCACTGTGTGAAGCCTGACTTTTTACAAAATGTCACTTTTCTTACCTCTAGGTCTCGGAGAAGCCAAGTCTTACTGAAGCCAGTTCCTTTGCTACACTTCTTCACTAGAAGTTTGAGTAAACCAGACTGAAGAAAGGCAGACTGGATTTCCTTAAAGCCATGAATCTGCACACACAGACACACACACACATAAATAACTAAAAAAGGAGCAATGCATCACAATGATTGTGAGGTCTTGTCACACAGCCTTGAGTGAACTTCCTGCCCAGATGAACTACACTGGGAATCCTTTCCTTTAATTTCCTTAAAATAAAAATCTCCACTTCAAATCCCTTAAGGGATCTATGACGTGCACAGAGCAGTAACTGAGAATCTGTTTTGATCTGACACTCAAAAAAAAAAAAAAATTCCTCTTCAAAGACTTCAGGAGTGAGAAAAGTGAGCTTCACTCCATAAAATGTTATCTCTAGGAATTTCTTCCTGAGCTCTCCTGAATGGCTGGCCCCCACAGAGGAGAAGCAAAACAACTTCCAACTCAGACTCACAAAAGCTATTTAAAGCCCAGCAGCATTTCCAATCCCCTACAGACTGGGAAGAAAGGGATCCAGCTGTGAAAGAAATGCCCTTGTGGTAATTCCCCAGTGTGCTCAGTCAATACCCAAATTCCTGCAGCACAGGGTAAAACATGAATTTTTATTTCTCTATCATATTGTGTGTCAGGTACCTTCAGAGTTCTGTAAAGCCCCTTCAGAGCCAGTGACAAGACCCAAGTTGTTTCCACTGCCTCAGCATAGCTACTGTCCATGCTGGTCTGCAGGAGGTGGGTGGAGATGAGGACAAAGTGCTGCAGGTACTGTCTCAGCTGGGTGTGGGAATCACTGCCTTCTTGCCCACATTTCTGAATCAACTGATAGTCTTTCACTACAAGAGAGAAAAAACACAATTCACTTGGTTCACATCAAAATGTTGTAGAGTCATCTCTTAGTAGATATGAGGAGGTTCAGACATGAGACATCCTTACATCAATCATGTTGTAATAAAGGTCTTATACAAAAATTATCTCAGATTCCCTGAACAGTCAAGAAAGTATTTCATTTTTCAGTACAAGTTAAAAATCCCCAGGTCACTTTTGGCAACAGCACATATTTGCACTTTAGCAGTACAGCATGCAAAGTAGCTCATGTTGTATTTTACAATTAAAATGGGGAAAATTCTGACCTGCAATTGATATGATGAAATAAATACTGCTGATCTTACTGTTTAAAATGTCAACAGTTAAACAAAAAGAAAAGCTTTTATATTCAAATCTTCCTTGAATATCAAAAAGTGGTTTAGTCTGTTGATTTTTCCAAATGTCTTTTACATAACTTGAGTAGTCAAATCTTAGGACAACCTTTGCTTTATTAACTTCACTATAATAGGTCATATAAAGAGAAAAGCCCTTGCTCCTAAAAACCCATTTGTTATATATAGTAAATGTTTCACTTGGTCTCAAATTTTAGGGATATCCAAACTGTTTTTAAATTAGCAATTGTTCTAAAACATTAAGCACAGGCTCGTAAAGAATAAGACAAGCACTACACAAATCTTGAAACAACAAATCTTGAAACAGAAACAACTGCTTCATCTTCATCAAAAGCCTATTTCTGAGTTTTCTCAATTAATGGAAAGGTCTCAACAGCTTTCTAAATCCTTTTCTGAATAAAGATAATTGAAGTAATTACTGCAGAAGCCTCACAATTTGGCAGTGACCTGCAAGCAGAATTTGGTAACCTACGAGCAGAAAGTCAGGCAACTTACTAATAATGGAATTCAAAGTCTGCAGACCTGCACAGTGGTCTAGTTAACATTTGCTTTTGGGTATCTGTAACAAACTGTAAGGAAATACTCTGTGATTCTCTGATAAAACAAAAATGTCACAGAACCTGTTTTTCTCTTTCGGGTTTTGATGTCTACAACCACTGCCCTGTTCTTCTCAGTGAAGTGCTTCAGGATGATCACATTGTGAGGCTCATTAGCATTGTCCATGTACACAGAACGAGTGCCCATACACAGCACCTGAAATGGCAGCAAAACTTCAGTTAGGATTTGGAATACTTATTTACAAATATACAGCCATGTCTTATATTGGTTACGTTTGCTTACTCTTGCTATTGTATTTTTTAGCTGAACCACTGCTTGATGCCTGGTATTTGCTGGTCTTTAGAAAATGGAAGTTCAAGTCTATGAAAGAAATGTCTACAACAACCAACTTAATGTTACATAGGCAATGTATCAGGTATGAACATCAAGATGGAGAATGGATTGTTTTGCTTGTACAAAAGTCCTTTAGATACTGAAACAAATGAAACTGGTTTGCTTGTAGCAGTTATAAGCAGGATCCAAAGAAACGCCAGGCAAAACCAGCTCATTATTCTTCATCAGATCAACATTAATTGTGCACAAGTAGAAAGATGTGAACTCTGGCATACAACAGGTTTTGAGAGTTTATAAAGGTTGTCTCCCATTGATGGAATCTGTAGTATTTAGAAAGAGATACCTAAAAGCTTTAATCAGTTCTGTTTCCTATAGGACTGACAGGCCACTTACCTCAGGAAAGCCAACCAGCACCAACAAAGTGAAGATGTTGGTGTGCTTTAGCTGGAAGGGCAGCTGCTTAATGCAGTGGTCAGTGAAAGCAGCAATCACATCGTGCCACTGCGCAGAGGAGTTCAGGGAGCGAAGGATGTCTGCCATGGAGCTTGCCCAGTCCAGCCCCACACGGCTGCAAAGCAAGAGCAGGCTGCGTCAGGAGGGCTCACTGCAGACTCACCGGAAGACACTCCTCCTCAAGACAGCATATCACTGGTAATCTGTCACAGCTGCAGCTTTCAAATTACTACAGAACTGTTTTTCCAAATACTTAAAGCTTTCATGCTGGCTGACAAATGAATTCTGCTTTGTTTTCCATAAAGCATAAATGTTATTCTGTTTTCTGAGAGTGTCTACAGTCCCAAATCAAAGTATGCTTGAACATTGCTACTGTTAACTCTGAATTTTAGTTCAGAATTCAGAAGTTTCTGTTTGCATGGCAGCAAGAGATTTATTTCCCATGTATGTGACCACCTGCTCACTCTCTGGATCACACAAATAACCTACAGGGACTGGTCTCTTACACTAAAGTTAATTTTTGAGAAAATCCTTTCCCTCACCTTATGCTCTGGATAGTCTACCTTTAAATTTCATATGCTTTTCTATTTGTTTATGAAGCCTCCCTGTAAAATACAGCTACAATAAAAAATAAGTCACATTTAACAGGCATGACATGAATCTCAGAATGCTTGAGAACTTTCTCAGGATCTTCAAAATCTGTCCCTCCCTGCTGTTTCCAGTGCAATTTTACTGTAAAAAAACCTCTCTCTCAAATACTCTTGCATAGAAGGGCCAGATCCAGAACTCAGCACTGGAGATAGTGATGTGACACACCCTCCTCCTTCCCCAAGTTACACAAGAGATTTGTAACAATGTAAGAGAATGCATGTCTCACAAAAAGTAAAGGACTGTATTTTTGGTTTTCCTCAGTTTCCAAGCCTCACTTCCTCCTCCCTGATATGGTGTGTAGGTAAACACAGGAAATTAGGCCACTCTTCAGCAGCCAGCCTTCTTGTGGAAGGAAATTAGGATTCCCACTGCAACAAAGGCTGCAGATGCTAAGCCCCTTCTATGACCAGAGTACAGTTTTAATTACCTTTCTATTAAAAAGCCTCTATGCACAAGGCATACATGAAAGAAAATTACTGTTCAGCAGAGTTTAACTAATTAGGTTAAGGTAAGAAGCACCTGTCTAAACACACAGCTCCCAGACTGAACAGAAGATGAGTTGTCTTCCATCCTTCTGGCACTGTAGACCCATCTCCTGGTACAAACAAATTATGTTTGGCTGAAAGGATTTTAGTCACAGCAGCATCCACTTCTGCAGGCATAAGCCTGAGGATTAACTGGCCCAGGAGTCCCAAGGTTAAATGATAAGTTTCATTCAGGTGGCCAGCATTTGAGATTACAACATGAAACATCAGTGGAAGTATTTGCTCCAGGTTGATCAGAGACATTGTGAAGCCCTGCAGAGAGAGAGAAATCTCAGTGAAGCAGGGAAAGAAAACAAAATTTTTAGTCAAAGTCAGCACATGCAAAAAGCTTCTGTTCTGAAGGTCTTTCAAATGGGACAGAAGGAATGAGAAACTACATTCCTGCTTTTGTTATTGGCCTGTTAGTGTGACCTGACATGTGAAGCTAAACTGAAGATTTAAACTCTGCTAAACAGTTAAGACTCTATTTCACAGATACATTAAAATCCCCTTCCCTCTCCCCCCACCCAGGAACAAGCTCTTATATTCCTTAGTGATATCAATGTCTGAAGACATTCTAATTCACATTTCATAACATGTAAACAACATGGGCCCACATCCCACATTTAATTCCTGTGAATTTTATTCATGTTATTTGTGCACATAGGAAAAAAAACCCAGATGGAAGTAAAAAGAACTAACTGATTTGAAAGGTGGCAACATAGCTGCCAGCAACCCCAAAATCCTCTTCTGAGAGCATTCAGCAAAAACTTGTTCCTGGCTAGGTATTAAAACCTTCTCTGTTGGTTTTTGGGTTGAATCCTCTGAGACGGAGTCACCTGCTTTGTAAATAAAAACAAAATAAGGAAATCCCCTAAATTACATTAAAAATAAATAAGTGATAGCTTAATTTTTATAATCCAAATCTAAAAATAAATAGAAATTATAAAAAAGAATTATTACATTTCAAAAATAAAGTCTTTATAAAAAAGTGTATGGAAACAGAAGGTAAAGAAATTTATACCATCTAGTAAAACATATATAGGACAGTGCTAGACAGATCCATTTAACTTTCAAAATTCTTACAGTCCCAGTCTTTAACAGGATAAGACATTTATTTTCTGGTTCCAAGTGCATCAGAATACACTAGTGTTGTGTTAGACCAACAGGGACTGTTACCTCCATACATGGATAAATACTTGTGGAAATCTACTCTGATTTCCAGACTCCTTTAAACAGACTGCAAGACACTTTTTTGAAGCAATGTCTGTCAGGTTTTCACAAAGCAGACACAGACATTTGAAAATATGCAAAACTGGATTAGGAATAAAAAGGACAGTTGTTTGCAGATGAGTAGATAGTTCTGTGACAGGGAAAATGAGACATTATTTTTTACCTGTTGCAGGAATATTCCCATCCACAGACAATTCTGACTCTTGTCTCACAACAGCTTCCTTTGCAGAGACAGCTTTGATTTCAATTTCTTGTTTTCCTGCTTTATCTTCTGCAGGAGACTGGATTTCCTTGTGAGTATCTCCTTTCCCCTAAAAATAAAACAGAAGTACTAAAAGATTAAAACAAAATGTAATACCTGCAGGAACATGCATGGAAAGAATTCAGTCATCTGCACTTGACAAATATTTTTCTTTGAGTATCAAAACCTTCTGCTGAAGAATTTCTTGATGTATACATGTCTTAAGCTTCCATACAATTAAATTATTTTATTTTGCTCATATCTCCCTGCATAAAATTATTACACTATAGTAGTTTTAAACACTGTATAAAATTGTAGGAAACTCATACTAATACTCAACACTGCTAACAACCAGGGGAAATGACAGCTCTTTCACAAAGAACAAGACATGCCCCTCTCCTGCAACACTTTTGTGAAAATCAGTTCAGAACAAGAAGTTTTTGATCAGCCAGACCTAATGAAAAAAACAACTCCTTTCCCCCCCAGTTTTTACCTACAAATGAAATCATTACTATCCCTTATCTCAGTCCCACATTCAGAATAGGGTGTTTAATGAAGATGTTTAATATCAGATGTCTGGTGTCAGGGGTTCTGGAGATAACAGGTACTTACACTACGATGCACCAAAGAGCCTGTGCTGTGTTTCTCATCTCTTCCCTTCCCTGCTCTATCACCAGGATGACTTTTTGGAGCACTGTTTGTGGGAGGACTGCCTGAAACAGTGTCATTCTCTGAGATGGACTCATCTTCTGGTAACATGCAGAGGAGAGCTAAATTTTTCAGTCCTGGGAGCAAAAAAGTTATGGAAGTTATTTAGCTGTTGAGTGGCAAGACAGACAAAAAGCAGAACTGAAACACTATAAAAGAGAACTGCAAACTTCTTACACAATTCTTTTGAACATTAACTTCATCAAAAACATGTTTTCTATCGAGCTCATAAATTATGTAGTTCCATTAAATACTAGTGATGGACAGATGGTGACATCTTTATCTTTCACCTCAAAGATGCCACTGGGGTAGAGGTTTTAATTGAAGAAAACAGTAGAGTGTAAATTATGAAGAGCAAATGACATTTGTCTTATTTTTCAATCTTTTGACTACCTGCACAATAGAATTGTATAACAAGATTGTTAACAGGTTGTAAGCAGATTAATTAATGAGTAAGTATTTGGGGGTGGTGGTGGTATTTCAGTTGTATTAGAGCTGCTCACAAAAACTACCAGCAAACTTATTTGAATTTTAGTCTAAAATTTTTGATATGTTCAAAATGGATCCCTATTGTATAACCCTATTTTCTGTAGTAGGTCTTTGTTCACAGAAACCCCTATTTCCAGACAAATGAACACCACTGCCAGAAATTTATACCACAAACACAGCTAAAAATCTCTTCCCATGAGATGCAGAACAAAAAAGTTTTTCCACCAAGTTACTTGCTGTCCTTCAGCTGTCAGTGATAGATTACTGAAAGAACATGAAGCTATATTGACTGATCCCTTTACAACAGCTAAGATGGAAAAAAAAACAACCAGAGACTTGCCAAGCTGTGTCCAATGTTTATGTAAGCATAAAATTAGTTTTCTCAAGCACTCTATTTTCCATGTTCCAACGACCCTGAACGACACTTGTTCTACATTTACTTTCTACATAAACAGTTATTCTCAGTCAAGTACACAGTAGCTTCCCCTTTCCTTTGGAAACTTTCAAGTCAGTAACCACAGACATTTCTGACACTTGTAGAAAGCATTGTTCAGAGCAGGAGGAGCTGACTCACCTTTTCCGTGCTGTGCTTTCATCAGGCAGTCCCCAATGAGCTGAATGCACTGATGCTGCAGAACTCTGGCATGACTGAGGACCTGGGGATCCAGTTTCTCTCCTTCTACTTCCTCCCCGTTTGCCAGATCTGCACTGTAGAGGGTCAAGGCAGCAAAGAGCAGCCAGGAGTAGTTGTGGACATAGGGCTGGATGAGGCGCTGGCGGTCACTGATGCGGATGGTCACCATGGGATACACCGTGATGCTGTGGGTGGGCAGGTGGCTGAAGGACAAGGGACATCGTTTAGAAATGCAGCTTTTGGTTTTTTGCTAACCTACATAATCAGTCAACACAAAATGCCTTCACAGGAAACCACTTAAAACAACACATTCCAGAGGTTCAAACTGTGGACCTGGTTTTTATGACCTCTGCTGTCAAGCACTGAAAACTGTTGTTTTCCACAGTAGGGAGTGTTTCTCCTATCCTGTCATACAGGACTGGTAACTCCTGCTGCAGCTTTCCTAGCCACATCCAGAAAACAATTGCTGCCAAGTGACTTCAGAGGTTGAGGCAGGTTTCCAGACGTTTTTGCCAAACTGGTCCTGTCTTTGTTTCCCCAAAGGACACCAAGGAGATGTTCTGATGTCAGACACAGCTTTATAGGAAGTACCATGACTGATTGTATTTAGTTACTAAATACTGTCTTTCTGCCACATGGGGGAAAGTAAAATCACATTTTTAATACCTGTCAGAGTATTTCTTTGCATGATAGCATCCATAGCAAAGGTCAAAGTCATCACAAACATTGCAGTTCATTCTCCGACCTATGATAACTCCTTGGCAGTGATCACAGGCATATTCCATATTCACCATTTCATGGTCATCCTCATGCCCTTCAGGTTTAACTCCACCTGTAAAGAAAGACTTCCCTGTAAAGCTTTCTGCCACAGGACCTTTCCTAATTTCAAGTTCACATTCATACTAGGGAAAGAACAGTTAAACATTTCCAAAGAACCAAGAAGAAAAGTGTTTGACTTTATTTTGTGTATAATTGTCCTGGGTTGCAAGATGTGGCTGGGGGTGTGGATTCTATTGCCATCTGTTAGAGGTGGGGCAGTTATCTTCTGTTCATTAGGCAGTTCATCTCTCCCACAGCCAATCCTCCCTCCAGGAGATCTCTTCTGTTCATGGCCACTGAGTGTCCCTGCATGGCTGAGAAAATTCCAGCATCCCATGGGGAGAGGCTCTGCCCAGGGGAGCAGCCAAGCATTCCTACCTGGATCCAATCTGACCTCGGAACAGCACAGCAGCCTTTGCCCACTGCATTCCCAGAGGAGCAGCTTTCTTCTCCACTGCATTCCCAGAGGAGCAGCTTTCTTCCCCACTGCATTCCCAGAGGAGCAGCTTTCTGCCCCACTGCATTCCCAGAGGAGCAGCTTTCTGCCCCACTGCATTCCCAGAGGGAGCCCAGGCCCATCCACAGCAGCCCTGGAGCTTCAGAGGAAAACTCCAGCCTTGTCCAGGATCCTGCTCCAGCAGAAGCACAGCTGGCACTGCAGGAGGGCTGAGCCCCCATGGAATGGCACTGCTGCCACCACCCTGACCCACAGCCTGCCAGGGCCTGCTCTCACTCTGGCAGTGTTGTTTTGTATTACTGCATTTTTCTATTTTTATTTTCTTCCCTAATAAAGAACTGTTATTCTACTCACATATCTTTGCCCGAGAGCCCCTTAATTTCAAAAATTGTAATAATTCAGAGGGAGGGGATTTACATTTTCTATTTCAAGGAAGGCTCCTGCCTTCCTTAGCAAACACCTGTCTTTTCAAACCAAGACAATAATTTACAAGATACTGTTTTGGCTTCAAATACAGGGTTTTGAGGGGTTATTTAATGGTTCTTACCAAGGAAACAAGTTTTACACAGATCCATGTCATTGCACTGCAGACAGCGGTAGCGATGCCACGGCGCGATCTCATCACAGCCATCACAGGAAATGTCTACGTTTAACAGGTCACAGTAACGAGCAACAAACATGTGCATCTACAGCAATAAACCAACACAATTTACTTGAGTATTATTTTCTGACTTTGAGAAAGCTTCAGACAGGAGGCAGAACATTTCCCCTGCCAAAAATGAATGGCGCTATTTTAATCATTTTGGACTCTTGAAAGTCTACAGAGATCCAACTAATAGAAATGAATGATAAACCAGACTTCTTTCTGCCCTTTAGGCTTTTAAAGATCTCTTATTTACCCTTTCTGCAGGTAAATAAACAAAACATGAGGTCACCTTTCTCTGCTTCTCTGGGTCAGCTTGAGCTATCTTTTCATACCAGGTCTCAAACATTACATCCTGACATTCATCCATCCATTCACAATTTTGCTTGTAGTCTGCAATTTCATCTTCTTCACTCCACTGACTAAAAGAAAAGCAAGCTTAAAATTAAGTTTGAATGCTATCAGGCTTCCCTTTAATAAAGCTTTACTTTTTAATGAAGAACAATATGCTGTAAGATGCTAATAAAAACAGAATTGTGAGAATCCCATTCACTTGGCTAATAAATGACCATACAGACACCTGCTTCTTGCTTCTGTGACATGTTCTTAAATACATATGGGGACCATAATGCAAAAATCAGGAAAATCTACTCTTACTAAACAGCTTTTGGAATGCTGGCAAATCAGACGTTTTAAATTTTTAAAGTTTTTTTGACCTTCACATTTGCTCATGTGCAAGTACAACTACTATAAAATTGCCATATGAAGGTGTTAAAAACATTTGATATTCATCAAGGCAAAACACAGTATTATATACCTCCTGCTACACTGCTAAACAAGCAAAGTGTTCCAGTAGTAATCAGGTTAAACTTAAAATTCCAATAGTTTTTGTACCAGCAAAAAAAATTGCAATACTTCAGATAAGCCCTTGGATACTGATCAGAATTATGCCAAACTTGTTTATAGTACCCTTACTGCTTGGTCCAGCTCGAAGTTCAGGAACCTTTGTGGGTCAAATGGAATCAGCATTTAGCAGCATGTGAAAGCTGCATTCCTCCTGACTCACCAAATGACACTGTCATGGGTACTGATGTTCTCCTGTGATGTTGTCATGAGAAGATGTGGCAGCTGGATCTCAACAAAGAAGGAAAGATCACTGGGCTCCCAGCTCATATCCAAGAGGTGCAGGAGAGCTGTCTGCACACAGGATAAGGCAGGAAGCAACGACCTAAATAAAAACAAAAGACATTAAAACGTGACAGCTCTAAAGCTGACCTAAAGTTGAAAGATCTAGAGTTGAAACTGTGTGTGGAGAGGAAGGGTAGAAAAACCCCTGCACACTGCTTTTCAGGCTTTACTATGCATTAAAGTAACTCTGTGGCAGGAACTCAGGTTTATCAAAGGATTCAACTTAGACAATTTAGCAAGTACAGACTATGGAATTTGAAAGAAAGACAGTTTTCCTTCTGGATTCAGTTAAGATCAAGCTAATGGTGTTGCCTGAGCATTAGTAAGAGGATTTGTCTCTTCTCTACAGTACAGCATTTTCCTGGTATTTGCAGGAATTTATTCTGTTTGAAACCTTTTTGACATTTTCACCTGAAACTGAACAAAGGACTTGAAAGTTATTGTCAGAGAGACTGACATTATAGCCATAAAATTCTCATTTCTCTTGGACACCTGGCTATAAATCCTCCAAATTCTAACCAGAATGTTGCCAAAAAATGAGTTTTAACATGAAAGCATGGCTGCAGAACTGCCATGTTTCTTGTGGCACTACCCTTGCCCAAGTATTCCATGATAAATTTGCTATTTCTAGTATTTTACTACTGCACTTCAGAGACACACTGCAGAATTGTAACTACAAAATGCAGTAAGTCAAGTTTTTAATACTAATAAGTTTTTGTGCTTTTCTTTATTCCTTTAATAATAAAAAGCCAACTTGGCATTTTTGATCACAAGATCAAGGCTCCTCATTTAGTTCTGTAAATAATGGAAAGTACAGACAAAATTAATTAAGATATTAAATGGCAAATAAAAAATTACAAGGGAGGAGTTGTGGAGGAATGCAAAACAAACAAATAAAAAAAATCACATAAATAAAGCAAGCAATGTACTGTACCTGTCATTAATTGTACTAAATCCTTTCACAGAATTTACCAGGAACAAAACAAGCTGATAGTAAGACTCTCGAATCTCTTTGTGTAGCTCAGCACCACAGCCTTCCAAGTTTCCAAAGTAGCTGCAAATTAAAGAATCATTTTAGTAGCCTAGAATTCACTGTGATTTTTCAGGTAGCATGATTTGTGCAAATTTTACAAACAGGCTCTTTTTGACTCCTCTTCACAAGTGTGAAGGGTGTTAGTTTTATTTAAAAATGCAGTCTAGAATTTTCAAACAAAATGAAAGAATCCTTTACCAGGAATCAGAAAGAGAAAAGGCAAAGAGAATATTCTCACAGCATTAAGAAGAGAAAATTCCTTTAAATTAAGAAGTTGCTTTATGAAAATTTAATCAAGATCTTAAAGGAAAACAGTGCATTGCAAGATGACCACAGAAAGCTCCTGACAAGTGAGAAGCCAAGAAACAGAGTTGTGACAGCACTGGCCAGACATAACATAGAAATCAGAGCTAAACATATTCATGATATTCATGGCATGAACAGCTGTGCAACTAAGTCCCACTTGAAAATATTTTTTTTTTTTTAATGAAGAACACCAGATATGCCTACTAGCCTGAAAACTAACCTCAAGTCATTCATATTTTTATTATCCACATCCACGAAAAAGCAAAACTTTCTGCTCTTGTCAATATACATGCTGGAGGAACACAAGAACTAAGACAGCAAATCACATGGCTGAGATTTGCCTAAATAATTACTTACTTTGTAAAATCTTTCTGACAGGCTAGAAGTTCTAGGAGAAAAAGTACACAGGGTGGGTGAAAGCAGTGTGGCTGCCCAAGCGAGTCCAGGCACTGGCGGATGGTCTTGAGCACTTCCATAATACTCTGCCCTTGGGATTTTCTCAAAGCAAGAACCTTTAAAACACTGAAAGCAAAAAATATCAATGAAAACTTCAAAACACTGTGCTTAAAACAACACAAATAAAAGTATAATTCAAGAAGTGCTTGACTGGTTACACAACTGCTTTGTATCTGAATTTCCAGCTGTATTTCAGTGTATTAGTTGGAGTGAGTGATAAAGCTTCGAACAGAATTCAGCTCTTCCTGCACCATTCCATGTTCTAGAGCTCAAAACAGACAAGCTGAGAATTGCACATCTCTCTTTTGATTTATATTTTCATAATACCAGGTAATTTAATGAGAGATGCAACTTATCTCTATTTGGTACCAAGGATTGGAAATAGTGATACACCATGGCTTTACTTTTGTAGATAAAAAGCAAAATGCCTCTACAAACACATCTGAGGAAGCAAGACAATAGATGCCAAGTGACTGTTTTTTACATTCTGTTCTATGTGATAGAAGCAAATGAAATGAAATAGTGCTCTCTGAGTCCTTACATTCTTGTGAATAACTGAGGCTTGATACATAAGTCTGACAACTCTAAACAAAATATTCTGCCATATTATCTTGCTGCTAAAATATTTTATTCCACCTGAAGAGTTGTGAAGACAAGCTTCTGTATATTATAACTGACAACATTTTCAATTTGCTTACCTTTCATGTGAAAGTGATTGATCCTTAATAAAGTCTAATATGCTCTTCAAAATAGGATATTTTTCCTTCACAGTAGGCAGAGCTCTTGGCTCTTCCATTGACCTGAAGGACAGCAGCCTCAGTCTCCCACGGCCCAGCTGGGACTTCCGGGTAGGAGTGGAAGGAGGGGATGACACATCTTCTTGCTGTGAAGCTGTATTCTCAACAGGCTTACTGTGAAATGCAGCTGCAGCTTCTGCTTGGTGGAGGTCTGGAATTTGTTTAACTTTCAGATCAGACTGTGATGCTTGACTACCTTCTTTTGAAACAGGGTGAATTCCTGCACTGGACGACACCGATGGTGCTGCCTGGAAGTCCATGTCCACAGCTGATCCTTGTCTTTGGCTTTGATCACTCATATACTGCTGGGGATCATCCATGTCTTGGGCTTCCACACTGTCTGAGGCAGAATCTTTTGTCTTTGCTCTTATGGGCAAAAAATTCAGTAACAAAAGACTCTTCTGCACACAGAGTTTTGCTGCAGAATAAAAATTGGAAGACTTAAAATCACGACAATAGAACAACAAATTTGCTGTCTTAGGCTTAAGAAGAAAGTGATTTATCTTATTTCTTCTCAGTCAAGACAGCTAGAAAATACTGGTTTTTCTTGTTATATTGATCATGATGCTACCGGTTGCTTAAGTTCAGATTTCCAAATGCTAAATCTGAATAATCACACTGAACCATACGAAGTACAGAATAGTCAGTAAGAACACATTTTGTTCTAATAACAATCAGCTGCTGTTCTAACATCACTTAAATGTGGTAAGAAGTACCTACAAAAACAGATGAACTTAAGTTCAGAACCAGGTGACCTGAGTGAAAGGTCACTCCCTGCAGAACTTTCTTACTGTTTTCTGCAAAGAACAGCAGAACATAATCCCAGATAATTAATCCAATGTACACTAGGTTATCTCTTAAGGTATGAAAAACTAACCCCAGTTGCTAACTTACCTTTCACAGCAAAAATAATGCCTTCAGGTTTACAATGCTTTCCTAAGCTACCTGGAATGCTCAAACATACAAGGCAACACTCACCGAGAGTTTCTGGGTTCACCTCACTTGCTTCTGTGTTCTGCTTCTCCTCAGCATCATTTCCCCTCCCCATCAGGAATTTCTGCTTCATTTCCAACTGCAGACAGGATGTTAATATAGTTAAAATATTATCCTCTCTGTACCTCCATACAGCAAGGCAGGATGAAGACTATAATGATTGAAAGGAATTTAATGTCAGGAATAGATGACTGTAGTTACTATTCCCAACTGCAGAGCAAAGCACCCAGGTGCCTAAAGGAGCAGCACCTGAACTGTCAGAGCAGTAACAGCCTCACCCCGAGCTGCTTGAGCTTTGTAGGCTGAGGCCATTCCCTGTCTTGTGATTTGATGTGCACCAATCCTCCAAGGAAAAGAAGGTTTCTCATTTACCCTCAGCACTCAGGAAAATGTAGACATCTAGTTGTGAGATAAAGTTCTCCAAAAATATGTTACCCCCTAGCAAATTCTGTCAGATGCAAACATCACCTGTCATGCAATGGGTAAAGGCAATTAATCATCTTAACATGCATCTGCACCCATTGTAACTCCAGTACATCAACCTGCCAGGAATTCTTAGGCAGAAAAGAGGAGGGAGAAAGTCACAAGACAATGGAATGATGTTTTAAGACACACTTCTTTCTATGGTATACCTCCAAAGAGGTCCAACTGCAGTGTAAGAATCTAATTTACAACATAAGTTCTTGCTAAAATATAACACAAATTTAATTGATTTTCAGTCAGATTCAGTCCTAACTACTCATGATGATACATCTGGGGCTGAAGGAAGGAGAGGAGTGTAAGGATGCAATTAAACATTCAAGTCCAAAGTTTCAAAGTTAACCTATGTTCTAAGTGAATACAGTTGATGGAGAATAACTGAAGGAAAAACTGTTCCACCCTGCTCCTTAACATTGCACTGTAAAGTACTGAAGTAAATGACATTGATAGAGATCCTCCTGAGTGTTCTTACCATCCATATTCTAATGGAATCAGCCAGGGAATATACTTGTGCAAACTCATCACTCAAAGGCACCTTGCCTCCACTGTTGACTGGAAATGAGAGAAAGAAGAGAGTTCTGTTTATTTACAGCTCCATTTCATACAACTGCTTAACTAAAATTATGCTACAGCCCTCCCTTCATCAATTAGTCAATACTTGGAATTATACCTGTAATAAAAATAAGAGAATAATCCTGCCAACTTTCATATGTCATAAATACACAAACTGCACCTTGACTGATTTATTTACAAAGTTAATTTAATGAGTATCTTTCTCATCTCTTCCCAAAGTTGCTGCCTGAAGCCATGGAAAATAAAATCCTCCCCTATGCATGCAATAACACTGATGCAGACTTATCAGAATAATCAACAAATATGTAGTAGTAACTTAAAGCTCTGTAGATGTATTTGTTTTCTCTACTGTTTTACACTATGAATTTCTAGAAAGGACTTTCAAGACCAATTTGCAAAAATTAAAAACCTGACAAATCAGTTTCTATTCAAACTGCCCTGACAATGACTACGGAGAAAAAGATATTCTTATTCAGTCTTCCCTCTTTCATTCTCCCTTTCTAATTTTTGTCCTGTGTTCTTTTCAGCATCCCTTCTCCAAACTTCCCATACTGCAGGTGAACACAGGTCCTGAAATTACTCAGCCCCAGCAGGACCAGCAGATGAAGATACTGACAGAACAGTGGGATGGATTTCTCAAACACTCATTAATATTTGCCCAGTTCTCAATGTCACTCAGAAAATTAGCTCAATTATCAGACATAGACAAAATGACTAAAGGCAGCAACCACATTAGTCATCATATCAGCCTTTGTGTCAGTCATTTTTACTCATAACTTCACAGCTCAAAAAATAGCTCAATCATTCTACAAAAATGTAAAATGTTTAGTGTCAAAATTATGACAAAAAGTGAAAACCTAAAATGAAATCCTTCAAAACCAAGTAACATCTTACTCTCCAATACTTCAAATATATCAATGAACTTAATGGAAAGATGCTGTAAGTCAAAAAGTTGTTCATTTTACCTATTGAAAAATACATAAATTATAATACAATGGCCAGTAAGTTAAAAGCAAAATATTATCTTCTATTGGAAAAAAAAAATTCTGAGGATGGCAGGGCTGATTTCCACAGAATGGTATTTTTGGAGACAATTCACACCTCCTCCAACCCCAACAGTTAATAACAGAAGTTGCTGCTGGCTTTTTAGAAAAGGTACAATGTAGAAAATGATCCAAGAACCTCTAATAAGTGGAGCCA
This sequence comes from Vidua chalybeata, assembly GCF_026979565.1. Lineage (NCBI taxonomy): Eukaryota > Metazoa > Chordata > Aves > Passeriformes > Viduidae > Vidua > Vidua chalybeata. The sequence continues at coordinate 4,032,231 of NC_071549.1, read as the reverse complement.
CACTGTTCTGAAGTAAAGCCCCAGAGGACATTTCTATCCTCTTCAGGTATAGCTTTACAGAATAAGAGCTTCTGATTATTATTATTTTACCAGTGCCATGAAGACAAAAATGTATGTTCACAAAAAATAAACACTCTAGAGAGAAAGCTTACCTAATCTGCCTAAAAGATACCTTTCTACAGAACATCATCTTTAAATTGCCCCACTAAACTGATTTTTAAATGTTATAAACTAAGAGAGCCTTTTACAAACTGTAAGTCTTCATTATTAAGATAATCTAATAATATTAGAGTTACCATATTTTTGAAGCTTCTCAAATAAATCTGGAGTGAGATACACCAAAGCAGCAAATGTTGAGTTCACAGCTTGATCAACAGTAGGACCAGCAACTATATCTGTCTTTGGGGTCTGTTTTTTACATGCCTGTATAAGTCCTTTGAAAAGTTCAGATTTTTGCCCACTGAAGTCCTGGGCAGGATCTGATTTTGCAAAGTCGATAAGAAAGTTACGGCAGACGTCGTGGGGAGAGCTCCGAGCCTGCAGAGAAGGGTACAACACATCAATACTGGCTGAGAGAAAACAAAGAGCTGCAAAGTCAACTTGCAGTTTATCCACTGCAGCTGAGCAAACTGATCAATAAAAGACATCCCTGCACAAGATGGGGAGTGAATTAGATGATCTTTGAAGGTCTCTCCAAATCATTTGATGAGTCCATGAAAATGGAAACTAATAAAGGGCACAGAACAACAGTTTCTTTCCTCCTGAGTATTTGAATCCAACAGCACAAATATTTAGTTTAGCACAGCAGCATGAGCTTAAGGGCGTTCCAACTCCATAAAGCCAATGAACCTGTGTGATCCACAGGGATTCCATGCCAAGGGAACACAAGCAGTGGGTGAGTACCTCATTTTTGTCTTGGTGCTTGGTGTTGTTTTGCCTGGCTCCCGGGAGTGCCTCAGGACACAGCTGATGCCTGAAGACAGGTTTCCACAGAGGAGAATTGAGAACCGAGGTTACTTTCAAAGGAGGCAAGTCTGCTTCACTACCTAATTCTGCAAGAAATTCAGAACAGATCTTTCAGTTATAAAGTAATTTTCTTCATTTTTACAGATTACTGAAAATAATAAACATTAAACATCCAGTAGGGAAAAAAACTGACAACAAATTCACAACAAAACGTTAATGCAAATAGACTGAACAAGTAATTTAGCAATGTTCTCTATTTTTCTAACATGGTACAGAAAACTGATGTATCCTTTCATTAATGGCAGCATCAATATCTTACTTTAGAGTGACAACGTTACAATATGGAAGGACTTTAAATCAAACATTTTCACTGTATTATAATTACAGCAATTTTCTGATTTAAAAGAGTTTAAAAGCTTTCTCTCCTACTAAGCACCTAATTTGTTATATGCAAGCATGCTTATATTAAAAAAGGAAGAAAATATTCTCAAACACTTCAATTAGTTCCCTGAATTCACATGTAAATAGCTGTCTAATTTTCCAAGGTAAATATGGACCACTTGATTGGAGGAAGAACTCTTAGCCTTATTTAATTTCTCCTAAGTGGTGGATGGATTCAGATTTAGGAAGCTAGAGAGAAGTGTTCTTGCTTTCAAATTAATATTTTTTTAATTGTTTATTAAAATTTAATGTACTTATCTTCAAGGTCAAAATCCTAACTGTACTTAACTAATGTAATTAACCAAACTTAATTTGTGACTTCAAATTTCATTCAACACAAAACGCTCATGTGAAACTTAGAATCCTTTGTGTCCTAAGCTCTGTAATTTTTTCAGTTTGTTGGCTCCATATTCACACTCCCAATGTGGGGTGGATGACAGCACCAGGGAACAATCTTAAATGGGAAAAAAAAAATATACTACTTCATAAATGTAATTTAGCTTAGGATTACTTCCACGTGTCCATGTCTTCCATGGACTTGGAACACAGCAAGTCTTCCATGGATTTGGAACAGAGCAAGTCTTCCATGGATTTGGAACAGAGCAAGTCTTCCATGGATTTGGAACAGAGCAAGTCTTCCCCGTTCACATGAGGGAAATACATAAGGAACTCCATTTCCACAGGGGTTTCTCAACACCAAGCCCTTGTAGCTCCTCTCTGCAGGGATGGAGCTGTGGGAGGCACTCACCTCGCAGGGATTTGAGGGCCATGCTCCGGGAAGCCAAGCGCCCCATCAGCCGGGAGACAAGCAGCTGTAAATCCAAGCCCCAAGACACGGCAACGTCTGGGAGGCCGTAAGCAGTGACGGAAAACTTGTAGCCCCACTCATTATTGCTGCTGTCAGAGTGAAAGAGAAACTGCAGCCGTGGGCCAGCCTTAAAGGTCACTTTCTACAGAGCAACAAAACAGTCATTTTGCCAAATGTACATGACAGGAAAACGTTTCAGGGTAATGAATTCCCTTCAGCAACTCTGGGGTTTCAGTATTATGTTCTGGCCATAACAGAGCTAATTTCCCCCACCATCTCAATGAGAAACCCACAGTGCTAAGCAGGTAAAATTTCTATTCAAGAGCTTAATGAGCAATTTTATATATGATTGAGCTTTAAAAGTCAGAGCCACAAAAACAGAAGAGCAGCATCCCATTTGAGGACAGAGCACAGCCTCAGGAAGGGCCACAACTTGTTTTATGATATAAAAACTTGCAAGGGCAGAGTAAGTTTTACCCGTGTATTATTGGCATTTAAATATGATTATTCCTTTTCACTTTAACTGACTGCTCTTTTGGTAACAGGAGCAAAGAGGGATTCTTTACTCATTCACTCCTTTTATTTCCAGCATTGCAGACTTTCTTCCCCATCTCCTGTCCCCCACCTAAGAAACCTAATAAACACACCCATGCACAAAAGCACACATCCTTTTACATAACAGGTTTCCACAGGAATCATAAGGACTTCCTAAGACTGGATAAATAATTTGGTTCATAATTTTAAAGGTGCTCACCTTAGGCCATTTCTCAGTGCCAACCTTTGTATCGTAACGAGTTTTTGCCCCTCTGGCATCAGTAAACTCCAGGTAATCATACCTGTGAAAATTGCAATTCATTACTTCCAAATTTACTTTTTAAGTTTTGAGGGAGAATGGTTTTGTTTCTGGATTTTCACAAGTGCTGTATCTAAGTGCACACTGTCACTTCTTTCTGAACCACACCTTCATGTAACTGCTAAGGAGTTTATTTCATATTTCAATGCAGAAGTCCCAGCAAACACAGATCTGCCATCCTGCAGGACTCTGGAACTGGTAATGGATGCCATATCTAACATCTGGCAAATGCTTTAACTAAGCAGTAGCCTGATGTGTTACCAAGAGAAAGAGAGCAAAATAAATACCACAAGCACAAACTGTGGTGGTCACAGCATTATTATCAAACAGATCAAGGCCAAAGGAAGCAAAATTCATATGAACAGCATGTCTGTAAATTTGCCAGGAGAGGTAGCTTTCAGCACAAGGTCATTCAAAAATATACATTGTGTACTGCTCTGGACAATGAAAAAATTGAAATGGCACGTGTGGAGTGCACATTGAAACATGAATTGTCCCCTCTGCAAACAGACACTGGAATTTAACACAGCACAAGATTAAATTACCTTCTTTCAGTTTCACATTTTTCATCAAATTCCACCTCAAAGTAAGTTGCCCCATGACACAGGAAGACTGAGACCTCGTGGCAATTATTTTCATAGTTATGAGGTGATTCCATTGTCCAGGTTCTCAATACTACAGGCTGCTCCTGCTGCCAGCTTTCCATGTCTGTCTGTACAACAAAAATGCATTCTTAGATACAAAGGTAAGAAAAAAAAAATAAATGACCACACTAGATTTTTGTGTCTGTACTTTCAAGTTGCCAGATGTGCACACAAATGGCATTTAAAAGGCTACAGCATTGATTTACACAGAAATTAGCTCTGAAGACATCCTTGGTAATCATAATAAGGAAGCACTTCTAAAGCAAAACCCAGCCAGTCCACTGGAGGAGGAGACTCAGGAGGAGACTGTCTCACCCACAGGTGAGTACAAGTCTCCAGTCATGACAAAGAAACACTGGATGACTAATGCAGATTTCAACATCTATGCTACAGACACACAGATTTTATTTACATCACCACAAGCAGCGAAGCTAAAAATGTTAAGCATATACTATTTTTGTTTTCCTCTTCACCCACAGAATCCTCTCTTTCCTATCCACCTTCCAGGCTGCTCATTCCAGTTGCACTTTCTGACCACTTTTCCTTATCAGCAGATATGTTTGTCATTCTTCATTCAACATTTCATTACACATCCTACACTTTTAGAAGCTTTCTAGCTCTTTTCCAATGCTCACCAATAGAATCACCTCAGTTTTCTGTCTTTCTTGCAATTTTGCTTTTGTTTCAGAATGTTTAATAGTGCCCATGTCCTTAATTACCTTATGAGGTTCACTACAAAGGCTTTTCAGTGGTTCTATCAAAGTGCTGAATCCCTGTAGCAGAGTACAGTACGGAATGTCTAAAGTGCAAAAATCCAACAAGAAGATGACCTAGGAGCAAACACAGGTGTCAGGAAAATGCCAGATCCACACCCATGCCTCCCAGGAAGAGGATAAAATCCCATAGGTCACTTACCAGCTGACGAGTTGCCATAGCAAAGACAGAGCTACTTATTTTTTCAACTATTGTTTTGCCACTATATTGAGATAAGAGTGACTGCAAAATTGTTCTGATATTTGTCAGGAATTGGCCCACATCTAAAGAGAAAAAAAAAAAAATAATCTTTTATAGCTACCTTAAGGATTTGCTCCCACAATTCACTTTATCAAATATTAGGTGCATGGTGATGAGCACAAGGACAAATACAGCAGGAAAGGATCTGCTGCCCCAAGGCTGCAACACCCAACACTTCAGAGAAGTTTTCTGTGATATTTCTATTGTGGAAACAAGTCATGCTTATCAACAATATCACTGAAAAAATAAGGGATGAGTAATTCTCCCAGACTGTTTCAACAAGCTCCATGCATCCAGTAGTGTCCATACACTGCTAAGAAATGCAGCTGAAGTAAAAAGTGAGAGTAGGAATTTTTAACTACAGCCTTACTCCATTTTTAAATGTAATACAGGAACACAGCAAATTTATTTATAAACAAATAACATAAATATTGTGTAATTTTACATAAAATTACACCTTTGTTAAGTATTTGGCCCAATTTACTCAACACTGAGCTGCTGCATTATAAAAATCTAACAATCCCCCCACAAAAAAAAAACAACAAAACCCCTTCGATGTACCCAGTTTCTTAACCAACTTCTTGCTATTACAAACATTCAAGAAAGCACATATCACCACGCAGGAGTTTACCAAAATATGGGATGCTGTTAAATTAAAATGTTAAATGAAACCTGTAACTATTTGTTGTTTGGGTTTTTTTCAGTATTTGGCCCCCAAAACTTACTGAAATCCTTCCTGAAGATTCTCCCAACGTAAGATTATCAGTACAGCTAAAACTCCAGGTTGCTAAATATGCCTACTAATTATTTCCTAGAGAGATTAAAAATGCTATGACAGTTATGAGTATGCTTCAGGCAACCTTTGGTGATCCCTAATTATACTGCAATTTACAAAATCACATTTTAAAGTCCTGTATTGCCCCATATTTAATTCTGTATGCAATCCCAGCACTTACAATTTTTAAGTATTTCTACTGCAAGATCCTTGGCTGAATTATCAGTGCCTTTAAGCTGCAGATAGCACCAGGAAAGGAGGCTGCCCTGAACAGACCAGAATAAGGAAGACAAGACTGTGCCACTCTCTTGCTGTGCAACATCCAGCATCATCATTTCACACTGAAAAATAAGAAACATCCATGAATGTAATGGAGCCTCTTCTGCTGCAGCATGACACACAGTATGCACCAAGTAAGCTGGGATGGACACCAATCATCCCACTCACCCCAGAAAAAGATGAAATGCAAATGACAAGCAGCATGTAACACCCTGTAGCAAGTGATGGGCTTTGTTTTGATATATCACAACTTTAAATAGAAACAACTATATATGAGTCACTTGACGTTCTCAGCACAGTTTTTCTGCATATGTAAATAACTCTCCTTCATTTCCACCTCCCTTAGTGACATGCTCAATCCTAGCCTCTCAAAATGGAATGATTCCTTCAGTATCCCAGTGTCTCTCCATAGAGTCTTTTCAATGCTATGGAAAAACATCACATCTTACATATTTCATATTGGAAAAATATAATTCATTTCCTACTCTACTATTATGAAATGTCAGTGCTTAAAGGAAAACACTCAACTGACTGGAAAAGCTAATCCTACTGACTTGCACAGCCATGAACAGTGGCATCCAGGACAGGGAAGCTGTTCCTTAGTATCCATGGAAGCAGCTTGTGTTTGAGTGCCTCCAAAACTCATGACAAAGAAGCAGGAGCAAAGACAGTTACCTCTCTTGCTGCCACAAGCAGAAGGGTGTCCATGACTGATAATACTTCACTTATGTCAAAATTTGCAGAAACTCCTTTCTCTGGTAATAATAAGAGTCCACCTGGATCTTGATCACTAGAAAACAAAAATACTCTTACTAACCAACAACAAGGAGTTCCAAACAGTTCCAAACCAGAAATCTAGCATTTTTTGTGTCAAATCTGTAGAGATCCTACTGTGTAATTACAATGTAAATCAAAAGTTTGTGTTTTGATGACTCCAGACTAATTAAATCAATCCCAACCATCAGCACTGACGATTACTTTAAAAACTGGAAGACAGCCTAGGAGAAGCCTAAGAGCAATATACTGGGATTTGAGCACCAATCTTGCCCAGTGTTTTATAGAGCTATTCAGTTAGTAAATATATTGGGTAGTAGCATGTCCTTTCTAAACAACATTAGTTGATTACATCAGAGGATTATTGTTCAGGAAGTAACATTTCTAAAAAGGACTAAATACAAACTTATTAACAAATGTGGGGTCTCACACAAATATGCTCAATTTCAGGACCCCTTACCTGAAGTGGGTACACAACGATCTGAAGGCAAGATGTACAGATTGCTTATGTTCTTGCTCTGTGATGTTTTTCTAGAAAAGGAAAAATATTTATATTTATGATACATTCTGTTTTCGTCCTCTGTGACAAAGAATTCTAATTTCTGTGTTCTATTATTCATTTTTGTAAGAAAGGCAGGGTTAGCTCCTCTTTCTTTGGATAAGCTGCAGAGAGAAAAGGGGAAGGGTAAAAAGAGGCAAAGACAAAAAAAAAAAAAGGTTTTTACTTGAATGGGACAAAGTATGTATTATTTGAGAATAACAAGTCAGATTTGTCCTCTTTTCTGCATAAAGAAAGCAGGCACTAAACAAACAATTTCTCATTCAATGTTTACCATCATGGTGAAGAGCTGGTGTCGCCTGGTCTGTCTATCTGGGAAAAAAACTGCTGCTCCACTGAGTAAGGTGTTCTTAACTTCCTCTTTCAGCATTTTCATTGGCTTGAAGTTACTGTCCCCCATATCCACTACTGCTCATACAAAAAGGAAACAAAATTACAAGTTCTAATTAATACCTCATCTAATATATTAGAGGCATAACTGAATTAAATGTTAGTCTACACAGCTTCAAGCCCTTGCAATCCCATTATACACACAGAAAAGGAGGGGAAACTTTTTCACTTACAGCAAGAAGGATTTATATTATGAAAGAATGTATCTCTTCACCAAGTAAATGAATTCTAGGAAGATTATAACTTGACACTCATCAAAGCTAATATAATTTTCAAGATGTGACAGATTCTATATAAAGTGTTTTCCCTCTAGCTCGCTTCTACAGGAGACTCTTCAAATTACACTTGAATGGAGAGTGTGACACCCTACTCCAGTGAAATCTAATGTGTAATTCCCCTTCTCTTCACTGGCTCTAGAATCTTCCCTGTGTTCCTGTAAACCTCACAGTCCACTCCTGAGCTCATTTATACTGCTATGCAATATCAGAAATAAATAAACCCCAGTAATGTCATAGTCAAAGGGTCACATTCCCTGGTGGTACAAGCAGGTGACACATTCAAAAGGAGTTTTCTATTGCAGCTGTTTCCAGACCATGTTGTCAGAAAGTCTACAAAACCATTTCTTTGGGCCAAGGAAAAGTTTCTAGTGACAGACTAATTAGCACACACACTGACCTGAAGGAGAAACAAAGGAACAGGACCTGACTTGGCCTCTAGGAATGAGTATCTTTTCCCAAAATTTAATAGACAAAACAGTCAATATATATTGAATAAAAATTACCTTCACACAAATGTCTATAAAGTTCTTCTGCAGCTTCTGCGTGACCAGTTGTTTTGCTCTGAGGAGTTTCTTGAGGTTTAGCAGTTTTATTATCTCCAGTAAGTACAGAGAAGCAGCTCTGGAGAAGCTGCAACAGCAGTGTTTGAGCAAAGATACATTCTTCCCTTGGGCTGTAAGATACATAACAAATAGAAGCAAAAATTAGAAAAGCAGCTCCTTTGCACCAAATAAGTATTGCTATGAAAGTTCAGATAGATAAAAACCACTGAGTGGAGAGACATAGACAAAGGAAGTGTAGCTACCAGCTCAACTGATCTACAGCTTGAGCTTCTACATAACTTCATAGTTAGAAGTCCATATGGCAGCAGCAGGGAAATGTAATTTATGTAAATGATGTAGTTTAGGAAGAACAAACTGCAGTAACTAAACAAAGCATATTTTATTTATACACACACACACTGATTAGTGCTTCAGCAGACACTAAAAGAAGAAACTTACTTTTGGTGGAGTTTATTGTAAAAATTCCAGAACAGCTGCAAATCAAGGCCTGTGAAATCTAAAAATGACTTGTATTTTAATCCACTCTCCTTCTGCTGAACCTTAAAAAGGCAAAAAAAAAGCAGGATTGGAAAGTTTTATCTCTACAGAACACACTTATAAAACATAAATCTCTGAGCACTGGGCTTAAAGGAAAGCACAGCCATCTTTCCTATAAATTTGCAGCTAACATGAATTCCAGTTTAAGTTTTTTCATGGACAATCTGGTGCCTAAATGTGACAGTTCATGCTGAAACCTTATTCACAAAACCCTCCCCTCCTTCTGGATTTCTAGGATCCCATCCCTTTTCTCCACCACCAGAACACTTTATAACCTCTACCTCTCCATCTAATTTAATTGGAAGTAATAAACCTTCAGCAAACATACACAGAATTCTATTTTTCATAAATAAATTTTTCCACAACATGCTTTTTAACCTCGGTTCAGAATACCCCAACTTTTCTTTGCCCATTCACAACTGTTGTTTGCACAGCCTTATTCCTTGTAGCCTGGCAAACAGAAGCTTAAAAAACCTTAAGAAGTAAAAATACCAGGTCCTGTGCCAGCTGCTGGATGAAGTGAAGTGTCTTCAGGAGCAGAGTTGTGCCACAAACTGTGTCCTCCTCAGTCTTCCTGCACTGCAGGCAGCTCATGGTCCTGCAGGGCTCGTCCCGCAGGGGCCGCAGGTAGCCCAGAACACTCAGCCCTTGGACCCCGAGCCGTTCTGCTGAGTCTTGTCTTGTGCACAAGAACTTTATCATCAAGTACTAGATGGATATAAAAACAGCACAAGATTTGGGTTTAAAAGCTGGTACAAACTGGGCTTTTAAAAGGCATGAGTGCACGTTGGTGAGGACTGAGGGGGGAAGCCTTAGTCCTTTGTCTATCACTTCCAGAGGATTAAAATACTGAGCCTCAGACTCAGGCTAAGTTTGATCTCTCCCTGCTTCCAAAAAGTCACAGGGATCGTTCTATGACCTCTACAAGTTCCTGCAAAGTTTGTTAATTCATTATCAGCTCATTCATTGTGCACACACTGCTCCTCACTGCCACAGCTGCAGTATTCTTGCAGGTTAAAGAATTATTAGCTGCTTTTAAAAGCAAGCAGAAGATCAATATGTAATATTTAGAACATACTTTGATCAGTCTGTTCTCAGTGAGGTGCAGAGCACAAACCTGAAGGAACAGCAAGTCCTGCCATCCACATGCACTGGTTACTGTGCAGCAGCAATGACTTAGCAAGCAGCAACAGAGTCAGAAAAAATCCCAACTGACACAACAATGCCACCAATTATCTTAATTCCCACAGTGCAGGACTGGGGAACTACAACAGCTGATTCCAGAACCATGATCTGAAATGTAACATTCCCTCCAAATGCACCAAGCACTTAAAATCAAAACCATCTTTTGCCATTCTCAAAATGAAAGTCTCCATTCCCCAGGAACAGCAGCCTAACTGATGGAAATGCTTCATAACTGTTTGCCCACTGAAACAAGGACTGAAGAACCTGGCTCTGAAAGAATAAATGCTATGACTCCACAGGAGTTAAATGGTCTAGATACTAGAATAAAGCAACAATCATATTAAAACCAGTAATTTGCACATTATCACATAACTTAGCATTAGTACCACTTAACTACAGATATATATATGTGCATACAGAGAAAAAGAATAAAATTCAGAGGACAAAAGTTGAATTATTCATTTAACTAGAAGCCTATTAATTTTTTTCTCCATTCAGTAGAGTTCTCCCTCACAAAACAGAATTTATTTCAGTTGACAAAGAAAAGAGCCCCTGTTTGTTGTGACTGGGCCAAGGGGTTTTTGTGGGTTCTTACTTTGGAAACTCTGCATTGCTGCATTTTGACATCAACTTCATCCCATTCTTCTTCTACTTCAAACCAGCCAATAGGATCATCATCTCCTAAATCATCACATGAGCAACTGCTTCTGTGTATAAAAGAATGTAACACACTTTGTAAAGAAAAAGTTTAGAGACATTGCAAAGCTGTTGATACTCTACCAAAATACTTAGAGCATGTTACAGCTATAAAGATGAAGAAAGACAGCAGAAAGTTTCACAAACCCAAAACTCAATCACATGCAAGGTTAAAAAAAAAAAAAAAAAAAAATCAAGAAAATCCCTTTCATCTTAGCCCCTTAACCTCCCCTTACTCCTAAGCAACAGTTCTGAACACTGATTTAATAAATCTTAATTTTAAAATTTCTGTTATCATTGATCTGCACCCTAAGTAGAAGGTTTGTTTTGCTATATCCCTTTTATAATAGGTCTTTAAAACAAGTGGTATGTATATATGTGTATATATGTAATATATACATATTTTGTTCAACACATCAAATTGAGGCTCATTAAAATCAAACAACAATTAAATGATGCACCATTTTTAAGTCACTTGGAACAACATGCAGTAGTTTGAGCGGCATTGCAAAACGATCAAATGCAACATTCTTTTTCCATGCATGCATTGCAAAAATCCATTTATACCTGGTTTTTAAAAACTGTTTGAATTCCCTCAGCTTCCATTTGTCGTAGCTCTCAAACCTCTTGAAGTGCTCCTCAGCATGGAACTTTTCTGAGGCACCATTGTATGCAAACACCAGCCCGCACTGCGCTCCAATGGCACCTCGCCGGACCTGAAGGGCAAAGCCACACAATGCAGTAAGGAAAATAAAGAACTTATGACAAGCAACCAAATCCTGACAATCCTGGTCTCTGGAATTGCATAGGAAGATGAAACACATTTAATGTTATGAAAACTTCTGTAACACACTGAATTGAGATCATGTACATGGTTATTATTTAGTCTATTTATCACCCTGCCACCACCCTTACATTAACTACAATTCCACATATTAATTAGATATATTATACTTCCACATATTAATTCCCATTTTGTTTTCCTTTTACATTAAAAAAATAAACAAAACTAAAATTATGTTTCCCTATTAATATCACTACACTGCAAAACAACACAGCTGCCTCTCCAGCTCCAGTTAAAATTTACTTGCCAGAAGTCCATGTTTAAGACATAGAAATAAGCATTGTTGCTCTGGGAATGAAATAATACTATTGCTTTGCCTTAAGTAAATAAGTCAATTCAGCTGCAGAAACCTCACTGAAGTTTTGTCATGGCCATGAGATTTAATCACAAGACCTTCCTTTGAAACCAGGTAACAGTCACACCAAATTCAAATTACACTGGTGTCTCTAACCAGAATTTGAAATACCTTCATTTACTCTGAACTCACATGCTTTGTATATTGATATACACCTGCTATTCACAGAGTCAAAAAGTTATTTTAAACATAAGATAAAAGACCTTGCATATAAATCCACACACTTCAGAGAGAAACCATAAACCGAAGAGTCTCTGACTTGAGATAGATATTACAAGATATAGATAAAATCAATATAAAATACATGTCTTTACTACATGTTTTTGGCTCCCTGGAACAATTTAAGACCTCCTTTTCCTGAAGTTCCCTCATGTACACTGAAGGAAAATTCTAAAATAGCAGTATTTCATAATGAATTTAAATTTCAGTTCATATAAAAAATATCCAAATTCAATTCCACCAATAGGGGAAAAAAGTAAGTCTTCTACTTCAAAAGCTCACAGCAATTACATACCTTTAATCTAATTTGTGTCACTTGAAATGAAGATTCAGTTCCAGTAGAAAGAATGATACTTGCTCTGGTTTTCCCAGTTTCAGTAAGAAAACCTAAAGCAGCAGTGGAACAGAATGAGTCTGAATGAGTGCTAGTGCAAGGTGTTTGAAAGAGAATACTGGGATTGTGGGCTAAGGGGGGAAACAAAACCACAAAGCTTTTCCAGTGAAATGCCCATTAGCAAATGTTTCCAAATAAAAGGGACTACTTAAAAGATTGCATTTTGCACAGAACTCTCCAGGCAGTATCTCTCAGGGCACTGCAACATCTGCTGCAGTTTCAAGAATATTTCCTTATTAAAGCTTATTAGTAATTCTCCAATATTACTTTGGCTCATGGCTCTATTCACTGAACTCAGTGAACAGTCCCCCAAACTGTGACCCACAAAACAACAGTAGACAAGCCATAAAATAACTAAAGAATAAACTCAAATTATGCACATGAACTAACAGAGGTGTAAAACAAGCATTTAGAAAGTGCCTGATTTTCTGTTACAATGGCTTTCATTTACCAGTAGCACTGCACAAGACAATAACCTATTAAAAAAAAAGATTAGGTGGCATTTCACTTAAAAAGGAGATCAAGAAACACAAATCACTTTGTTTAGGTTGTATTCAATACATAAAAGCATTGCATTAACAGAGGCTTTAAGAGAGAATTACTAGGTACATGCAGTGAGAATTTCATTGATTTCTACAAACTCTCTCCCATCAATATTTGGGAAAGTAACAGAGATTCATGACTTCAACCCACAAAGTGTGCTCTAGGAGAATATTCCCTGTGGCAGCTCACTGCTGACTTCCACGTAGAATATTAATAACTCTCTCCAAAATCCAATCTTTTTGTTTGGTTGGCTTGTTTTGACAATAAACTGGTTTATGAGAATTCCATAGTGCTGCAAAATTGAATTGATATATTGTTTTCGTTTGGGTTTTTGTTTGTTAGTTTACCTATTTTTAATTACAAAACTTCCATAGCATAAAACTATAAAGATAGATATATATATATAAAAAGTAAATATGAAACTCCAACACAGCATTGTTAACAATTAAGTTTGGTGGAATCATCGAAATTAAATGATTTTATGATTCTAATGTTATGGATTTTAAGTCCAGGCTCTTACCATCCCCAGTCCATGGTTCTACAAGGAGGTTTTCAGGCCCTGATTTATCTTCTTTTCCCTTTACATCACATGCTTGCAGAGTGAGTCGTAAAGGCTTTCCTAAGTCAAAAAACCAACAGGGTTATCAAATTCATTTAAAATGGTAAAATATATTTTTCCATAGTTCTTCATTCAGAAAAAAAATGGAAAAAAATTACAATACTATGAGATTTTTACCACTGTCAGACTCAAAAAGGGGAGGGAAACTGGAATATGAGAGATACATTAATCTAAGGTAGTTGGAGTTTTGGATATAGACAGAAGGACAAAGAAATTCATGACAATTAATGTTCTTTCAACTGTTGTCACACTTTGGAATTCACAATCCCTGAAATACCACTTGTCTTACAAAAGGCATTAGCTACTCTGGGGAAAACGAACCAATTTTCCAAATTTTTGAAAGTAAACATTGATAATTATAAAATAATCCATGTATTCTTTGGCACAAGACAAGAAGTACTGAAAAAACATATTAAAAGGCAAATAAAGGGCAGAATTCTTCATGAGAGACCAATGAGAATCTCAGAAGCTGATACCTGAGAAAACACAGATTTATCAAACAAGTACAGCAAATACAGCAAAATCAGCACCTGATGCCAGACCATGAACAGCTCTACACTCATGACATACGCAGATTATAAAAACTTAATTTTAATTCATCTTACAAAAGTGGAAAAAAGAAAGAGCCATAAAGGGATGCTAATGGCATTACATTTAAAATGCATCTTAAATTTGTACATGCCTGCAGGAGAGAGCATTCACAGAGGCTCACTCACTCAAACAAATGTCTTACTGGAAGAAGAAAAATACTTCCTGCCAATTGCCTTTTAAGCAACACAAACACCATCTATGACCACGATGATACAGGGGCCATGATCTAGAAAATTCATGTTTTCTCTCTTGAGAAGATTCTACTTGGTTTAACACTTTAATCACAAAAAGCTGATCAACCACCAACTTTTTGGGCAGTTCAGCTGCTAGGCTGTGATTTCAATAAGTTTTTAATTAAGAAGATTTGGGTAATTTTAAAATCCACCAAGTGGAACAACTCAAAGCTGTATATTTTCTTAAGCCTGCAGAGTAAAGGATCCAGGATTGTTCCATTACCATATTTATAGAGCAGGTTCTGTCTGACTGCTGCCATGGAAGAGATAAGGGAGGAAGCCTTGTAAGGAGTGTCCAGATGATCAGTGATGGCACAAAGGGAACTCAGCACTTTGGCAACACTCCCCCGGGCTAAGGCAAAGGCCAGGAGTGTCAGCTCCACCTCTGGAGTAGTACAACAACTGTGAGGGAAAACAACAACAATGTGAAAAGAAAATCTGGGACATTCTGGTTTTCAATAAAGACAAGCTGCCACAGAATCTCTCAGGTGCCTGTTTCTTGATGTATTTGTATTTTCTAGATACTTAAAAAAGAGCATGTGAGCAAAGATGTAAAAATTTGATTTGTAGACTCTTCCAAACCACTTCCCACTGCATCAACCACACAAGCTCACCTTGTTATTCTGATAAGGAAGCTATCTACTTCTTCCAGAACATTTGGTGATAAGAAGCTTGAAAAATCTGTGGAGCCTGGTGTTAGGGATAGAGGTGGCATGTGCTGCAGTGCTTTCCTAGGAAAAAGTGAAACATAGTGTCAGGAAACCAGGCAGAATTGGAAAAAAGAGCCTCCTAATGTGAATTAGAGGCTTGAATCTTCATGCTTTGAGTGGGCAGGTCTCTACAAATTGTTTCTGAGTGCACAAAATCTATTTACACAGAGATTCTCTTCAAAAGGGAACAACAGCATTGCATTCTAGGCAGGGAAAGTTCAATGACTGCTGGGTAACCTTGAATCTAGTCTCAATCTCAGATTTAATGAGACAAACACATCAAGTAATTTTAAATTAAATCTGTGACAGCATTAGAAATAGCTTAGTGTCCAAGCACTGCTTTATTTTAAATTGGTCTAGAATTGAGCAAGAGCCTGTGAATAAAGTGAAAATTGATTTGAAATTCCCTCAGAAGAATAAGAGAAACTAAGAGAGATACTTGTTAGCTCAAATCAGATTTTTCTGAATTCCCAAAGATATTGTGATAATCCCTGAGACCGGAATTCTCAAGCGGTTTTACCAACATTATTCTATCCAATACTGAAGTTTTCAGTATTACAGTTATTCCTCCCAATTTTAAAGTTTGGGGTTTTTGCTTTATAATTCTAAACAATGAATCTCATTCCTGAAAGCATGATTTTAGTCAGGATTTCTCCATTATAATTTTTCAGTGCTTTATTAGCTCAGTGTTCATGTTATATTTCTAAAAAATATCTAAACTTCACCAAAACTGAAGGCCCTCAGTTTCAGCAAAGCCTGCAACTATGGGCCTAAGGCGTGAGCACGTATGGAGTTATCTAAACTTTGAGATTTCCCAGATGACATAAATTAAAAGATAGGCTTAGTGGACTTTAGCCTACAGGATTCATTAACCTAATGACAGCCCTGCTCTTCAGTGTGGTGACATGGTGCTAACTGAGCTCTGTACAAGCTCATGTGGGTGTGGAGAGGTTTTATTAGGATTCCAATCCTTCAAGTCATCCAGCAGAAGTGTTTGGCAATCTAACAGGGAAACGTTACACAGAAAATGGTCAACCACCACAAGCAAACATTTACATGGAGATGGTGCATATACTCAACTATATCCCCATAAAATGCATGACAAAGCATCACCTAAGTAGAAATCTGCTGAAAATTAAGCTAAATTAGTCTTCAGTCCTAAGGGGAAGATGTTGATTTTATTGATTATTAATACTAGACAAGAAAAATGACTTAATTTTAGGCTGCTCAAAGTCATTACAAGTAAATGGATCAGTGAAAAATCTTTTTTTCAGTGTCCACTAAGTCATGGTTTAACAACTAGATGAAACAGCCAGGAGAATTACACTTGTTCTAATATGTGCAAATGGATAAAAGAAAAACATCAAAAATCTGACCAATGAGACAGAAAAAGATGTTTAAACACCTTAATGGAGGGAATGTAAACCAGTCACATACAACAGATTGCTTACTAAAGCCAGAAGTATTTTTTTTTTTTAAATAAGAAGTAGATAAAATCACACCCTGTGTAAGTTTGGTACTTACTGAGTGTTCTGTAAAATGGTGTGAACAAATGCTGGGTTGGTTTCCATGGAAGCTGTCACCAGAGAGGTCAGCAGGGACCAGTACCAGATGGCCGAGGCGTCGCACACAGACACTCCCACCTTCTTCACTCGCTGGTAGCCCACGGCCCGCAGCCCGTGGATCCTGGTGTCACATCCATCACTAAGGCAACGCTTGATGTTTATCTGTACATCTGTCAAAACACAAGTTAGAATTTTTTTCCCATTTCTTCTGCTAGATTAGAGTTAGAAGAATCCAGCTATTCCAAATATTAAATTAGTGCGGGACCTCTTGGAAAAGTAATGGCAGATACGGAACAGCACAACCACACACACTGTGCACCCTCTGGTCTGGAAAATTTAGCCTTGGCATTCCATTACAGATGCTATGGCTAGAAACTGGAAAAAATTATAATAAAATATCCTCAAAGTGGAAAATAGATTGTAGATTATTTCACCAGTACCTTCCTACCTACATACATAGGAAGTGTCTTGGAAGCAAGTGGTTGTGGAGATAATAGGGAGAAGGAGCAAAGCCCAAAGGCAAAGTTTAAAGTTACATAAAAATTTTCACACAAGTTCTTGACCATTTTGCACAGATGGCATTGTCCTGATTACTTTTGAGGAAAAACATCCTTGCTGCCCACTTCTGTGGCAGTGAAAGCTCCTCTCAGGGAAAAGCATCTTTTGGGACTGAAGGGACAAAATTCCTGAAGCTGCAGAAATCATCTTAGGAAGGAGCAGCTTTTCTTGATTGATTCCAATATAGCACCCACAGAGCTAGCAGAATCAAAAATAACACTATTTAAAAGCAAAAAACCTGCCTTACACTGGACCAACCTCAGTTTCAGTACCAAAAGGGAGCAGATTTTTTGCTAGATACTATCAGCCAACATATGCTTTCACTCTGCAAGCAAGGATATTTTGAAACTGCCCCATGTCTTCACATTGAAAGGCTAAAACTGCATCTTTAGTCATTTTTCTCTTCAACCCTTAACCCACATTGCAGAGGCCACAAGAAAGGCTCAGAAGACTCTCTTACAGGCTAGAAATTGAACTAGAATTAAAACAATTCCTCTGACCCAAGGACACGGCCCAAAGTGTCACCCCTAGTGACTGACACCTCAACACATCTCTCCATGATCTACCCAACCTTTCACTTTCCAAAAAGCAGCAAAGCAGTATCCCAATGGTATCTTTATTGACTCACACATCTGACTAATGTTAGCGTTTTCCAACAGTGTTACGTAGCCAGTGATATTGCTTGGAATGTGAACATCTCGGACCTCCTGGAGACTGCTGGCATTCCTTCCCACTGCCACTGTGACTTGCTGTGGCATGTAACTCTGGTCATTAGCTGCCACTGCAATGGACAGGTGTCTCAAAACCACATCTGGTTTCATCTTTAAACTGCAAGGCAAAGAAGAGAAAACGGTTCTTGCGAGGAGAAGGTAAGTCAAGCACCGTGCTTTTATTATTATATACCATAATATTATACATGTGTATATATAATAGGTATTACATTGTTATTAATTTTCCCCATTATTATTATATATTTTCCTCCTTATTACTCATTTCCTCCTCTACAAACACAAATAAATCATCTGAAATTTACCTAATGCTTCACAGGTGTTCTTAACCTCACCATGGTGAACAAGTTAAAAATTTTTGATGTAGAAAACAGTTGCCTCTGAGAGACTGTAGAATTTTATATTTATATTTTAAACTGAGAATTCATTCCTCAGGAATAAAAATGCAATGTTAATAATGACTAAAATGAGATGTTTTTTCCTTTGAAACATACATTCTTAGATCTACCACTGAAAAAAAACTACTGAACATTTCTGTTTCATTGAGCATTTCTGTTTCATGGAACATCCTGGACAGTGACGAAGTGTTTCTATTCAAGTACCAACCACTGCATCTGTATTACAGCTTGGAAAGCTTCACTATACAACAAGGCTTTTTGCTGCATTGTTGCAGCTTTTTGTCACCACAGCAGATACAGGCTTTTTACAGGTAACCTTTTATTTGGCAGTCAGGCTTTTAAATTTTATGCAGAGATTAATGACTTCTGCTTTTATCTGTATTCACCTGTCATTAATTTCAGCTGTTTTCAATTACATCTGTATTGGGTTTGTGTGACCAGGTTTTAGCAGTGGGAGGCTACAGGGTGTGAGACGCTGCTGGAGGCTGGACCTTTGTCCCCATGGGGAGAGCAGTGTGCACTGGAAGAGGTTTGCTGGCAGGATTTGTGATCCTGTGGGGGACCCATGCTGCAGCAGCCTCTTCCTGAAGAACTGGTCTCCATAGGGGCTATTCACTTAACATCTGGACTTGATGATCCTTGGGGGTCCCTTCCAACTCAGTATTCTGTGGTTCTGTAACTGCATCCCACTGGAAGGACCCACACTGGAGCACTTTGCAGGAGCACCATGGAAGGGACCCTACACTGGTGCAGGGAAGCATGTGAGGAGTTCTGTCCTTGAGGAGGAAGGAGTGGCAGAGGCAGCATGTGATGAACTGAGTGCAGCCCACACTCCCCATCCCCCTGTGCCTCTGGAGGGGAGGAGATAATTTCTCTTCCGTTTTTTTCTAAGCCTGGGAAGAAGGAGGGGGAAGATTTGGTTTTGTTTCTCCTAACCCCACCCTGATTTAAAAAACTGAACTAAATTCCCTGAATCAAGTCTGTTTTGTCTGTGATGGCAGCTGGTGAGAGAGCTCTCCCTGCTCTTGACCCAAGAGCCTTTTGTTACATTTTCTCTCCCCTGCCCACTGAGGAGGGGAGTCATGGAGCAGCCTTGGAGGCACCTGGCATCCAGCCAGGATCAATGCACCTCAAGCCTCCACTGGCTGTCAGCCTGAGGACTCGGAGCCCCAGCCCCAAGCTCACCGGATCCAGTGGGATCGAGCGCTCCCGTCCGACTGCCAGAAGGAGGACGTTTCTCCGTTCGTCATCTTGTCGATATCGGCGGAATTGGAGGAGGTTTCGATGTGGGTGTAGCACTTTGTGACAGACTTCAGCTTGTCTGACTCCTGATTACCATTCAGATCACTGGGGTATTCTGCAAAAAAAACACTCAATGTTTTTCTTTGGCCTGTTTGGAGCATTGTTATGCCTTTGTAAGAACTATCTCACGCAAATTAACTTCTTGGCACAGAACACAGCCCCTGAAGGACTGTTTCTAACAGAAACTAGAAGAGAGCAAAGTTTCATTTCAGATGAAATTGCAATAATCTCCATCTACCACTCTCAGTATGAAAACACCTCCATTCCCTGGAGTTCAATAGCCTTTATCTACCCCTTTCATTACTGGCCTCAACAGTGCTTTATTATTTTTGTGCCCAAATACAAACAGATGAAAGGCAAAAGTAAATTACAATGAAGAAAACTTCAATTCATGTATTTTAGGGAAAGGACAAAGCACTCTCTTTCCCATGTAACTTGATCTATTTCAATAGAAGTGCAGAAATCTGAAAATATCTAGTCAAGCTGTAAAGAAAAGGAGCCCTCCCTGTAGGGACCAGGCCAGTCCAATCAGAGATACAGTATAAGATTCATCACCTCCAGTCCAAAATATTAAAGTGTCTTTTAATGCTGAACAGTTAACTTCACAAAACATCCACCTTCACACGGAAACTAAATTTCTAGCAACTAGTAAAGATATTTGACTGAATACAGAATATCACAAATGAGTAACCATCAATTCTGAAACAAGCCCAGAGAAAGATAAGAACATTCCAGAGTGTTACTCATATTGCTGAGTAGTTCAGAAATTAATTTATGTGCTTCAAAAAAACAAGAAAAATCCACAGAAGCATGTAGATCAACTTCATAAAACATTAAGCTGTTAGAGGTGACATAGTAAAGAAAGCTTTTCATTTTATCTGTAGTCTCTTTTTCAAAGCCATGGTGACACTATCATCCTGAAAGAGAAGGGAGGACATTGCACACCTCTCTCTTTGAGGAGAAGTCGATCCAAAGAATCCTTCAGCACGGAGGAGCGCATGGTGCAGATGTTGTTGAAGTACTCCAGCACTGGGTAAGGGATGGCAGTGCTGGAGATGCGGTTCCGGTGCAAGAATCTCAGGATCATCGAGGCGTGAAGGCCCAGGCGCTCTTTCGACTCAGAAAATATATCAATAAACCCTGGAAGGAGACATCATTTCCTTAGGCACCACAATGTAAGAAGGATGTAGAACTATATTAGAGTATGGAGCTCAAGTCTACAACCTCTACAGCAGGGAAAAGTGCAGGAAAATGTTTTTGCCAGTGACTTGAAATGCCTGAAGGAGTTCAAAACAATTACCAAAAAATCTTAGGTTTATTTTGCTTCCCCAAACCCTTACCTTCAAAATCTAAGTGAAGCAGCTGCTACTTGGTTAACAATCACTCACCCTGAGCTACACTGAGCTCTTCTCTTGGGAATTGTGAATTATTCCTAATGCTTTCCACCAACTTGGTGAGAAATGTGAGCTCCTGAGCAGTGGTACCTGAAACCCAGTGCATATACATGCATAGAACAGTACTCTCTAAGTCATCTCCTCTGAATTCTCTGCAGCAAATTCTAGTGTTTCTTGTCTGATCCTTTAAGGCAAATCCCCTTTAGCCACTTATCATCAAATGCTTGGAAGCCAGTAACTGATACTTATCCCAGAAATCAAATTCTGTAAACTGACACTTTCTGAACTATAAACCATAAAACCTGAATTATGTTTTATTAGGATTTCAAATGCTGAATAACAATATAATAATAACAATAAAATATGTGAGTCATCCCCTAGAACAGATTCCATGGAGGATTTATTCCTCCAGTTACCAAGTACAAGACTGCATCAGCTGGGCACTCACCAAAATTCTGCAAGGTACATTTTCTGTCTGTGAGATAAACCAAACAGGGGTAAGACACTCCTCAGTCACACAGAGAAGGAAACAGTGGTTATTTGTGAAAGGAAGTTCTGCATGCAATTCTGGGAAATGTTTAATTTACAACAACTCCACTTGCTTGACACTAAAGAACCAAGAACCTTCTGGAGAATGGCTTTGATAAGATTAGGACAAGCAATGCTATTGAAGCAATTTATTGAAGCAGCTTCTCTTCTATGGGGCAGGGCTTGGGAAACCTTTTCTTCCAACACTCTGCTCTCATACCTGGCACCAGTGAACAAGCTTGCAGTTGCCTGATTACATGGCTCAGCTCCCCCTGAAGATTTGCTCCACTAGAATTCTTGAGAGCCTCCAGCATATTCTCCACATCTACAGTGCCATCTCCTTCAGCATCAAATTGTGCAAAGGCCTGAAGGGTAACAAAAAAAAAATTATTTCAGCCTATTTCCTTAAAGCAAGACATTTCATAGAAACCATAGCAACAAATGTTGTAACACTTTTACAACAAAATCAAAATAATTCATTCCCCAAAGTATTGAATTCACGGTAACAGGAAGCAGGCTGGCTGGAAATCTGCAGTGTTTAGCAAGTTTGAAGGTATTTGCACTGCCTTCCCATAAAAGTCAATGGAGTCATGCTTAGGTGGAGACAGCCCATCATATCCACCAGTGAATCAGCAGGATCCATCCATGGCTAGCTGGGACTGTAAGGAAGGAGCTTAGCAAAAAGCTCCTCAGCTGAAGGGTGGTTTGGTTCCAAAAGCCACACCTTTGATTACTCATCACTGCTGCATCCCTCTCTCACTGCATCCACTCAAATTCCTTCAGGGTTTACATATTGTCTTTATTTAAGAAATTGTCCTAAGAACAGTAATATTTTTTATTTGATTTTTCCTTCCATAAACTGTCTTCCTACACCAAAAATCAGTTTAATATAGTTTTTCTAAGTATTTTTGAAAACAGTAGAGAGAGTTAGAAAAGGATTGGGATTTTTTTTTTATTGAAGAGAATGACTGGCAGCTTTATTAACTTTGACCTTAATAAAATTTTTAATATAAAAAGTTGTGTTGAGCATGTACAAAAAGTAACTCACACAGCATTTCACAACTTTGAAGTAACAAATGTAGAAGGTATTGTTATTCAGTTGAGCCTATAAATCAGAACTAAGCTCATAAATGTAATTTACTTTAACTAGCTATTTCAGAGAACTCATGATTCAGTGACACACTACTATAAAAAATCTGGCTATATTTTCACAATCAGATTTAATTTCGAAACAAATTTCTGTGTAACTGCTAAAAATGGAACTTGTTCCAAAAGAGAAATGCAGAATTTCAGGAGCATCCACCTTTTTCATATAAATTGGGAATGCACTTACAAAAGATATTTCTTTACAAGCAAGACTTGAGTCTCACTGCCCTGAACTTTTATTCCAAGCTGAGCCACACAAGCCAAGCAAATCTGGTCTCTGAGAACAGATGATCTCACAGGTGTCTGAGGCAGGGGATCACTGCTGCTCAGGAGGAAGCTCCTGCTTCACTCTCTGGGTTTGTTACCTGATTATCAGACTTGATGTACCATTCAGAGCGCTATCCTAGAGAGTAGTAACCTGAAATAATTAGCTCAAAATAACCTGCCAATTAACCATGACATAATTACACCAGCAAAATGAGAGCAAAGTCCTCAGAAGACAACAGAACTGAAACCCAGTCTTTTAGCTGACTAAAGTTCTCATGGCACTTCTGTGGCACAGAGCGGGATTTGAGCTTGGGAACTTTATAATGTCTTATTACACAGACAGCTGAACCCGAGCTAATAATGATCACCTTTAAAAAATTATTTTGAGCAGCAAAGCTGGTGCTGAGCATCCAGCAGGCACCAGGGCCAGTCTAGCCCAGGCACTGGGCAGATCCCAAAACAAAAACCCAACACCTTTGATTGAGGACAACAAGCCAGAGGGAATTAATTTTAACAGACATAACTCAGTTGCCAAAACAATTCAGTGTACAGTTTCACACCATTCTCACCATTTTTCCTCATACCTGAAGTGAAACTGCACAATTACTAAATGACAAATCGAACAAGTTTTGTGATGTTACTGGTGACAATAAAACACAAGGCAACAAGGCTGAATCTGCTGACAACTACTTTAAACAAAATTTTTATAGTCTCACATAAGGAGGGATTACTACATATATGCTTTTTCTGACACCTTAATGTAGTATTTTGTTATTTTATTTTTAAACTCTTCCTCTGATCTCAGGAGATTACCAAACCTAGAACTCTAAAATTATTTTTTGACTGCTCAGTATAAATTAAACTCTGTATTTGACCAAAACCATACATAATTTCCACTGCTGTCCTGTGTAATGGGGGGAAAAAAATGAGTGTCAACCTGTACTCCAAGAATTTTTGAGCTGTGTGCAGGACTGGGACATGATACAATTCAACAGCAGCCTTACACAACCCAGCTCATCCTACTCCTAAATAAATGCAGTAACTCCACACAGTTCAACCCTGACCACGAAGAAGCATGTGAGAAACATCATTCATAGGAAATGATGGGTGAGAGGGTTGCTTGGAAATATGGCACATGGAAAAATCAGCCCCTCATCTCACAGCTCAGGAGGTGGATGGCACAACAAGGTATCTGAAAGGTGACCTGGGAGAACTTCCTATTTCACCCTCTGCTCTCAGTACAACTGCAGCACAATTGTTGCCAGCCAAATCTGGATACATGACATGACAACCGCTGAAGCAGTACTAAAAAGGATTCAGAGGTTCAGTTTACATAGAAAACAGATTTTGCATTTAAACATTGTTCATAAAACATCTGAACTCTGTGCTCAAAGCCCTGCACTGAGACAGAGAAACTGAAAGGGCAGATCAAACCTGGGCTGTGCCAGACTGGACTCCACAGACATTAAAAAGTGAAACCCATTGACCTGCCACCCCTAAACTGCCTTCTCCTCAGTGTAAAAGGAAAGCTCAAACACCACAGCTCATGGGTTAGTGCCAGAAATGATGACATCAAGTTCCACAGAACTCTCAACATCTCGACTTTGCAGGGCAGACCAGATGTGACCACACATCCGCGCCACGCGAAATCCTGTGACAAGCTTTTTCCCCCCTCCCTGGAGCAGGAAATGAAACCAAAACAAATAGATTCCTCATGCAGAGGAGGACATGAAATACAGACAATCCTCAAAATATTTCTGCAGCCCACAAAGCTCAGCCGTTTGTGCCAACAGGAAGAACCCCAATGGACTCATTTCACCCTTGGCTGCTGTTACAAATGAAGATGTGCTCGTTACTGGCTCTTCTTGTGAAGGAACTGGAAGTGGAGGCAGCATTTCACCAAGCTACTTAAACCAGTCTGGTAAAAACACATCTATCTGGGCATGAAAATGAATCTCCTTCCAGTTTCCAGGAGCCTTGTTCACCTGTCAGCACTGATTTGAGGCGTGTGTGTGTGATTTAACAGTTTACACAGTTGTTCTGCTACTCGGGAGCAAAACAAAGACAGCAGGAAGTGACTGCTGAGCCTCAGGAACCGCTTGCACTAAGGAATTCAGACACAGCCACTTTCTCGAGTGAGTGTGGAATTCCCAACAGGGTGTTCTGCTGCATTTTGGATTTCTACAGAGCAAAGCTAAAGCTTAAGTGTTCTAGACATTAAATTCTCCATATCCTTTCCCACAGAAGGGGAAAACTGAAAATCCCAGCAGAAAGGAAATTACTCTCTTTAAACCATTAAAAGCTGCCCATACCACCTTCTGGCTGTGGAGGGGGATCTCTGTTACACTACTTCCTTACAAGTTTTCCAAAAGTCCTACTCTGCAATAAAAGAAATGCTTGACAATTTCACTGCTGGTTTTAAAAAGCTACAATAAAATCCAGCGTGGTAAACTTTGACTTGCTGATAACACTAGTAAGTATCAAGAGGAATTACTCAGGCAGGATTTCCTACCTGTGTTCTCACCACACCTGTGCTCTCAGCTGCACCAGCAGCAGCAACAGCACAAATACTGCTGTAAACACCCATTTTCTTCTTAAGTGGCTGCTGAGCATGATCACTGATAACTGACTTTTTTATTTTTTTAAGGGATATCTGGAGCTGACAGGCTGTGTATCAACAGCAGCAGCCGCTGTTCCAACCCTGCAGAACCCTCTGGCCCGGTCTCTCCCCACATACCAGGACATTTGTCCGGGCTCTCCAGGGTCGTGTGGATGGCCACGGAGCCGCCAGTACCCACAGCGAGGGCTCGGGGACACCGACTGCCAGCAGCACCCCGGAGCTTCCCCCGCCTCCCTTCCCCCGGCCCGGACAGGGCACCCCCATCCCTGGGAGTGTCCAAGGCCAGGCTGGACGGCGCTCTGAGCAACCCGGTTTGCTGGAAGGTGTCCCTGCCCGTGGCAGGGGCTAGGACGAGATGGTCTCCACGGTTCCTCCCTGCCCGAGCTATTCCACGATCGTTGCGGACGGCGCTTCCCGCCGGCTCTCACCTCCTCGCTCTCCCCGCGGGACCCGGCCGCCAGCCGGGACACGCTCTCCAGCACCTCGCAGAACTGCTCCAGGCTCACGGCCTCGTCGCCGCGGCTCAGCCGCTCCTCCAGCCATCGCACCAGCGCGCTGTGGTGCCGCGACACGAGCGGCTCGGGCAGGGCCGCCTCCCGCAGCCGCGCCGTGGCCTCCCGCAGCCGGGCCTGCTCCAGCAGCACCTCGGCCGGCGGCAGCGCCGGCGCGGCCGCGCCGGGTTGGGGCGCGCCGGTCGCCCCCTCCATGCCCTCTTCGGCGCCCTCCTCCTCCTCCTCGCTGCTGTGGCTCGCCGCCGTCCCCATGAGCCGCTCGGGAGCCCCTCGCAGCCGCCGCCGGTGCCGCCGCTCCCGCCGGTCCCCGCCCGGCCCGGCCCGGCCCGCCTTAGTCAGCAACTTCCCGCCCGCCGCACCTGTCAGCGCGGGGCCGCCACACCGCCGCAAAGCGCCGCGCCGCCGCAAAGCGCTGCCGCAAAGCGCCGCGCCGCCGCAAAGCGGCTCCCGGGGCGGGCCAAGGCGGAGCCGGGGGCGGGGACAGCGGGGGCGGCTCGGCCGTGGGGAGTCCCGGGGCACCTGGGCCGGGATCGTGTGGAGAAGACTGAGGCGGGGATCTTATTAATTCGTAGAAGTATCTCCAAGGGGTGCCAGCAGGGCGATGCCAGACTCTCTTCCGTGGTGCCCAGTGACGGGATAAAGAGCAATGGCCCTGGACAAAAACACGACAAGTTTCAACTCAACATGAGAAAAACTCCTTGGCGTGAGCGTGGCAGAGCACTGGGACGGACTTGTCCAGGGAGGGTGTGGAGTCTCCCTCTCTGGAGAAATGCCGAACTCACCTGGACCTTGCTGTGTCACCTGCTGCAGGTGACCCTGCCTCGGCAGGGGTTACACTGGCTGATCTCCAGAGGGCCCTAACAGCAAGAGGTTCTGTGAATGTCCTTATGAACAACGCCATTAGGAGGAGGGTGCTGAGGCGCTGGCACAGGGTGCCCAGAGAAGCGGTGGCCGCCCCATTGCTGGCAGTGTTGGAGGCCGGGTTGGCCGGGGCTTGCAGCAGCCCGGGCCAGTGGAAGCCGTGGCTCCCCAGCAGGGCTGGGAGATGTTTTTTTACGCTCCATGACTGCGGGGCCGCGCTCCGCTGCCACGCTGCCGTAAAGCGCGCCCTCGGCCCGGCCGTCCCGCGCACGCGGCGCCAGACGTGGTTGGCCTCCGCGCTGCCGTGCGGCGAGGAAGCCGTCGTGCAAGCGGCGCGGTGTCGCGGCGCGATGTGGCGGGGCGCGGCCGCGGCGCTGCTGGGCCTGGCCGCCGCCTGCCTCCTGCGCCGCGGGTTCGAGCCCCGCGCCCGCCTGCTCAGCGCCGCCGAGCTGCGCCGCTACCGGGGGGCGCCGGGCGAGCCCGGGCTCTACCTCGCCCTGCTGGGACGGGTCTTCGATGTGGAGCGGGGCCGCAAGCACTATGGGCCCGGCGGCGCGTACAGCGGGTTCGCAGGTACCTCCGGCGGGGCGGGGAGGGGGGTCAGCCCCGGGGGTGTGTGTGTGTGTCACCGCCTGTCACCCCCTGTCACCGCCTGTCACCGCCTGTCACCGCCTGTCACCGCTGGCCGGGGAACGCACTCCGTGCCTGGGCCGTTCATTCCCCCGGGCTGGGAGGAGGGAGCGCTCAGCCCCTGTTCGGGGAACACTCTCCAAGGCTGGGGTCGCACCCCTGGCCGGGGGGTTCACCCCTGGCTGAGGAATTCACTCTGTGGCTGGGGGGTCTCGCCCCCGCTGGCCCCGCAGGCAGAGATGCCACCAGAGCGTTTGCCAGCGGCGACTTCACCCCGGCGGGGCTGGTGGACACCGTGTCGGGGCTGTCACCCGCGGAGCTGCTCTCCATCCACAGCTGGCTGAGCTTCTACAGCGACAACTACGAGCCCGTGGGTAGGTGTGGGTGGCTGTGGGTGTGGGTGGGGGCTCACACAGCGGGTGGATGTGCAGGTCCCGACCCAGCCAGGTCTCCGGGGTCTGCTCCCCTCCAAGGGAAAGTTGAGTCGTGGTCCTGCTTGGATTGTCTCTGCCGAGCACAAAGCATGGAGCCAGCCTGAAATCACCAGGATTCAGGAGAATGTAGGGGCAGCAGCACAGGGAAACTGTTTTGGGGAATGGCTTCTGGGGTGTGCAGCTGAAACTGGCTTTGGTTTTCAGCTCTGTAATGAGTCTGGGCTTAAGCTTATCCTGCATGGATTTATTAATACGGGTAAATTGCTGTGTGATCCAAGGGTTGAAGGATGTAAGCTCAGTTCGGTTCTAAAATTGGGCCATGGTGACATCTCCTTTTATTTTTGTCTTTAAATAGCAAATTAAAAATAAAACCCCAGCAGAACTATGTATTTTCCTTGCCTGGAAACAGGTCTGTGGTCTGGAAACACTGTGGTCTTAATTGATCTCCTCTCCCAGGGAAGCTGGTGGGCAGATTCTATGATGAAAATGGGGCACCGACAGAAGCCCTGAGGGAGGTGGAGGCTGCCATTGAGGAAGCTCTCAAATTGCAAGCACAAAGTGATCAGAAGAAGCAGCAGTTCCCACCCTGCAACTCTGAATGGAGCTCTGCTAAAGGCACACGGTTCTGGTGCTCCAGACAGAGGTAAGCTTGTCCCCTCTGGAGCAGAGGCTTTTTTTGGGTACCCTGTGCTTTGTTCCTGCCTCTCCTGACAGGAGGGGTGTGGGAAGATGTCCTGCAGCCACCACACTCCATGGGCAGCTGAGCTCTGGGACCTGGCACAGGCTGTGTGTGCAGTGGTGCTGCCAGGGCTGGAATAAGCCAGGCATGGCCTCTGTCCCTGCCTGAATTCCCAGGGTTGTTCAGGTGGGAAAAGCCCTGTGAGACCACTGAGTCCAACCATTCCCCCAGCACTAACCTGTGCCCCCAGGTGTCACATCCACACAGCTCTTAAATCCCTGCAGGGATGGGGCCTCCACCACTGCCCTGGGCAGCTGTGCCAATGCCTGGCCACCCTTTCCATAAAGAAATTTTCCAACCTCAACACCCTTTCCATAAAGAAAGTATCCAACAGAAACATCCCCTGGCACAGCTTGAGGCTGTTTCTTCTTACCCCGGCCCTGTTCCCTGTTAGCAGAGCCTGACCTTCACCTGGCTGCACCCTCCTGTCAGGGAGTTGTAGAGAGTGAGAAGGTCCCCCCTGAGCCCCCCTTTCTCCAGGCTGAGCCTCTTCTGTCACCCTGGAATCAAAGAATTTACCACACATGCATGTGATCTCCTGTTCTCAGCAAAACAGGACAGAAATCCTGGTAGGACTGGGATTCAAACAGGTTCTGTCACCTATCAGGAATACAAGCATTAACCTGTGCTTTTCAGACAGTTTCACAGCCTGACACCACAACATTTTCACTTAAACTGCATAAAAATGAGGTGAAGCTTTGAATAATCATTTCCTGCTTTCCTGTTAGTAGCTATCTCTCAGCTTAGGGACTACTTTGTCTGAAGATGAAATCATTTCACAGGCCACACTGCAAAGTGCTTGGGCTTCATGTCAGCCCAGCAGCAGCACTGTGTGCCCCAGGGCTCTGCTTCTGTGTGTGCCTGAGCTTGGGGACAGCCTTGGGACCAGGTGTGTTGTGGCAGTGACTTGTGTAAGAGGCTTAAAAGCTGCAGTGGTTGGGGAACAGGCAGGACTTGGCCCATAGAGAGACACTTAGACATAAAGAGACATGATGAGTTAGCTGGGGAAGTACTTTTTCTTCTGCCCTAGTTCTCCAAATCCCTGTTTAGTCAAGGCTCAGAAGGCCTACAAGAACCTGCTCTATTGGAAGGTGGCCCTGCCTATGGCAGGGGCTGGACTGGATGATCTTTAAAGTCCCTTCCAACCCAAGCCACTGTGATTCTGTGAAGATGTGTGGTCACCTGTGAACATTTAGGTACCTCCAGAAAAGGCATTTTGCTGTGCTCCAGAAAGCTGTGCTCCCTCTAGCAATGGAAGCATGGAATACAGGAGTTGGTCACTCTGAGGAGGGTAGAGCCTGCAGCAGCAGTGATGAAACCAGCTCCAGGCTACAGGTTTCTGCAGCACAGTCAATAAAAAGATAAAGGCTGTGGGATGGTGGCTGTTTAAACAAAGCCTGGATGTGGCCCTGGGTGCCAGGGTTTAGTTGAGGTGCTGGGGCTGGGTTGGACTCGATGATCTTTAAGGTCTCTTCCAACCCAGTCAGTCTGTGAATTCTGTGGAAGCAAAGCCTACCTCACTGTTAGTTCTAGTTTCCCCAGATGGTCTCAGTGTTTTTCCTAAGGATTCTCTATTGACTGGAAGCAATAGGTGGGTTTGAATTGTAATTGACTTTCACTTTCCGTTCCTAGCGGGGGAGTGCAGCGAGCCTGGGCCGGGGTCCCGCGGAAGCTGCACCGCCCCGGCTCGCAGGGCACGCAGTGCGTGTGTGTCAGGAGCTCCGGGCCGCCCTGGGGCCAGCCTGGCTCCTCCCAGCACAGCGACAGAGGCGACCTGGATCACCCTCAGCTGCAGCAGTACGAGGGCTGCCATCCCCTGGCCGAGCAGTGTGTCCTCCTCACGGGCTGACTGCAGTGAACCCTTGCACTGTGGCTGGGCAGCTCCAGCTCCATCCCTCCCACCTGTCCATGCAAAGGGAGCACTAACAATCTCATGTTATTTGTGATGCTTTGTAACATGTGGAGATGGAGGAAACGCTTCAGCAACATTAGTGGCTAAAAAATCAAGTAACAGGATGCTTTCTTTATTTCTATGGGAAGCATTTCTGCACCTGGGAACAAATTGTTAGATGCACAGCCTGAATTGTATTTTAGAACTGCTTCTTGTGCAGTCAGGAACTGGATGTTTGTGTGCACAGTGGTGGGACAGTGTGCTGTGGTTTAAGGCATGAGGTCAGTGAGCACAGGAACTGCTGCAGCATCACTGCCCACAGTCCATGCAGTCCTCAGGCCCTGCTGCAGGCAGTGCTGATGCTCCTTCCCAGGCACCTGACTCACTCCCAAGAGTTTAAAGGTAGCAGGGAGAACCCTGAATTTCTTCTGCAATTAAGGTCCACAGTATCAGGAACTTGCACAGTTTAGTTACACACAAGCTTTATCAAATTCTTGGAGTAGAGAAGGCAAAGGCCAGAGCTGTATTTCCTCACTCAGTGTTTGCATTAGATACTGTACCCAGATATTGAAGGCACCTGTGAGGATTGTTGTTTGATATTAACCTCACTGTCCTGGTCTGTGATTCACCACTTTCAAACTGTTCTGATCAGGAAAGAGTAGTTTTAAATAGCTTTCTTTTTGTGACTTGGGTGGCAACAGAACCATCCTACTGTAATCTGCCTCCTGTTTCCATTCTGGTACAAGACTTCCTCCCATCTGGTCTGTGCCTATCAGACTATAACCTGAGCTGGATGTGCCCTTACAAGACCCAGCACTCTAAAAATCCATATTTAGTGTGTCACAGCTGACAGAATTCAGCAGTGTGACTCCCAGAAATGCAGAGCAGGTCATTACCCTCTCTGGGTGGGTCTAAAAGGGAGGAAGGAATACCTGCACTACAAACCTCAAGCTCCTGGGAAGCAGTTGCTGGTTTTAATGGAATCTGCTGTTAAAATCAGTTTTGGTGGAGCAGAACTTTGAGAGAGGCACCCAGTTTAGGGTCCAGTGGTGGCACAGGTCCCTGCTGAGTTGTGGTCAGTTCTTAAGGCAGCTGCCACCTATGTATAAGCAGCTGGAAAGCGTTTATAAACTGATTTTTAGCTATCACCACCTCTAAAGAGAGGCCCAAAATCTAAGTGATGAGTTAGTTAATTAGAAAGTTTACAGGAGGCACCATTCACTCCCTTGCAGCAGGACACATTACAGCTCAGAGGATGCTACAGCTGCCAGGGATGGAGCCACACAAATTTAAACATGCACATGCTTGTAACAGTGGTGGGGCATGGGGGTTGTGGTTTTATTTTGGGGGTTTTTAACCTACCATCATCCTGAAGAGAAGCTCTTGCAGGCATTGCCCTGCTGTGCCAGCTCATGTCACTCGGGGGAGCAGGATGTGTGGCAGAACCAAACCTCAGCCCTGGGCTTGAGCCATCTCTGGGGGTGGAATGAGCAACTCATTTCACACAGTGCTGAGGATCAAGCTTTGTAAAAGGTGCAGGAAAGAGCTGCAAAGCAGCACTTCACTGCCTCCACAACTTTGGCCTTTGCCACATTTAAAAAGACACCACCACTTTAAAAAGAAATTGCATTTAAAGTAGTGAAACCATCCCCCCAAATGATTGGCAGGTGCCTTTAAAAGAGCTTTTTAAAGCTATTTAAAAGTTGCAGCAAATTCCAGACTATTAAATGCTGTAAGAAGTAGTTTGTGAGGGCAAACCAATCCCAGTGAAGGTGGACCAGCTTGACCTTCTAAGCAAGTTTCATCTTGCTGTAACACTCAATTGCTATGCAAAAAGTGCTGAGGGGATGGTTTTGATTGCAAGAGCTACACAAAAATCAAATAAACTGCTGCAAAAAGGCAGGGCAGGAAGGTGTTAGTTCAAGTTAAAGTTGGTTGAAAACCAGTTCACAGCTTATTCCAGTTTAGGGTTTGGAAACACTAGGGAGGGTTTGCCTTGCACTAGGAATAAATCATCTATTAAGGCAAACAAGGAGACACTCTTCACTGACCTGAAGTGCTGTCATGTTTGTAACTCCAATTGAGCAGCTCAGCTGGATTCTCCCATGGTGGAAAAGGGTGGGAAAAAAACAGTGATAGTTACAGAGGGCTCAAGTCACCACAGACAGTGCTCTAATAAAGCTCACCATTCATCTGTACTTCAGGAAGTTTTATTAATAAAAGACTAATGCATCACAATCTCACCCAGAAGTCTTGGCTGGGTTTGCTATTGCACTGAAGTTTTCCTTCTCCTGAAGTGAAGCTGCAGCAGCTCTCTGCTCTCCCAGGGGACTGAGCTGCCTCCAGTACACAGCTGAGTGCACCCAGTGTTAGGAACTTGAACTGATGAACTCCATGAAGCAGCTCTGGCCCGTGGGGAGCTCGATTTGTTTCACAAGACTGATTATAGGTAAGTCTAGTATAAGGCATTCAAGATGACTGCGTGGTACAAACTAGAACACCAGACCTTGACAGCCAAAACAACATGTAGCAGTTCCACAACATGAAAATGAATACCTGGACTAATTTCAGAACAAAGAATAAAGTTGTTGTGCCCAATTGAATGTTGTATCCCTGGTTTGCTTCGTGGTTTGTAAAGATAGGCTTGTAGAGGGGCAGCTGTGTCTACAGGAGCAGCAGATACTTCCTTAGCAAGGTTTCACCTCACAATGCATCATCTAATTCTGCATTTTATTACAAGTAGAATCATTACACAACAAAGTAATGCATATTGGAAAAATACATTTTTACAACAACTCCAGACAAATATTGCAGATAAAATGCCATTGTTCTAAGACTTCCTTTTCTATTTCACAGAGGGTATTAGAAGGTTCAGTTATTTCTGTCACTCATACAAGCTTTGATTTTTCTAGAGACGAGTTTGCTGCAGTGACTGCCTCTGCTGGTTACAGAAAAAAGAGGACTTGCTATTAACATTTGATCTACAAAACCATCCAGCCTTGGCCTCCCATACTGTTACAAGTTAGTTTATAAGCATTACATGAGCAGCTGGACAAGCTGTTATCTCCAGCACGGGAAGTCATTAAGGCATCTGTCAGCTTTTAGCCAGCAACTTACTCTGCTCTGTTAGTGCCTTCAGCAGCAACATTCTCACTCCACTCAGTGGTGTGAAACAGTGACTGCACCTTTTACAGACAAAAAAATTCAGCCAGACTGTGGTTTGTGCTTGTGTAAGAGTGCTGGACCATGGTATTTGCTTGTGTAAGAGTGCTGCATGACTGCAATCAGAAGGAATCCAGTCTCAGAACAAAAAGCTACAGCATGAACCACCCGACTTCCCATGCAACCCTGCTGAAGTGCCCGAAGCCTCGTGTGACAGCAGCACTTCCAGGGACACAAACTGATTTTCTATCTAACCTTTTGTTCAATGCTTGGCAGACTTGAGTTAATACACACCACTAAAAGCAGGGGTAAGAGGGGTGGGGGGTCTGGTAACAACTGTATTATGCTACAAATAGGGAAGAGCAGTTGTTTAGAGTTAGAAATGTGTTGACCACCACTACATAACCAAGTGCCTCATTCACATTTGTACCTTGTAGTGGAGCATTGCCAGCAAAACTCCCCAAAAAAATCTCAGTGGTCTGAGAGCTCAGACCAACACTAGGCAGAGTGGGTGAGGGATTGAGCCCCACGAGTTGTCCGGTGGGGTCAATCCTCAGCTGAACTAGAAAAGAACTAATGTGGGTTTTGGTTCAAGTTGTGAGCTTTCCCTCTTTAGCTCTGGCAGAAAGCTGTCTAGAGTTGGCTGGAAGGAAACTATCTCAAAGGCACTTTAAAAAGATCAAATTTGCTGAATTTAGTTGCTTTAAATTAAATGAACATCTCAGGCTGTATATTTAACAATAACCTTAACCTTCCTTTCAGACTTCAGTAAGCCTGGGACAGTTCTGGCTGTAAACAGCAAACCAGGAGCACTACAGGTGGTTTCCCAGATCTTTCCCACAGTTTTACAGTTATAATCAATACCCTATTTTTTAAAGTAGCAGCTACCCAGCCTTAATTTGCCATTCAGTTAAGCTGAATTTTCACCAGATCCACATTTTCCATCATTAAAAAGTTTGCTTCCCTGTTTTCTTGCCCTTACATGAGAGAAGCCACTGAAAAAGTGATGTTTAAATGCTTTGGCAATCACATGCTGTGCAGTTTTCCAATTAGGCTGAAGCCTACAGGCTGTGGCCTTGGAAAACCCCTCCTCTGCACTGTCTTGCAGGATTCTGAGCACACTCTTACCCCTCCACATCACTTCAGCTACAAACCAAGAAGGAAAACAACGTTATCATGGGATTACACTCAATACTTCTTTCACCAAATGCACTTTCTCTCCATCATTCTTTCACTGCTAGAGATCTGCAACCAGTGATACCCTGAAAGATCAGAAATACAATGTTTTCCATCACCTCTTTCACTCAAAAAACCCCAAACAGTAGATCGTAGTTAACTGACACCAACAATTACTGTAGCTAACATTAACTGACACCACTATTTTCCCTCATTCACCTACAATATTATGCCAGAGGTGCACCATTTGCATTAGTAACTGTTCGAGACCAGCTGTGTTACCCAGGGCATTCTGTTGGAACATGTCAGCAGCAGACATCAAAGAGTGAGGCATGTTTGTACTGTCATCCATTGTTCTTCCCTAGTGGTACAGGGGTGATTCCAGTTACAATATAGGCATACTGGAAGATCAAAGTGCAGATCAAGTGAGACTTGATGTGAAATTAATCATACAAATGTCAGCAGTTACACCCTCTCCTATCCTCTCCTTGTACAAGCTTGAGAAAAACTGAGCAAGTTTCCTGTAACAGGAGCAGCCTTTTTCATCATCTCATCTTACTCTTTAAGAGCAACAAGTCAAACTCCAAACAGGGCAACACATCGTCACCTGTCCATACTGTTCACTGGAGATAACAGTCATTTAAAAATGCACACCAACTCATGGAATAAAGATGAGGAATGCTGAATTGAGTCTGTACTAGCTTTATCTCTTGAAATAAAAAACAGCCTTAATGTGGCATGTAGTTTTGCTTAAGTACCCATTTTTTCTAACTGAAGCCTTTGCCTACCAAATCACAAGCTGGTCTACCAGTCAAGTACTTTCCTGTTTACCTAGACAATGTGGTGGTAGGTTTCCACAGATTCAGCATGTTTAAGAGAGTACAACCAGCCTAGGTTAAAATACTGCAGCTTACTCCTAATAGGAAGCCTCCACATACACTCCCACTCACCAGCAATCCTGCTGAAAATGGACCCAGGTTTAGTGTCTATAGAGGTGCAGCACATTCTACACTTGGTAGGGTTACTGACTCTCCCACAGCACTTTCCAGGCCCCTTAAGCCCCAGGAAAGTGTTTCTCTCCCTCCTGGGATTCCTAATGCACTTCAGCATTTATTGCTGTACTGTGAGCTAGACTTCACCGGTTTTAGTGTTTCTCCTTTAGCACATGCTCAGGCCTTTCAGCAAACTCATGATCATTTATACAAGTGCCATGGACTGGAAGGACCAACATAAATATGAAAGTGCAACAAAGACTGACAGTTCCAGCAGGTATGATGAGCAAGAGCATTTTCCTAAAACAATCTTGCACTTCTCTTGAACATGCTAAAGCTAACAAGTCATTTGCTGAGGAGGTATCAAGATGTGGATCTGCAATTCTGACTGCTTTGCATCAGATGTTGTAAAGCTTTCTGTTGTAAGGCCACAAATCTTAAGCTATACTTAGAACTACCCCTGGGTCTGAAGAGTTTCTTGAACAGTGGTTGCAACAGCTCAGTTTAGCTTCACAAAAAGTCTTCTCTAGAGAAGGGGAACGTTTATCTTTAAGACAAAGCAAAGAAAGATACCTGGTTACCCTGAAACTTAATACCATCTCTACTAAGCAGCCTGAAAGCCACAGGACTTAATATATTGAGTTGCACCATGTTGAGGACAGACCTGTTTTATGCCGATTCAATCAGTATAAATTTCAGCTTCCATACCCAACTGCAACTAGAAGAGGGTCTAAATTCTTTTGTCCCTTGGTTTCAACAATCCATTCTGATTCCTAGTGAAGTCTATCGCCGCCCGATACATTTACAGTCATACAAAATCATTTATACCAGAGTATATCATAACAGGGTCCTTAATTAGTTCAGTCTATTGCAGAAGACATGTGTAAGCCTCCTCTTCCCTATCCAGAGGGCTTGTAAGCAGAGCTGCTGTCAGGAGCACTGACTGGGAATCCCTTTACTTCCACAGCATACTAGGAGACTCCTCCCAGAGTCAGGACATCAAAGCAGATGTTGCAAACTCGAACTGGCTTGTTCAGATCAAATTTTATGATAGGAATCTCCTTTGTTGAGCACTTATGGCAGAGCAGGCGTCCACAGTGTCGGCTGTTGATAGAAGAGAGGTGGGAGAAAAGTGAATTCCCTCCTAGTGAACACCAGGATGTTACTGCTTGACATTCTTTATCAATGACAGCATCATTAAATACACAATAGCAGTTGAAAAGCTGTGATTATCTTCTGGTATTTCTCATGGAGTAATTGACTAATGCCAACAGCATTAGTGCTGGTGCTGGCTCTACTAGTGGGTCACATGGTACTGCTTCAACTGATGCACGTGTAGTTTCTCTAGCACACTGAGCTAAGAAAAATCTTAGGTTAACACCCTTCCAACCCAGCATGTTTTGTACAAGTTCAGACTATTTTAAAAAGGGAACTCCTATCTACACAAGCACAGCTCATGTTCATCTTCAGCCATTTCCACACTGCAAACAGGATCCCAAACCTAAGCTGTCAACGCTTGTCCAAACCTGCCACCTTTTTTGGAGGAGATCATCCTATCACTGTGGTGGCTCCCTCCTGTCTTTCCTGTGTAAGCCAGAGCCCCAGTGGCTGTTCTCTCTGAACCTCATGCCTCCACAGGAGGCTCTCCCTGACCCAACTTCTATGCAGGAAATAATCAAATCCTGCTAAACCACTGCCACATTTACCATTGAACTTCTATTAACTCACTCTTAATAAAATACATTGTTGCTCCTCTGTGGAGTGAAATGCATCACACACTTTCTCTGACAACTGGGTATTTAAATCTTGTTTCACTACTGGAACATAATTTCTCATTTACAGAAATTTCTCATTTCTCATTACAATATTAAATGCACAAGCTGCTAAAAACATTATTTCAGTCAGACTACGTATTTCTGATCTAAGACAGGATGGAATGTTTCAGCTGGATTAGTGGTTATACACCTATGTTAACATGGAGGTTTCCTAAGCTACTAGAAGGAGCAAGCCTAGCTACATTTGGGGAGGAATCCATTTCCTTGTAAGCACAGCAAGGGGGCTCATATTACCAGTGATGCTTTCTTGTTGTGACTCCAAATTTGGCAGCACATTCATAGCAGTTGGAGCCATCACACCAGGGAGGTTCTTTTGTCAGCATATCTGTTAAGAGATAGAAATGTGAAGGCAAAATGGGCTCAGACACCTTCTAAGTACACTAAACCTAAAGGCTTTTTCCTGTTCTAGGCTGCATTCCAGTATAATGGCTTTAACTACTCTTGCAGGAGCTGGAGTCTCATTTGTAGATAATCTATAGTTGCTTCCCATCACATTGTCCACAGCAACTGTACAGCACCAGTTAAAAAGCAGTGTCTGTGTTTTAAGCTACAGTGGACTACACAACCAGCCAAGAGTTTCCATGTCTATCCTTCCAGAAAAAGTAGTATCTAACAGTCTGCACTGTACAACTTTTCAGCTAATCACCAGAAAAACTAGTATTTCTACTCTGTACTGTTAGTAGTATAAAAATCACAAGTTCTACCTCTCTGGAATTACTGTCATCTAAGTCAAAATTCCAGAGTTTTTGCCTTCGAAGTATCCTGGAAGAATAAGCCAGAAATATTTTCCCACCATAGCAAGTGGTACTTACCCAGCAATCTAAAGAGAAGCTGTTTTGTAGCAACCTGATAGTTGAAGATATTGACTCCTTGGTTATTGTTAACTCCCAGCCGAGCCCCAGCTCTCACTATTGCACGACACAAGTTAGCATTTCCCTTCATGTAAGCCAAGAGGAGCACTGAAAAATAAAAGCCAGAGAGATCATGTAAGCCAAGAGGAGCACTGAAAAATAAAAGCCAGCTAACAGAGTGGGAGATTGTGTTACGTTCAATCCAGACAGGATCTTTAGTTTTTAAGTTTCCATGTATTGTGTGCCTCCTACTGTATTTAACATACTACTGCCAATTATTCCAGCTGTAAAAGTGACATACCACAAATACAACTCAAGTGACTTTCAAGTTTAATAGTTGTTGAGTCTCACCTACCTGTGTTTCCTTCAGCATCAGGTTTGTCTAGAGGGTATTCTGGCATACACTCCAAGAAGAGGTCA
This sequence comes from Vidua chalybeata, assembly GCF_026979565.1. NCBI lineage: Eukaryota > Metazoa > Chordata > Aves > Passeriformes > Viduidae > Vidua > Vidua chalybeata. Next base: position 3,992,952 of record NC_071549.1, on the reverse strand, counting down.
CAGATGGCTGCTGCATTATCTTTCCCATATTGTCCCAAAATATGCATTGGTGACTGGCCTCTGGGGAAAAGAGTTATTCTGATTAAAGTCTGCTTGCTACTGCAGCTACTCATCCAACTCTCATTGATTTCAAGTTTGGTTCAGACTTGAAAAATGCTACATCTCAGTAACTCAGTAAGTCACATACAACTCCCTACTTAACTTTCCTTCCTTGGTGTATACATATAATTTGCACAGAATTTATACATAGCATCATCTGCACACTTCCAAATTCATGTATAAATAATATAATACTAGCCAAATATATATTTTTAAGCAGCATATCAGCACGTATTTTAAAATACAAAGTGATTCTTTTAGTCTGTTACCTGATATTATTATAATATAAATAATTACCTGATATTAAAGGCTTTAATTACCTGATATTTTTATAATATAAATAATTACCTGATATTAAAGGCTTCTGCATCTACATTGCACTCTGTGAGGAGGACCCGGATGTTGTTCAGACGGCCGTGCATCACTGCCAGATGCAGAGCTGAACAGTAAAAAAAACCAAAGAAAAACTGAAAAAGAAGGTTCAAGACACTGAGTACCAGCCATAATTACAGCCTAATAACTAAATGAAACGCCTCCTTCCACCTTCCCAAGCCCCCTTCTCAAACAACTGCTTTGATTTCCTGGACTTTCATTCTTTCACCTTTGCAATGCAAGCCCACACAGTGAGCTCTCCACCACTAGGAGACATCGTTAACAGACCTACTGAACTATTTTGCATTTATTTGTATAACTTAAGTTTACCATTATTTCCATTTTCATCTACAGCTGCAAAGTCTACTCCATTCTCCAGAAGGACTGAACAAATGGTGGGCAGGTCTTGCTGGGCTGCTAAGTGAAGAGCAGTCTGACGATGCTTGGTCAGTTCATTCACCTGGGCACCTGCAAGAAGCTGTCAGGATGCAAGAAGAAATATGTTCAAAGATGGTTTCAGGGCTATTTTAGCCAACAGTTTATTTCTGTGAATGAAGCACACAACACTACTTACTGTACAGAAATACTTCTAGGCCTCCAGAGTGTATACAATAGTATCATTGCTGAGTTGCTACAACTTGTGTTTGTGTTCAAATGTGCAGAAAGGGCAAGGAAAGATTCTTTAAAAAGAACCAAACCTAGTGATTGCTGCAAATCCAGCATGCTCATGTGAAGGCTACTGCGGCAGCTCAGCTAACAGTACAAGCTAAGGGGACTTTCTGTTTCAGGAAAGTGGTGTCACTTTGATGTGGTGGATCACAGGTAGGCACCGTGCAGTAAGCAGAGTGCACATTTTTAAGCAGAGGAATGGTGACTCCCCAGCACACACCAGATTGCGCACGATGATCTCGGAGCCAGCCTGCACTGCCAGGTGCAGAGGGGTCAGTTTGGAGGCGTCCTGGACCCGCGAGTTGACGTTGGCCTGCACGCTGATCAGGAACAGCACGCTCTCGATGTCCGAGTTCTGAACAGCCACGTGGAGGAAATTCCGACCTTTGTTATCAACCTGTGGCAGAAAGGGCACGTCCAGTTAGTTTGTTACTCCTGTAGAACAAGGTGGTTTATGTAGCAGGACATGTTTTCACTAAGAGACACTTGCTCCCTCTGCTTGAACTGTAGAATCTTGTTCCTTTCACTGGTTGACATGAGACTTACCTGACAGATGTGACTATCGAGTAACTGAACTGAGAAATTACCTGCTGCAACCTGCTGCTCAGTCCAGTCTGCCTCACACTACTTTATTTCTATTTTATAACCTTGTCCTTTCTTGACTGCACACTGGATAGTATTTTTAGACAGACAAAAAGTTAACAGCTGTTGTGGTTAAGTATTGAGCAGCAGTTAATGATAAACTCAGTTAAATGAAACAAGCTTGAGTCTATCTGGCAATTAATCCAGGAGAAGGAAGCAACATGGGATCCTGCCACAATTGTGTAAAGTGTATTGACAGAACCACAGATTGGTTTGGGTTGGAAGGGACCTTCCAAGGTGATCCAGTCCACTCTCTGCCATGGACAGGACACCTCCCACTACCCCAGGTTACTCCAAGCCCCGTCCAACCTGGCCTTGGACACTTGCAGGGATGGGGCAGCCACAGCTGCTCTGGGCAACCTGAGAACTCATTTTTTTGGCTTAATACCAAGTACATGTTGTTCAACTTTGCCTTGCAGCTGATGTTAAAGCATATTTAAACTGGCTGTATTTGTAACCATGTTTTAGATATAATACAAGAGCTCACTAAGCAGTCAAATATTTGACTAGTAATTAAACTTACACAGGATAGGAAGAATCTCCTGAACAGCTGCCTAAAGTGTCACACCAGAAGCCTGAAGATACAGCTGGAGGTTTTATAGTTCAGCAGGGCAGCACAGCATCTATCATTCAGTTATTTTAGGTCAGGTTTTCTGTTGTGAATAGCTTTAGGAGAGCTGGGTAATAGATTATTTCTGTACTAGTCCAGCATAAAACAAGAGTGGAGTTAGAATTTTCTCCTTATACACATACATGCCTGTTTCTCAATTTAATATTGACAAGACACTAACCCTTAATGTTCTTACTCACACATATCACATACGCATCCTACAGTTTCCTAATAAATCCTGCTTAAGAGAACTGGCATCTGGCAAATGGATTGCACGTAAAGCCACAAAAGAATAAAACACAACTGGCTTGTGGAACAGCTGTTACCACAAACTAGTGCAGTAACAAATCCAGCATGGTTTGAACTCTCCCAGCTTACCTGTTCTGCAGCTCCTGGTTCCCTCTTCAAAATTGCTTCAGCTGCTTTATTGTTTTTATATGTCATAGCACAAGCAAAGGGAGTCATTCCTTGCCTGTCACGTACATTCAGCTTAATATCTGGATGTGAAATCATCAGCTGAATGATAACATTATGTTGGTTGCTAATGGCAACATGGATTGGAGTTCTTCCTTCTGCATCCTAGAAGGAAACCAGAAAGTTTGTTATATATAGACTCAGTAGTACATAAATCCTTCTCTAAATCTGGAGGGTCAAGGAAACTTAGTAGTTTAGTCCTGTGACCTACCCAGCTTCCTTCAGCAAGGACACCAAACAGCTGCAGGGCAAGCTCAAACCCACAGTGTAAGAAAAGCAAATTGAGATTTGTTTCTCCCAACAGCCTGACTTCAATCCTGTGCTATACAGCCTTTTAAATAGCTCAGCCTTTAATAGCTTTTAAATAACATCTCCCATTTAGTCAGTCATTCTGGGGGGCAGAGATTAGCATTCAAATTTAATAGCAAAGTCAGCTGAGGTGTTTAAACATTTGTTTGCATCAAGCAGCAGTTTACAGCCAAGGCTGCTTTGTGACTGTGCTCTGTGATTCATTTTAATGTCACTTTCAACAGCATCAGGACCGAAAAATGTTATCCATTCATTTCTTTTGTTGTTATTTATAAAGCTTCTGTTTAAGGATTACTGTGTAATCAAAAATGAAGTGCAACTCATACTTACATCACCTCAGTTTACTCAGTAACAGAAGACATTTCCCAAACCTACTAACCAAGCAGAGTATTCTGGAGTTTTACACTGTAGCTGGTTAATAATTAATTGGAGCTGTGCTCCTGCCTTTAATTCACACTAGGGACAGGATACACTGTATCCCACTGTTACCTGAGAAAACTAACATTGCAGTAAGTTTTCTGTATCATTTTCATTCAGCATAGCTTCCTGAATTAACCACCATATGGGCAGAGAAGCACCAGGTGTGGAAAAAGGGACAGGAGAGAAAGCAGAGCTGCATCCAGTCATTGCACTGACTCATCTCTAAGGGCAAGATTTTCTTTTCTCTATCATGCAAAATACACAGGTGAAAGTTTGTTTTCAGTATGTTGGAGGAAAAGAATCTACTTTTAAAAACTGTGCATGATTTGTCCACATACCTGAGCATTGACATTGGCACCAAACTCCAGAAGGCACTGGATCACCTCCTCCAGACCCCAGCAGGCTGCCAAGTGTAGGGGAGTCTGTCCATCATGGGCTTCCTCTTCTCCTTCTCCATTCGGGCCTGGCTTTCTGGGACTATTCACATCACACCCACTACAACAAACACAGTGCAGTCAATTTATTATGTTTAATCCAGATTTAAACTTCAATAAAGGTCACAGAAAAGATTATAAGAGCTGACACAGCAACTGCTGGCACATTCTACAAAATCACAAGTTCCTGGTTTTGGTTTGACTCTTGTCATCAAGAACATGATGCTATTATAGGTAACAGAATGTGTCTTTAGGATTGGTCAGAATTCCCTAAGTGTCACCCATCCAGCAAAAGCCTAAGGAAGCACATAGTTGTTACTGACTTAAGATAGCACTCAATTAATTTATGCCAGGGACAGCCCTACCTGCATGTTAGAAGGTTTGTATTTTGGAAGGGGTCTGACCTGCGGATAAGGAAGCAAGCAATCTGTTCACTGTTCTCATCAATAGCTCTGTGGAGAAGGGTTTGAGAGCAGCCACTTGGTCCTGACCCCCAACACGTTGCATCACAGCCATGCCTAACCTGGAAAGAGAAGCCAAATGACACAATGAAGGTTTTTTTTTTTCCAAGAGGCTCCTACTATAGCCCCTGACCAATGTTTCTGGAACGTCATCCCCTCGAGGTAAAACTTGAGATGCCTTCCTTGTCTATTCTTGTGACAGTCCCTGAATTTCAGGAAGCTACTCTAAAGTCTTCCAGACCAATACTTTATAAGTTTACTGTATAATCCTTAATTAGGTGGTATTTATTAACAATTCAAATATTTGTCCATATACTTTGATAGACAGATCTAAAGCAGGTTGGAGTAGTTACCTCACTTTCAGCAATGACAAGCACCTACAGTAAATCAAGCAGAATCAGCAGACGTTGCCTTTGAAGGTCTGGCCCAGTTACCTGCTTTCTTAGACATTCAGCTGAACAGAGAGAGTTTTATTCCCAGGAACTGTATTGCTAATATTTGTATTCTTTAACTAAAGAACTACATACTTGAGCAATGTGGCACTTAAGACTTGTTCTACTCCACTTGACAAACTATTGACAAGGTTTAAAGATGTGTAGTTAAGAGTGTTGACTCCATAAAAAAGAGTGTTGACCAGAACAGTCAAGAACATTTACAAAACATATTTCTCATGTCACTAGCAGAGTTTTTAAATAGCTGTCTCTAGCAGACAATTGGACAAAGCCTTCAAGTAACTTCCTTATGAAAAGGACACAAGGAGGTCTACTTATGTCTCGTAGGAAATCTCCTGATGTATCACCCATGCTGAAAGTAAACAGTCTTTAAAGTAAATGTAAGCCTTTAAAGGCCTTCTTGGCTCAGTTTTAAGATGTAATAAAAAGCAGCACATACACTAAATGAGTATTCAGTTTTATTCAGAAAGCTGATCATTACACAAGTTGTGTATGCTACAGACTGATCTAAGCAGATCCTTACTTCTTCCAAATCAAGAATCCAGACAGTAGAATATATATTTTTATTTAAGTGGCTACAAGACATTTGGTTATGCAGACTATAGTATTTATAAGATTCCTGCAGTAAAGAGGAATTTCTGGTGAAGAAATGACCTCCAGAAATGAGTAATATTGGACTAGTCTGTTCTCTTCATGCACTGAGTTTGCTTTTGCTGATGAAGCCTTTTGCTGCTAGCAAGATGAATGAAACTGAGACTAAAGCCAACTGACAGTTTTACCAGAGTTGATGCAATGTCTTCCAGGTTGTTTTCCAAGGCAAGCCATAAGGGAGGATTTCCCTTCTCATCCGGCACAGACATGTCCGCTCCCCTGGTACAAATGGCATCCACCACGAGTGGGAGCTGGTTTTGGATGGCCAGCTGTAGGGCTGTCTGTCCATCCTGGGTCCTGCAGCAGGGACACTTCCAAGTGTTACAGACGCATTATAAAGTTCAGTGACAGCACTTTATTGGCAAAGCCAAAAATTAACCCCTATGTATTTTTGCTGTGGTAAGACCATCACAAACACACCACGTATTTCATCACAGCTTTCTAGTCTATCTTTCTTCTCCCCTTCCCCTTTAACCAAGTGATTGATTTCTACAGTTGGAAAAACAAATTTGTGTTCTTAGCTCAGAAACATTCAATTCCTTCAGTGCAGCCATTATTTGAACAGAGTTCCTTCTGAGCCAGCCTGCTGCCACAGAAGCAAACAACTTTGTCTCCAACGTGGCAACAATTCAAGCAACAGTCAAATACCAACTGTTAAAAACTTGAAGTTAGAATAGAACAGCAGCATTAGGCAGTTTGTACTCATGACATTCATTACAGTACAGCTTTGCCAAATTTAACAGATAGCCTGTCAGTCATGTAAGCAGACAAATGTTCTGTTAAGTCTAATGTAAGTTGTCTAGGAGATACTGAGGAGGCAAGATTATCAGACTCCTGTTGCTGCATCTGTATCTAATTATTTTAGATGGTAGCAAACATGCAGTTCTAACAAGCTGGCAAATGGATGAGACAATAGAAGTTCAGTGTGTCTAGGACTTTAGTCTACTAGAGAGGAAGCTGTTTTACCTAGAATTAAGTGGCACATCCTTCTGCAGCCTCAAGAGGAGGTACTAATGAATGGAGCCATACCTAGGTTCAAGTTAACAAATGTAATCCCTCAGCCATAACTAGTGCCACAAACCAGTGCCAAACACATAACTAGGTGTAAACCACAATCTGAAACAAATCTCAAGCTGTTAGACAAAGGCAATCACCACCTGCTCCTAGATACATATACAGGTGAGAGTTGTATCAGTTAGGATCTTACCTGACATTTATATCTGCCTGATGTTCCAGCAGGAAGAGGGCACTCTTACTGTCCTGTCTCTGGATTGCCATGTGTAGGAGGGTCTGTCCGTCTGACATGGTATCATTGATGGATGCCCCAGATCCAAGCAGCTGAGCTGCTATTGTGTGCATGCCTGAACAGATCAAGCTCATTAGTATTTTACCTTCAGTTCTATAAACAGACACACTGAGACTAATAGAACAAAGTTAACATGCACAGACAATATGATTATTAGTTTTCATCTGATATGAAAACTACCAGGGAGTTCACAGAGGAAGAATTCCACTAAAGTGCAAGTACAGTTCTGGGCAGAAGCTGTAGGACTAGAAATCTTTCACAAAGTCATATGTGAACACTAATTTTAAAATATGAAGAACCATCTAAAGCTCTCCTTGACAACTCCTCCCCAGCAGCACAAGCCAGAACATGAACACACACCAGCTGTTTTATCTTTAAGAAAATCTTGTTCACATCATAGCTTCACATCCTGAAGGCACATACCTGTCCAAAGAGCCAATCCCAGCACAGTCTGGTCTCTCGAGTCTTTTAGACTAAAGTCAGGAATAATTTGCAAGTTGTTGGTAGCGTGAAGAGCATTAGCTACAAGAAAGCATAAGGAATTAGGGCATTCTTGTAATTGACCTGCAGTCACACACTGGAAGCTGCAGCAGCAATGTCACATTTTGTGCTAGGCTGCTCCTTTAGCAGTCAGTTTGTAAGATCTGAGCAAAGTACCTTCAGCTTCCCTGATGTGACGCCGCCTAGGATTCAGACCATATTGCCCCTACTGACTGGTCTTAATATATATACCAAGAAAAAAATCAATTTTCTAGCTAAGAGGCTTAACCTGTTTTTATTTACCTGGGATGGGCAATATTTACCCCAGTTTACCAACTTCCTTCTAAATCCCACTTATGGTAGAAGACAAAATTGGCCCTGCTTCACCTGTCAAATTCCCTTCCTGCTGCTAGAAAGAAGCTGACTAGTAGCATTTAATGAACTCATCTGCACTCAAGTCTCAACTCTACTATAATACCAGCATTGCTCTGTATGAAGTGCTCTTACTAAGGAGTTGAGGGAGGCAGAAGTCTCACCACAGAAAAATGCCTTTATCCAAAATTGACTCCAGCATTCGCCTGAACAAAATGCTTTGAAGCTATCTCAGTTGTAATAGAACCCAAGACTAACTGTTCAAGTCCATTATCTACAGTGGAGAATTTACAAACAGACAAAATAATTTTCTTGTTTTAACAAGATTTAAGACTAGTTAGCCAGTCTTGCTAATTGCTATACTTAAACACTGTTTACAGGAAGATATGCTTTCTTCTTAGTAGTTTGTCAAAACAGCTTGGATGCCATCCTGACATAGCAATTCACTGCAGCATCAACAGTCTGGACACCTACCTTTTTGTTCTAGGATGACTGACACCACATCTGGGTGATTGTAAGCAATAGCCATGTGAAGGGGAGTTTGCAGATGAACGTTCTCTGCTGATGGTGGAGCAGGTGCATCCTTCTGCCCAAGCACTGCTTCTGCTGTCTGGATGTTGGGATTGGCTCCTTGCTGCAGCAATTCTGCTGTCAGGTTTGCTAGGCCATGCCTGCAGGCTGTGTGCAGTGGGGTTTCTCCCTTTAATAAACAAGGTGCTGGGTTAACAGCTTGAGACATGAAGAGAAGCAGCTTTTAAACTATTAAAACTACAAGAGCTAGTGTGAAGAGTTTCATTCCTAGTAGCTGAAGCTCCTTAGGAGTTCCAAACTACATAAGTTAGCTTTTACTAAGGATTTTATTACACCAGGCACTGAGGTAAGTGCTAAAAGAATGTTAGCAACTGGTGATTCTGCAAGAACAGTGCCACAAGAATGCAAGTGGTCACTAGTAAATACCTGAATATATGCAAAGGTTCACAAAGTGCTCCAACTCGCTTTAAGCTATGCTTTAGCTATAAGAGATCTCTGCTATTTTATTTTTGAAGAGAAGCAAGGAAACTTTCAGACTAAGTTTCTGCTTTTACCCATTTGTTTTGGTGGTTGACTTTTGCTCCATGAGTTGCTAGGAAGAGAGAAGCTGCCTCATTTCCTGCACCAGCTGCTCTCTGAAGCAAGCAGTTTCCTAAAGAAAAACCAAGAACGCTGTTATTCCAACCACACTCTGATACTAACAAGTGTGCTAACACCTTCCCCACTGCCTTACATTACACTTTGAAGTCAGCAGGAAAACCCTTGGTACTAAGATTACTAGTAGCCCCCTTCCAACTGTCACATGCACTTCCATTTAGTGATTACACATCTTGAAATTGTAAAGAGGGTATTAGAACCTGGCACTGAGTCCAGATTTTCTGTCATTTCCTGAAAGTCCATTTCAGCTTGTCAATGCACCAGCTCTGGGTAAAGCAACTACCACCTAGCATTCATTATGGAGCAATTGCTGCTGAAACCTCATGCAGCTCTTCCAAGTGCAGTCAGCATTAAGCAATTAACACACAAGCCTTCTGCCTACAATGAAATACAAACCTCTGGTTTACCTGTTACTGTGTCTGGAGCATCTGTATTGCTGCCTCGCTGGATCAACCTTGCTGCAAAACTGTTCTCATCAAATGAGGTTCCATTCACAACAGGGGCATCCTCAAAAGGGTTCACAGACTGATCAGACGATACAGTGATGTACTGGACTGCAAGCCACAGAGCTGTGCTTCCTTCATGATCCTTCAGCTCCAAGTCTAGTCTAAAAATAAAAATTAGTGTCCCCCAATTTATACCTTAAAAAGTGGGTCCCCAACTCAGCTGAAGTTCCAAGTGTCTGAACAGCTGTACTAGTTCATCTCATACATCTCTGATAACTTTTGCTTGCCAAGAAGCCTACTGTAGCTCCACTTACTTCAGAGAATTTGTGAATACTCTGCAACAAGCACAGCACCTTTTAGTGACTACTAGATTCAAGCTCATTGCTCCTAGGGAAGTGTAGAATCCCTGGTAGATTTGGGCTCCCACTAAGTGTAACAAAGAGGCAAATTCCCTTGAGTAAGCCATGTATAAGAACTGCAAATTCAGCTGCAATGAAACTGAGGCAAATGAAGTCTTCTGCTTCACCACCCTAAGAAGTCACCTCTAATCAGAACCCAAACTGAACTCAAG